>NC_136938.1:9804511-9892011 GCF_949987615.1 Pollachius pollachius | reverse complement strand
CTATCTATCTATCTATCTATCTATCTATGTATCTATCTGTCTCTCTGTCTGTCTGTCTCTCAGTCTGTCTGGCCGTCTCTCTCTCTGTGTGTCTGTCTGTCTGGCCGTCTCTCTCTCTGTGTGTCTGTCTGTCTGTCCGTCCTTCTGTCTGTGTGTCTATCCTTCCTTCTGTTTCTCCCTCCATCTGTCTGTCTATCATCTATCTGTGAATGCTCTCCAACGGGAGGACAGTTACTCCAATCCCCGGCTCACCCCAGCCCCATGCAGCCCCAGCAGCCCAGCCCGAGGTGGGGGCTTAGCCCGGCTTTGGGGAGGGTCTCTGTTCTGCTGAGTTCATCACGCCGGGCCACACTGGGACAGGGTCCGCGCCGGTGGCCAGCAGGCCCTTTCTCCTGCCTGCCTCGCCACAAATGTGCTAAAACAGCAGAGTGTAATCGCGCGGCTTTAGAGCGCCGTTGTGTTGAGCATTATGGGTAGAATTGAGCGGAGAGACGGCCAGACAAGGGACCGGCGGGCGCTGATGAGGCGGGATGCTGGCATGGCCTGGCGGGGGGTTGGGGGGATTAGTGAGCTAACACACTGGCTGGAGGGTTCAGTCGGGCCTTCTCCTGTCACATCTCATCACCACAACAACGCCGCTAGCTAGCTAGCATGCTAATCACCACAATCCGCCTTCCCCGCCCTCAGCCCTGTCGTCTTATTTCCCTCCAAAAAAGAACCGCACACATAAGGCATCCGATTGGCTGATGCCTCAAATCTCACAGAAGGGGAGGTTGCTCAACCATAAGTATATACAGCTGTGGTATAGCTGTAGAATAGACTGTAGGACTAGTAATAGATTAAATCACATTACCTCTCCCAATCACCTCACTATTAAGTTACATTTCATCACAGCCACTCACTCACTGCATCAGTGTGTAATAGGACTGAGTGAACTTAATTATTTTACTGGATTACAGCCACTTTCCTCTGAAAGACATGTTCCACATCAGCCAAGCCCTTCCTGGAACACAGCGGTTCAGCCCTGTGCTTCAGCCTGGGTTCATCCCGCTGGTTCAGCCTGGTGGGTTAGCCTGGTGGGTTAGCCTGGTGGGGGTTTAGCCTGGTGGGGGTTAGCCTGGTGGGTTAGCCTGGTGGGTTAGCCTGGTGGGGGTTTAGCCTGGTGGGGGTTAGCCTGGTGGGTTAGCCTGGTGGCTTAGCCTGGTGGGGGTTTAGCCTGGTGGGTTAGCTAAACCCCCACCAGGCTAAGCCACCAGGCCTGGTGGGTTAGCCTGGTGGGTTAGCCTGGTGGGATAGCCTGGTTGGGGTTTAGCCTGGTGGGGGTTTAGCCTGGTGGGCTAGCCTGGTGGGTTAGCCTGGTGGGTTAGCCTGGTGGGTTAACCTGGTGGGTTAGCCTGGTGGGGGGTTAGCCTGGTGGGTTAGCCTGGTGGGGGGTTAGCCTGGTGGGTTAGCCTGGTGGGGGTTCAGCCTGGTGGGTTAGCCTGGTGGGTTAGCCTGGTGGTGGGTTAGCCTGGTGGGTTAGCCTGGTGGGGGTTTAGCCTGGTGGGGGGTTAGCCTGGTGGGGGGTTAGCCTGGTGGGTTAGCCTGGTGGGGGGTTAGCCTGGTGGGTTAGCCTGGTGGGTTAGCCTGGTGGGGGTTCAGCCTGGTGGGTTAGCCTGGTGGTGGGTTAGCCTGGTGGGTTAGCCTGGTGGGGGTTTAGCCTGGTGGGGGGTTAGCCTGGTGGGGGGTTAGCCTGGTGGGTTAGCCTGGTGGGGGGTTAGCCTGGTGGGTTAGTCTGGTGGTGGGTTAGCCTGGTGGGGGTTTAGCCTGGTGGGGGTTTAGCCTGAAGGGGGTTAGCCTGGTGGGGGTTTAGCCTGGAGGGGGTTTAGCCTGGTGGGTTAGCCTGGAGGGGGTTTAGCCTGGTGGGTTAGCCTGGTGGGATAGCCTGGTGGGGGGTTAGCCTGGTGGGTTAGCCCAGGAGTTCAACGCGGTGATTCAGCCCGGTATTCCCTGGTGGTTCAGCCTGGTGGTTTGGCCTATTGGTTCATCCTGGGCTGGGCCTCCTCATGGGGCTGGAATGTGGGAGTACCAGGCGGTTGACAAGGTGGAGACCTGACTCCTCCGTACCGGACCCGCCGGAGCCTCAGACCCACACACATTCTTTAGTAGAGTCACTACTTTATCTCTCTCTCTATTAAAGTCTCAGCTCAATCATTAAACTGTTTACCTTCCACGTATTCTTTACTTTCTTTCTTCTTCTGCTATTCTTTTCCTACCTTCCTATCATCCGGCCTTCCTTCCTTCCTTTCTTTCTTCCTTCCTGCCTCACCCCTTTCCTTCAATCCTACATTTCATCCTTCTTTCCTTCCTTCCTTCCTTCCATCCTGCCTTTCTTCTTTCCTACCTTCCTTCCGTCCTTTCTTCCTACCATCCTTCCTTTCTACCTCCAACCCTTACTTGCATCCTTAGTTTCAGTCTGGAAAAGTGATTGACATTATTAAGATGTGGTAACACAAGCTGCTCTTATCTCTTTGTTGAACCACAGAACACTCTCCCTACTCTACTCTCTGTAAGTGTTTGTGTGTCTGCGTTTGTGAGTGTGTGTGTGTGTGTGATTGTGTATGTGTGTGTGTGTGTGTGTGTGTGTGTGTGTGTGTGTGTGTGTGTGTGTGTGTGTGTGTGTGTGTGTGTGATTGGGTGCTTGGATGTGCGTGTGTGTGTGTGTGAGTGTGTGCGTGCGCAAGGGTGTGTGTGTGTGGAACAGCAGTTTGTAATGATTCCATGTGAATGTTCTGCGTTGGTTTCTGGAGCACAGAGAGTCTGACTTTGATAAACGTATGAGGTCATATCAAGCAGTTACAAATAATCAGTTATAAATCTCTCCCTCGTATCAACCTTTCATGAATAATGCACATATTCAACCCTCACCGATGCCCTGCAATTGCACAAAGACTCAAGCTTGGTTAACCTCAAATAAACTCTATGATTTTTGTACCATTATTGCCAGGTTATCCATTCAGCGTCCAGCAAGAGAGAGAGAGAGGTCTTATCAGCAAACAGAAACAATACTACACAGAGTGTGTTTGATAGCAGACTTTGCAGAACGGCCTGTACCTTCTCCGGTGTGTTAGAGGACGTTTGAGTCCAGGGTGAAAACATTGTAACGTCCTGCTGGGGCAGGGACACTTGTGCCATGAATAACACTGAGATCAGAAGCAGTTTGTTCCATCAGTGTTGTCGCTAAAGATCTCCAGCTTGAGAGTAAAGGGTTGCATTGTTTCTCTACAAGGGTCTCTCGCCTCCTCCCTCCATCTTGGAGTCAACAATGATTTCAGTTTCCCTTTACATTGTGTGAGAAACAATGGGCTGAGAGTCACAGCAGCACGCGGGCCAATCGGCACGACTTACGGCCAACAACGCGAGCACTCGAATTCACACTCATCAGTGTACTTTTTCTGACTGTTATTCTTGTTGCACGCTAGGTTGACAAAGTAGTGAGAAAGGAGAGTTAAGCGAATCAGAAAGTGCAAAATGAAGAGTTGCTTAAGGAGAACTGGGGGAGACAGACTGGGAGACAGAAATAGAGGAAGAAAGTCATCGGTGAATCACAGAGATTTAAACTGAATTTACCAGTAGATAAAGTTATACTGGTTTCGGTTCCAAGACTAAAAACTGTAGATAAGCTCAGAGTAAAATAAGCGTCACATACTCCTTAGTAGCTTGGTGTCTGTTGACATATCAGTGCATAAGATAACATTAATCTATAGATGTTTTGCATCTGTCCAAATAAAGGGGCCTTAATTCTCGAACTATTTAAGAGCAGCCTGTGATAATGTAATCATATTATTATGGAAAATTTACCTTTTCCCTGAACTGAAATTGCTCCTTTGCAATGCTTCATAAAAGATTGTGATTAGTGATATACAATCTTTACAGTTAATCTTGCAATTGCTTTGTTCTCGTGGACATCTTTTAAGACTTACACTGGAGGAAATGTTGCATTTAGTTAAGGAATTAGACAGCAATCGAATGAAGCAAGACATCACAGGAATACAGCTGTCTGATAGTTGATTAGATTGTGAGATATGGAGCCAGGATTATCTTTAAGGCAGCGTGCTCAGAGGCTTTGATGTAGACCTCAGAACCACCACTTTATCATGGAAATTATGTCACTCTGCTTTTCAACTGATGAAAGCAAGTGGCAGAAAAATGTGTATATGCGTCTGCACGCATGCATGCATGCTTTTGTGTGTGTTTGCCTTTGCATGCATGTGCGATTCTGCATATGTTTATATTTGCTTCCACTACAAATGATAGCTTGTGTGTGTGGGTGTGTATGTTTGTGTCTTACCTTATGTGTTTGAGGTCACAGGCTGAAACAATACAATCAGAGCTCAGCACATTAGATAAGTGTGTGCTTTTTTGTGTTTAAGCCTAAGCATTTAGTGTCTGTTTGTGAGTGTGTGCATGTGTGTGTGTGTGTGTGTGTGTGTGATTGAAGTTACAGGATGAAATTATATACAATCAAATCTCATCACGTTTGGCAGCATTGTATCACATGGTTCAGATCTTAAGACACATTTTGACCATAGCTCCACCTCCATTAGTGTAGGCAGTGTTCCTTATCGTCACCAGAGGTGGACATATTTCCTTGAAATAGAAACATCCCAGCTAGAGGGTCTCCTGAGCCTTGGTGATTGAGCTGTCCAGCCAATCACTGTAGCACTAGTCGCAGGATGGGGCTGTGACTGGAAACGTTTGACATCTTTAATGGGACAGCCATCAGCTTTAGAGCCACTTTCTGGGAACAGAGTCGTAAGTTATCTTGAGTGGGACTGGAAGAGTTCAGAGTACATTGTAACCCCGCCGGGCTCATTCACACCTCATGAAATGTGTCAGTCGGTCCGTTGGGCTGCACCAGCCGGGTGGACTCCACAGCTGGTAGTGTGGTTTTAACACATTAGCCTTATTGTAACGAACGCTTGTTAAAGGCTCTCTCCACTCCCAATCCTGAAGCCGGGTTCGCTTTTATGTATACGTTTCGACAGAGGCCACAACAAAAGGCCTGATTGGTTGGAGTTAAAACGTGCACGATGATGACTAATCCGGTCAAATGATACTTGTGATCTGGCGGTTCAGATGTACACTCACCAGGAGAAACCGTTTGTTTACTCGTGTTCACAGTGGCAGGACAGTGCTAGCCCCTCCCCCTTCCCTGCTGCCTACCCCTTTCACAGCCTTCATTCGAAGATTAACATTCCACCCTGGCAAATATTAATCACGGAATATGCCATTTTGTATCCTTTTTTCTTTTCTTTTTTACAATGACAAATTTTCCCCTTTTCTCCATTTTTCGTTGGGTAATTTAATGTTTTGGTTATGTAATGTGAGTATTTTCTGGGTTATTCCTGGGCTGAGCTGGGCTGTTGCTTACCTGTCTCCTACAGTAACAGGAGAGCTCTGTGAGATTTCCAGAAGGTTCTTATTAGGAATGGAAACACAGAGCCAGGCAGGCAGGAATGTCCTGAATCAACAAAGCCTGCAGGTGGACCTGACCACCTATTACAGACTCTAAACTCAAGACAGATATGAACAGCGGGAAAATAACTTCCCTCCGTGGAAAACAGCCAGGGTGCCAGAGGTGGGTGAGATTACCTAAAAAAATAAAAGCACAAAGCACATTTTTTGGAAATAAGAATTGTATGGAATAACATCCCCAATGCTGGCATTGCTAATGTGAAAACACACTCCAAATCACAACACACAATTAAGGAAAGCTTTAATTGTGTTGAATTTATTGAATTTTATTGAATTTTGTTGATTTAGCAATGGTACTGTGTACAAATCCTGCATTGCCTGATTTCCCGTCTGGGATTGATTGAAATAATCATCAACTTTTATATCAGGGCATAGGTTGTTACAGCAAGCAAAGGACCTAACAGTGCGTTCTGCCCTTTGGCTGCCGTGTGTGGGTGGGCATGTGAGGTTCAACTGTACGTGATTTGTGCCGTTTCACCATCCATTAGTGGTGTAGCTGTAGGGCTGCACGGTGGGTCGGTCGGCCCTTCACGTGTACCTAATCAACGGCTGCCTTCACCTATGGGCTTCCCATGTGCCTGCTCTTCCGTAAGCACACCTGAGCCCTGCTCCTGTTGGCGGCCCTGAGGAGTGTGTGCGTGAACGTATGTGGTGTGTGTCTGTGTGTCTGTTTCGATTTGTGTGTCAGCGTCCGTTTTTTTTTTTTGTTAGCATGCAGCTTGCCTGGCCGACTCCAGCTTTGATGGTAGTGGAGTGTCACTAATGCAGCTCTGTCCTCCGCGGAAGCGTTCACAGCTGCGGAGGTTGGGAGATAAGCAGTAGTGGATCGCAGTTGTTCTCCAGAACCGGGCATTGTTCCCAAGAAGAGGGTCGTTGTTCTTTCAAACACTGTGGTTGGTTCTTCAAAACAATGTTTTCGTTCACAAGAAGAGGGTCGCTCAAAGCAGTGGTAGTTGTTGAGAACAGAGTTGATCTTTAATGCAGCTTGAGTTGGTCTTCAGAATAGGGGAGTTTGCCTTAAGAACCGAGTTGTAGGTCCTCAGAACAAGGTGGTTTATCTTTAGAATAGGGTGGTAGCTATTCCGAAAAGTGTTGAAGTTGGGCTTCAGCGGTTGGCCTTCGGAACAGAGTAAGGTCTTCATAATAGGGGAGTTGGTCTCCTGAACAGCGCGGTTGGTCTTCAGAACAGGGTAGTTGTTCTTCAGAACAGGGTACGGTCCTCAGAACAGGGAGATTGGTCTTCAGAACAGGGTACGGTCTTCATAACAGGGTAGTTGTTCTTCAGAACAGGGCGGGAGACTCTCCGGTTGTATCTCTTTGGGGATGAGGCTTGCACTTGGGCACTGCTGGGTTTACGGAGATCTGTGAAAGGTGAGGCGTCAGAGAGCATGCTGAACATCCTGATCTCCTCGTTGATGGACCCTGACAGGAGTCTCAGGATTTTCAGAAGGAGTGATCGACTGGCGTCCATTCTCGTATGTATTGTCCACCAGCTGCCTTTTTCTGTAACTGGTCTTTGCTTAATTTGCTTGGCTACTGCTTTATGCTCCACAGCAGTTTCTTTCTGTATATGCTATTACCCATATTGAAAATGTCATTTCATAAGAAGATATTTGCCACGCTCAGAAAATATTAAATACTCTTAAGGCTAGTTATATTATATATATATAAAAAAGATGTATTCCACATATAATTGCAGATATTCTATTGATAAATATATGTCTTTTAGAATAAGACTCTTCTTGTCTTACCTTATCTCTTAGTCAATGGTATTGTCTGAGAGTACAGTACATTTATAATCAGGTGCATGTGCACGCGCATGATCTAATCTTGGAATGCTTTTTTTTTTTTAACATTTTCTTCGGGGGTTTAAATCCCTCGAGGATCGTGGCTGTCTGACTTCTTGACTGAAGAATCGTATCTCTTGATGTTCTTGTCAGACAATTCTCCATTTGAGTAGACCTTAAAGAGAGATCAAAGATTATTCAAGAATTGTCTATCTCCCTCGGTGGTCTTGTCAACATAATAATTGTACAGCTAAGTTGACATCCATTAAAATAAAGTGTGTATCTCTCTTGATGTCTTTTTCCACTAGACAACTCTTAATGTTGTAGTTCACAGAAAAAAAAAAAAGTTATTTATTTTGACATCCTTCTCAGCTGAAGAATCCTCTGTCTGTTGATGGTCTTCTCAGGCTTTTCCGGAGTTCGTCCCAGTTGACCCACCAGAAGACTAGGCACTAGCCATGTGTGTACGTGTGTGTTTGTGTGTATGGGGGAGGGGGAGGGGGGGGGATTAGTCTGTGGAGAATTAACCCTATAAACCTCCTACCTAGTGACCAAGATAACAGCTCCCAGCCACACACAAGGACAAAGAAGGTCATTTACAGGAAAATTGTAGTTGCCCTTTTTGTCAGGGTACACATAAAAAAGGAAGCAGAAAAAGGATGCATTGCTGGGGCCAGCTTAAACCAACCGACCGTGTACAGGTCAGGGATGGTCCCATGATATCATGGTTATTTTTCCTGCAATGGCTGGTTTGTTCTGCAGAAGACCATGTATGTTAATCAGGATGTCTTGCTTGGTGAAGAATAGCTAATGATTGAGTGTGAAACAATGCTAGCACTCACTTCCTGTGGGTGAGGAGTCGCAGGAAGTTGACTGAATGGCATCTGTGGTTTCCTGTGGTTTACTTACAACAACCGCGACTTGACAGATTTTTTAACTGGGCTGCCATGTGGGTTTCTGGAATTGTTGGTGTAAAATCCTTGTGGGCATAAGATTAACTATGACTTTGTTTGAGACCAGTTGAGGCATCTTTGGCTCATTCAATCATGTTGTATAATACATAATATATATAATATATATTTGGTTTATTTTTGTTTGTAGGCCTACTCAAAATATTGGACCTTGTAGTTTTTATTCTTAATATATAATAGATTAGGACATAATTATGTATTTATATATAATGATGGCGTGACACGTGACACACAGTATTTCATCAGCACTTTTAAGCTATCTCTAATTTATTGTGATCTTTGGGAGACATTTTGTGCAGTTCTACCGTATTAACACAAACTAGTCAAAGTGAACATTCAGCATCAGCAGGCAAAGCACAAGCCTCTTTGCTCTTCACAATTGTATCCTAAACTGTGGATATCCCCGGACAAAACATTGAGGTTCACCTTTTTTTTTAAACACAATTAACATCGGTCTTGTATACGATAAGATAACATCCTTCCTCGCTGGCATTTTGAAGCAACGTTTACCGGTATTAATCTATGAAAAACCCCAAGTCTGACAGAGAGTTTACATGCAGCGAAAAGCATTGCCCCCATTTTTGATCCGTCGCTCCTCCCCCTCCGCGAGCCGAATGGTACGTCCCAGACAGACATGTCACGATCACAGCTCCGAGAGGCGAGAGCAGGGGGAGATACACAAAGCCTGCCATTGCACATTACTACATTTACGCTCCAAGTGATGTCTACGCGTCCCAACTTCGCAGTCAGCGAATAGTGAGCGACGACCTCACAAACAACCGGGGTTACTTCTTAAATTTAATCGATTTGCGTGTTTTTTGACTCGACATGTGAGTGGAGTAAGGTTCCGGCGAAAACTAAGGAAAGAGAAGATAATGAACTTTGGACCCTCCACACGGCTTTTCGTGTCATGTTTCTCGACGTGCTGGATGAAATGAAATAAAGTAGCCCGGCGTGGCGGCAGCTGGGCGGAATTCACAAGAAGGAATAAAGCGCACGAATACAAGCGATCACGCAAACTTTGACTTGCTGCTGATAAAAGTGGAGGAAAAGTAGAAAACATGTCTGCCAAAGCGTCCAACAAGGTGGGTAGCCGATGGAGTTGTATAGGCACAAGTGTTTCTTATTTCCTTAATTGTTTCTTGAATCAATTGCTAAAGCAACAGCTTTTAAGTAATGGAAAAACATTGGACAAGTTCCTACTCTCGCTATGCAACTTCAGAGGATGGTGCGGTGTTGGTTAAAATATCGGCATTCATTAAATATGGTCTTAATTGACTGTCGTGTTACATTCTAAAATAGTTGAGTTGTTATTGGCTGTAGATTGTGTGGATAGTTTGGTGGGATATTTAGTCACACAGTAAATCAGGCCCGCATATGTAGTTGCCTACCTGTTGATATTGGAGCCCGAAAGATTTTCTTGTGAAAACATCTCTCCCTCTGGATAGAAATATCCTTGAAGAGCGATTGTTGATGCACACACACACACACACACACACACACACACACACACACACACACACACACACACACACACACACACACACACACGGTGTGTATTTAACAAATAAGTCAAGCTTATGAAGATGCGTTTTCGAGTCCAGTTTACTACCAGTTGTTTTTACATATCTAATTCAGGACATGGTGCAGTTGTTGCTGTGGTGTATCTGTGTCGGGTCAGGTGCACAGCACTGTACACAACCTGTAGGTTATACACACATATAGCAGGGAAGTCGCATTACTACAACGGGATGGTCTGTTTACCAACCGCCCATATACCAGTTTAATTTCGACTAGTTAACCTGCTATTGTGTTTATTTGTACGTAGGCTACATATGAGTCATAAAAAGTGATATATAGATATTGTGATCGTCACACTTAGAGAGCAATTTCCTGAGGTGACTTTGTTTGACAAGCGAGGAGGAATGTGTATTGTTAATATAAATGACGTGACGGTATTCTGGTCTGGTCGGTTCTTCCTGCTCAGACGAAACCATCTCTACCCTGTCAGCGGGTAACCTAAGGCCGCTTCACACATGACTGCGGTTAGGGAAAGTTATGGACACAGTAGTAATAGCTCTTTAGAGCCGTTGCTAACTTTGGCACCATGCAGCCATTAGTTATAGCTCAACACCCAAGGCATCATTTAAGCATTCTTGCAATGTGAGAAAAGTGTATCCTGAGTCAGCTGTTCGTCTTGCTCTATGCTTCATTAACTTTCCAGTTTTAACCATTTAACGTTTATTGTTATTATTCAATGATCTTGACCAAGCAACTGCATGAATGCTTTGCCTAATATTGAAGCGAATTCCTGTTTCAAATTTCCTGCACTTACTGCTACCACAGGCCCTTCTCAAGTGGTATTGGCCTGTTATTCAAGGGTCACTGGTTGATTAGCCACATGTAGCCTCTCTTCTACCCCATGCATCCAACCAACCCTTGAAAGGTTCGCTGACGGACGCCACCATGCATACAACCCTACAGTTGGTAATGTTGAAAGGGAAAGAAACCCAACAATGTGGAACGCATACCTTCCACATTAGTCCACTCCCTGTGGTTTGTCAAGTCACTGACCATTCAGTATCTCCTACATTTTGATAAGACTGGGAGTAACTGTAACTGGGATGCACATAGCAGCGTAGTGAGTCACATGCCCACTAAAAGCTTTAGGCATGACAAACGGTCAACGGTTTTCTATGACCGCCGTTCAGGAACAGGGGCAGCTGTAGCTATGCTGACCTTGTGTTTAAGAAGTCACGAAATTACCTTCTCATGGTGCTTTCAATAATTCAGATAGCCTCAAGATGAATAAGTCACCCTGAAGCTTTGCATCATCCCAGCTGGGTCAAGGAATGTGACTGGAATTCCTGATTAACAATAAAGTTAAAAATACAACTCTTTATATAGCGTTGCTAATGCTTCATTAACACTGGATAATTACCTCTGTGTAGCTTGGTTTTAAATGCGAGCTGCTGGTACAGGTAGTGAAACAGGGTAGAGTCTGCCGGCCTTCGTCTCTACATCCCGGTCTCACTGCTAAACTTCAAGAAAGAGTCTGGCTATAAAGCTGTGTTTAGAAAAAATAAAAGCGCATTAATCCTCAGGATGTACCGATTACATTAAAAGCTGGACATTTTAATGTAATCTTCTCCAGCCCATGAAATGCTGTCTTCATCCCTCCCTTTACGACGGACGGTCTTCGCTCTCTCCGGCTTAGAATACATAAACACGAAAATGTCATTTAGAACACACACACACACACACACACACACACACACACACACACACACACACACACACACACACACACACACACACACACACACACACACACAAAGGGACACAGTAGCCTTTCTGCTTTGTTGTGCATGGCGCTTGGAGTCTGTGGGTGCTGATTTACATGCACGTGGCTCCATCTTGTCTCCTAGATAATTGTGGTGTATTAATTAGCAGGGTTGTGGCGGCCTGTGAGGGCCCTGCTCTGCTTTGATGATTCCTCATCTTCCATTAGTATGTCTGAAGGAGGAAGATGTAATTACTTCAGTGAATGCGACGGAGGGCACGCTTTTTGTTCCCCGTGTCCTTGGCACCACATCCATCTCTGTTTGGAGGACCCTGGCTCTATGGCCGCTGGTGTGACTACAGCCGGCGCGAGACCACAGCACTCTCTGGCGTCTCTCAGCCAGAGCAGAGATCAGAATCAGAGAACAGTCATGTTTCCTTTTGTAATGATCAGCTGTGATCTGTTTTTCTTTTCATGATTTTGCTGATCCACTGTTTGGGGACGTTTTTTAAAAACAGCATGCCATTTAATATTCGTAACTCTGTTTTCTCTCTACTCCTTCTCTCTACTTGGTTATTGCATATTGTGAACAAAGCATTTTTACTTTTATCATGTCGATGTAAAAGGATTGGTGGTTGCATCTAACGAGCAAACGGTGATAACATTCTTACAAGAGATATTAATGAAATATATTCAGCCAGAGGAAGAACATACTTCTGTTACCACTAACCCTAACCCTAATCCAAAGGATAAAATCATATTCCTGTTTTTGTCACCCTCTTATCTGAATTTACTTTGAAATACTTCAGATTACTAAAACTCCCTAAATATAGATGGCCTAAATTCAGATCAGAATCTTTTAAAAGAAGAACTTGAAGAAGACCCCACATTTTTGGTTCCCCATATAGAATGATTTAGCCTAACCTTTAGCTTACAGGTCAGTATGATGACCAGCCTGCAGGTCGCCCTGTGAGTTAGCTTACCGGGTAGCCTGGCTATCTGCTGTATTCAAATACTTTGGCTTCTCAGCATTACCTAGTGCGTTTGCAGTTACATAACAGGGCATCTGGGCTCTGCCCTTGCTACATCACGGTTTGGATAAACCATTAGAGTATTTATGGAATCAGACAATCAGTGCATGAATGGATTTCATTACTTATGAATCCATTCATGCACCATCTCTTTATGATGCTGAATAAATGCAAAAATAGCCAAAACATATATTTCACTCCCGTAGTTGTCGTAGAGTCACAGCTGGGGTCTGTTTTGGATGAGGCTCATAGTGCTTGAGACGGGCTGTTGACTGTACACACCGGTGTTTTTATAAGCCGCGTAATCCCTCCAGAACCCTCCAGAATTAATTGGAAGAGTTCCGTGAAGACGGTGAGGCGAGGACTTTTGTCGTTTAGCATTCCTGACCCCCTTTATCAAAATGGCCGATCTGAACATGGGAAGAACTTGCCACGCGGCATTTCCTCTCATCCCAGACCCCTCCCCACCACTTCCTTTCCTGATCCCACTTCCTGTGTACTTCGGTGGGTCTCGTTAGAAGCTTCCAAATAAACAGGACTATTCTATTCTTGTCCCAATGAGCACTAGAGGAGGTATAGTTACCACTGAGGTGAGGAGCTGTTCATTGATAGGTTATGGGCACAGCAGGTTCTGTAATGCAATGTAAGAACGAAGTATCCCAAACACTTCCGTTCCTTGCTGCCTCTGGTCCACTCTAACAGCCTAGAACAATCTACCTCCTCGACAACACTCCAAAACTAAGAACCTCCTATTAATGTTCCTTTGACTGCGTCATACTTTAATGGAGACCTGCTCTAAACTTTGCCTTTATGTTATTATAGTTGAATGATTTTATTTAATAATTTTACTGAGCAATATCCTACCATTATGAATGGCATTGCACAGTTGGAATGCACCCCTAACAAGAAAGGTGCCCTGAGATGGAGAGGCATAAAAAATGGACATACCTTTTGAAGAGAGCTAAGGGAGGGGGAGGGTTGGGGTCTGGGAGTAATCTCAGTCACATGGTTTGTATCTCTAATCTAAGACCTCTCCTCTCACCCAGAATCACAGCATCAAAGCTCAAAGGATCCTGTGGGCTTTTCATGTCCATTCAGGCATCAATTGAAAGCGTTGGGAAATAAAAGGAATTGGAGGGAATAAATAGCAGCAACTGTAGAAAATCTGAACTTCTCTGGGGGAAATCTAAAATAAGACACAAAATGCATTTTAGGCACCTCCTTAAAGTTACATTTGAATCACGATTAGAAGCGATTGTTTCATAGCTATTTGGCCTAGGACGTTGGTGTTTGGTGGGACTACTGCAGTACTCTGCCGGCTTATTCAGAGTCCGGAAGAACTATTTTCCAGTAAACGAGTTAAATGGGCTTATCTGTCTTGTTATGATTTTAATCTAGTGTAGTTGGGGACCTGCACCGGCCATTAGGGATCTTCCCCAGTAAACCTCAGTTCAGTGATAAACCACCTTAGGGATGGTTTGGTGTATGGTTTCAGATATCTGTGTAGTCTGTGTAGTGTATTAGAGAATGACCCCAAGACTACTTTTGCTGAAGTATATAAAGCAAGCCAAACATAACAAAAAACAAAAACTTCAGAGCTCTCTAAAGGAAGAACTTCAGTAATTCAACATATTAAAGTTATATCATTTAGTTTTAGTATTTTCCATTCAAATAGCAATGAGAATCAGTCCTAGGATCTTGTTTGGTTATGAGTCCACACATGGAGCGGTCATGTGACTGTGTTTACGTAACAGCCCTTCTAACGTGGCCAAGTGGACCAACCTAGCATCCTGGTTGGCCGACAGGTGTGTGTGTCTGTGGTGGCGGGGGGGATTTATCGAGCAGAACATGGGATTTTGGTGTGTGTGTGTGGATGAATGAGGCAGGGGAGTAATGCATGTTGGAGCTCAGCTGGTGAGAGAGAGAGAGGGCGCGATAGAGAGAGCGTGAGGGAGAGTCAGAGAGCGAGACATTCAGAACAGATTGGTCCTAAGGCTTTTTGCCCCAAATGCCTCTCTGTTCTTTCTCTCTCCCTCCGCTTTTTGTCTCTCTCACTTCATTGACGTGACACTGTTAGTTCTTCTAGAGGACAGATGAACATGCAAGAGAAAGAGAGATGGAAAGAGAGAGGGAGTTGGACCGTGAGCGAGGAATGTGTATAAATGAAATGAAGAACTTGTCTTTGTGTGGAGAGTGAGTGTTGAGTGAACCAAATGAATCAAAGCTGATGACCAGAAGTCTCTCCAGTGGGGATGTTAGGCTTCCTGTTTAGGCTGACGCAGAGCTATCAGCCTCATCGCGTAACGCTGCTCGTCCCTTCATTTCTTTGGAGACTGGATGCTGTAGGATTTGGAGGGATTAGGCTGGAACATGGCTTTGGAGGAAACTAATGGAGTTGAACCCTTTTTTTCAAGGGCAGCCATTTTTGAAGTGTCATTCAGACACGTCACCCCCTCTTCTGAGCTGTATGGCAGTGGAGAGTTGACAGTTTTCTCTCGTGTCTATGACTGTTTCCTCCATCCAGTATGTGCAACCTTTCCCCCGCCCTCTCCCCTCATTTGGTATCTTCCATAACGCAATGGCAGTTTAGTATGGGCGTCTTGGATGGAGGCTCATTATTTATCTTATTTATAATTAAACTAATGTTTTTAATTGGTTTCCAATGCCCCAAACTATGGAGGAACAATAATTATAATATCGTAAAGACTTGTGTATAACATGAAAAAAATATGCATTTTGCATACCATTGAGTCACATTTGAGCTTGTGTGGTATGCTAGCATTCTCTGAAAATCATTTGATTTCATAAATAATATCACATATTCATATCACATGACATCATTAATAGTTGTGTTGAATTCCTGTCTCATCTTTCAGTTTAGGAATGGTATCTGTAACCAAATAGCTTGTTTAATAATTGTTGTGCGCACATACGCATGTTTCATGTGCAACATTAAATTTATGAACAAAAATAAATAATATTCGTCTATTGATGTAAAAATAATACAAATACAGTTGTCTTTATTATATGAAACACATGTGAGGTACGTCATATATAAGCAAACACACTCCTTAATTAGTTACGTGTATGCAAACACGCCCTTGCCCCACCCAGCCCTGTGCAGGGGAGGGTGGGAACTGGGCGCTTTGACAGTAACTCATTAATTCCCTTTGGATCCTAAACCACAACATTCCCATTGTCCCAGAATTCCTCACACTGATCAGGAACGGGGCTGTAGTGGGCTCGGCCTCTTGTTTGAGGTCATGTCAATTTGACTGGCTGTTGTAGTATTGAGGGTTCTCAGGTTTTCGGTATGTGTGTTTGTTTTTGCTTGTGTGTGTATGTGCACACTACATCACGATCAATGTTATAACGCTGACACTTCTCTCTTTGTTAAGTGTAATGCCAGTGCTGTTCCAAAGATGGATTTTGACCTTAATAACCCCTTACAACATAATGAGGATTGTTAACCTTCAGTTCTGCCCATAGTTGCCATATTGGAAAGGTTACAGTATCATACCAGAGGCTTAAATAATCGTATTTTGAAGTAAATGATGGTACCCAAGTATTAACTTGGGTCAAGAGATCATTAAAGAAAACACTTTCATTGAGGCAAACGACTATTTGACGTCACCTAGAAATCAAACCAAAAAAATTAAGAAAGTAATTGCTGATGTATTAGAATTTGATGCGTTGGAGGTGGAAGTCTTTCGTGACTACTAACATTGAAAACAAAAGCATAGGTCTTCAATAAACTGAAGGCTGTACGAGTGTACCATAACAAAACGAGTTGTATCTGTTCAGCGTCTACATGGAGATTGTGCACGTGAATCAAGTTCACCCTCACAACAAGCCTGATTGGCTAGAGAGACGTCATGTGAGAAGAGAAGCGTAAACACAGACATAGGATCCCTATTTGAATATCCTTATCAGGTTGGGGAATTTCATTTTAAAGGAGTAAACATAGTATTTGAGTTCCAGAAATCATGTTTTTGAAGCTGTTTGCTGGAAATAGCTTTTAGGAAGAAGAATCCCGCCTACCGCTATTCCCCTCTGTTTCAGTCCCTTCAGAATGTTTCTGGTGTCTGTAGCTTTAATGCAAATGAGCTGCTGCACATTGACCAATGAGCTGTCAGACTGAACCACAGCATAGAGGAGAAGGGATTGTTGCCGTTTGCGAACTCCTGGAGCTCTATATCTATATAATATTATATAATAATAATAATATTATGTATGGGTATTTATATAATATTATATCTAATATCACGGCCAAAAGCTATGTGCACCTCGGATGATATTATGAATCATAAAGACCGCGTCTGACGTCTCAGATATAGGCACACGTTAAGGCCAATGGTGAAGACATGTCCCAACGTGAGGGGCCTTCAGATGCTCACACAATGCACACACTCATTCGAATCTATCGGCTGATAACACTCGGCCACAGCCCGGGGTGCTCAAGGCCAGGCAGGTGTTCTCGAGAAACCCCCACACCAGCCTTGACACACACAACTCGCATCACACAATTCGCTAGAAGAAAACACATAAGACTGATACACTCTGAAGGGACATGACGCTCATTTGAAGCAGAACCTCTACGGAGGCGAAGCTCCGGACGACCTCAGCGCTGTTAGGGACTTAGACATTTTCGCTCGATCGATCTCTTACGCTCTATAGCTCAGTATAACCTTTTTCACCTTACTAAATAAATCCGAGGCCCTCGTGCCGACAATTTTATCTCCTCTCCGTCTCAGTTTATCTGTTCAAGTAACTAGGCAGACTATTTTTCCCAACAGCCTTGACTCTCTGAAGTCCATGAACCGCGACATGGAGGAGAAAGGGATTGTACTTCGGGAGCTGGGTTGCCGGACTGAGTTGTCGGCGGCAGTCCGGCCGCCGTCGAAGCCGTCAGGGAGGTCCGGCGGTGTACTCCGGGAGCTGAACTGCCGCCAAAGCTTTCCGCCTGCTCCGGCGGGTGTCCTCCGCGAGCTGAAAAGTCCGGCGGGGGTAGCTCGGCGGCAGTCCAGCAGCTCAGCTCCGGGAGTACATCCCTTTATCCTCCATAATAATGGATTGAATTTATATTGCGCTTTTCTAGACACTCAAAGACGCTTTTACAGTGAAGGGGGGACCTCACTAACCACCACAGCTCCCGCCGCCGAAGCTTCGGCGGCAGCTCCGGCGGGGGGAGCTCGGCGGTCCGGCAGAGAAAGGGATTGTACTCCCCGAGCTGAGCTGCCGCCGGGTTCCCCCCGCCGGAGCTGCTCATTCGCTGGGCATCAACATCTTAGCTATGCTCTGATTGGAGGGGAGTAGGGAAGTGGGAGGTAATATTCAACTGTGCCCCCTTTCTAGGTAGGAGGGGGCGGCGAAACTGACTCGCTCGTTTGGTAACTGTAGGCGGGGTAGTTTCAGAAATGCATATCTCACTCAAAAAATCATGTACAGACTTTTTTCAAAGTTTGTATGCGTGTGGGAGCACCGGAGACCCAAAACAACACCCCAAATCCCAAGTGTTGTTTTCATAATGTGTCCCCTTTAAAGGATGAAGCCAACACCTAATACAACTACTAACACCTAGTGTCAGAAAATGATACAACTATCGTCCATAATTGGACTCAATAATTGTCATTATTGATCATACAGAGGGCACAATTATTGTGCGAACACGATAACGATCATACATCCGGCCTCAATGGCTCTTTCAACACGGTGGTGGGGTTTGTGGTGATGTCAGAGAGTTCTGAGAGCGAGTCAAGGAGCGCTCCGGCGGCCATGTTTGTCCATGGTTGCGGGGGGCTAATGATGCCCCCCCCCAATGCACTGCAGAGGCCAGCTAACATCAACAGCCTCAAGGACCCCCTGCTGAATATCGCCTTTGTTTCATGCTCGACTCACTGTGTATTCTGTTTTTTTTTCTGTGTTTGTGTTAGCTGGCATGTTTTTTTTTGGTGTGTGTGTGTGTGTGTTTCGTACTTTTCCGTACTCTGTTGTTCCATGTGTGTGTTTTCTACTGAGGGTGTGTCACGTAGTTCTTGTTTAATATCTGCTCGGCTGTGTTTGATTTTCCTCTTCCAGTGGCCGGGCAGTTTGGAGCCTCCCCCAACACTATCACTCCCCTGCTGGCAGGCCCTGCTGGTCAGGTCACACAATGTTAAATACTGAGGAAATATCAAAACACAGCGAGGATACTCCCTATGTCGTTCCCTTTTTTACCAAGACAGTCACACAGAGGGGTAACCAGGCTCACTGTGTGTATGTGTGTGTGTGTGTGTGTGTGTGTGTGTGTGTGTGTTGCTTCCTTATCATTACATTCCTCTGCGGCGCAAAATCCATTGTGGGAAGAGGGGGCGGGGGGGGGGTGCTGAGAGCTGATAATGGCCTGAGCTGTCATTGGTCGGTTTGAGGCATTCCCATGACGACACTCTATAACGCCCTTACCGTCGAAGCTAGAGGAGGGTGTGTCAGTTTCTACGGCCTGTGTGTTTTCTCTGTTTATAGCTTGTTCCACCATTAAGAGGGTGTGTGTGTGTATGAGAATATTGTAAAAACCAGCATGATGCCTGCTAAGCGCTCCTGTGTGGGCACAGAAAACGGGTAACACAGACAGATGTTGTATTACACAACGCATGATGTACCTTGACAAGTGCCTCGGAAAAGAAACCCTCTCTCTATGCTGATTGGCCTATTTTCAGCCCACTCTAAATGGCGAGATGGCTGGGCTAGCAGATAAACTCTCCTTTACATTATCTCTGTCCTGGGCCCCATCCCCGACCCTTGAACCCAACAGAATTAGCAACAATGACCCATGCTCCATAACGAGGGTGCTTGGGGTTAAAGGTCAAACCCAGCTGTAAGATAGCGCTGTCCTCATTGGGGCTGGTGACTGCTGCTCCTCTCCCCAGGCACAGAGCACGCAGTGGGGCTGACTTGTCATCGGTTTGCCACGGGTGCTGCCCTTCACAGTTAACTCTAGCTAAGCTTGAACCCAGTCCCAGAAGGCTCTGGTTAGAGCTGCCCCGTGAGCTCCCAGTGGACCCTCCGAATAAGTCCTGAATGGAGCCAGAGGGGGGAGAGAAACGGTACAAATGGGATTGACTCTGACTCTAAACGACTTGGTCAGGTATAGTCAATGGCCAACTTGTAAAAATTTTGACATGATGAATAAATAATGTAATTGTTTTTTTATGTGAAGACATTCTTACCCAGTTATCGAGTGTTGGCGGCCATTATTCAAATCAAAATGGAAATGCATTCTGTGGTGCCTTACAGAACCGGCGTCTGCATGAAACAACCCATTTGTAGTGCCAAATTGTGACACACGCACAACCCTACCCAGAAACTAGTATAACAGAGTGATAGGAAATGGGGACAATACTGAGACAGGGCTTTAGTATGGCCGAGCCTAGCTGTGTTTCTGGGTCAGTGGGACCAGGCAGTGGTGCTCAACGGTTCTTTAGTTCTTGGAAATCATTTGAATTCTCCTAGGATCAACACCTGACCTTAAATGCCCTGCAGGATCCCCTGACTCAGAATCTCATGTGTGATGTGTTGCTTTTCAAAATGAGTGGTCACGGTATTTGTTTAGCAGATCTATTAGGACCGGTTATGAAAAGATCAATTGTGTTTTTGTGTTTGATAGGCAATGATGTTGTGACATTTTTAGACGGCTTTAGCTGTGTGAAGCAAGAAATATTAGGGGCAGTATAATTTGTTCAACCGAAAATATAGATGCAATTATTTTTGATGTTGGGTTGGGCCAATTCATTTAAGTTGATTAAAAAGACAATCAGTTATCCAAGAAAAAAGGACTTGGTTTTAATTTGGTTGGTGGATTTGTTCTGTTATTATGCTGATCAGAGTATTCTGAGCAGTTCTATTCTACTCCTGGTTCTGTTAGTGGCGGGGAGGTTAGGTGGAGGATGAGTCCCTTGGTGGTACTCCACCCTCCACCCTCGTCCCTTCATCCTTCACCGGACACCACGGAGGAGGAAACATGGCTCAGATTAACATTTTAATCCAAAATCCAGGATTACGATTTGTGTTCCTAGCCTCGCTATTATAGCAATAGCTGTCGTGTGATAGTTGATGGCTATATGGTGTGTGTGTGTGTTTGTGTGTGCGCGCGTATACCTGCACATGTGCTTCCTTCCTGTATGACATCATGGCCAATTTCTGACCTTGGTGATTTGGGTGAGTCAGCAACATCGGTGACTCAGACCTGCATCATCACCTTCATCACCAAGACCACCACCCCCACCCTCATTGTCAACATCCTCTGCCTTGTGGCCGGCTATCCTTATCCATTCCACACACACACACACACAAACACACACACACACACACACACACACACACACACACACACACACACACACACACACACACACACACACACACACACACACACACACACACACGTTGGGACCCAGACGTGCGCTTCCCACATGCAGCCCTGTCCTCTCCGATCAGCCTCGTGTTGGGTGCAGCCACGGAGCTGGAGTCATGCGTTGTGACTTGCAGCGAACAGCTGGGGTTGTTCCTGTGTCCGCGGTCCACCTTGTGGGGTGAGCCCGTCGTAGAGCCTATGGGTTCGGTAGAAGGGACGCATACGCACGCACAGAATGTTTTCCTGTTTAGATTATTTTGCAAAGCAGATCCCATTTTGTTTAAAAGAAAATTGTGTAAAACTAAAAAATTGTAAGCATGTTTTTAGAATCCAACCCACATATCAGAGAATGGTTGTGTACCAAAGGAAGTCTTTCTTATGAGCGAAAATGCATATTTAGCTGGTAATTTAAATGCAAATATAATGAGTGTAGGCGCAACATTTGCATTGTACATTGCGAAATCAAAATACAAGGTGCTTTGAACAGGCTCATGGTGCCTGTGTCTCATGTTGTTTAGAAGTCCAATGTGCTGCTGCCCTACCTGCGGGATCCAATGGGAGGCTAGAGATTTGGTTGCCATAGATAGATGGGCTGTAACGATGGGTGACACTATGGTGAAACTAGGGGAGGGGTCTATCACCATGGTGATTTTCTTAGGCAATTATAATTAGTTTTAACATTATATATATTGTGTGTTACACACACACACACACACACAGACACACACACACACACACACTTCTATTCTAGTCGCCTATGCTGAGATGTTGCTATTAATAGACTTGATTGCCAAGAGCCGGAGAACACTTGAAGAGATTAAATATTTTCTATTGAAATGTCTCCTTCTCCCACAGACCTTATTATAGCACAGTCTCCCACTGTTTTCTGGTTAAGAAAAGATTGTTTTCTACTTGAAAATGACGGGTCGGAGGATGACGTTGTTGGTGATTAATCCTGGTCAGAAGGAGGGCCGAGAGCGTGTCATCTCTGTCGTGTGGAAGAAATCTGATGGTAGCACGCTGACAGGATATCGTTAACCGTTACCATCCTCTAACTCTCCCTTGCAGATATTTCACTGAAACACACACAGCCACATTGCCATTGCCCTACAAAACATCTGGCGTGTTGGTGTGTGTACCCGTGTGTTTGGGTGTGTGCACACATAACTACTCCTGTTCTGCACAGATGTTTGTTTTGCTAGCTGGTTCCACATAAGGCAGAGTGCATTATGGGAGATTTGAGCGCTGTAGTGAGACCTCGCTGCTTGGCCGATTCCCACTGTTAAAGGATTAGTTTTGTGTGTGTGTGTGTGAGTGTGTGTTTTCATTCCCCCTGCAGTACAACCTGAGGCTGGAATGTTAAGAAATAAAAGCAAGTATATCATCGGGATGATAAAAATCCTGAAGGGATCAATTCTTTCATTTTCTTATATCCTATACTTATGGATGATCCACCTGCTCTGTCTGAAAGAGAGTGGTTTCTTTGTTGGGGAGAATGTAGGAATTGTAAAAGTACAAGTCAGGATTTTTATGTCCTTGAAGCTGCTGTTGGTTTCAGGGCTTCAGTTTGAGGTCCAATTTGTTTCCTACCTTCTAGACCTGGTGGCTTTCTACAGGAAGGAACTCAAAGACTCTCTCTCCCTTTTTCCCTCCCTCTCCCTTTCTCCCTCTCTCTCTCTTCCTGTGTCGGAGGAGCTTTTGTTCGGGGTTCTTAAGCAAAATGACCGTTACACCGTACAAGGATTTTTCTTTTCTTTGGAAGCTGGAGCTGTTTCCTGCAAACAGGAAGTGGGTCTGTGATGGTGTTTCCTGCGGGTGCTGTCGTTGCCCTTAGTTACGAAGTGATGATGTCACCCCAGCTGAGCTCCTAATTCCCTATGCAGGCACCTGGCTTTACTCCTCTCAACTCACATTGTGCAACAACACTCAAACACCTAGGTGTTTGGCATTCGATAAGAACATGTCAGATCTACTTGATTAATCCTGAACGGAAAATCAGAGTGGCACAGGTGTAATAGAAATGTAAATGAAAAAGGTGAATGTAAAGATCATAGACAGTCGAGGTAGAGACATTATTGACAGTTATGCAACGCTACATTATTGGCACTATACAATATTGACCATTGTACACGACTGCACAATCGCCTGTGCAGTCCCTTGTACTCAGGAGAACAGATTACATCATTTTGGCACGTGTGTGTGTGTGTGTGTGTGTGTGTGTGTGTGTGTGTGTGTGTGTGTGTGTGTGTGCGCGCGCATGTTGAGAGAGCAAAGGAGACCTCTCTCCCCTCTACTTCCTGGTCAACTCCCCTAACAGTGACCTTATCCAAACCCTTCTCGCTATTGGCTATAAATTAATGGATGTGCTACACAAGGTCATGTAGTCAAGTAAAGTGAATTCAGAAGACGATGCCTTGATTTGTCAGCAGAGTAGTAAATGTATTTTTTTCCTGGTTTATCCACCCACCTTCCTACTTTTAGCATTACAAAAGTCTGTGTGTGTTAGACTGTGTGTAGTTGCCGATTCCTGGAGAATTTAATGTGTTCGGGTCGGGTACACCAGTAGTATTTCCTTGGTAATCAGATTGTTTCTCTAAATATGCTTTGAAATTGGTTTTGTGCAGCTACAGAAGATTAACCAGTTTATAGGCCAGCCAGTATATTCAATATTGATTAAGCCCTAACAGCAGCTTTATATCTAAACTGCTTGAGCGGCCCTGTATTGTTTGTTTTCTATTACACAACTATATTTGTTGGTAGGAATTGAGATGGGATTGGACCCCTCTCCCCCTCTTTCGTGACCCTGGATGTAATATTGAAATGCTGCGGGTTAGTGCTGCACGATTTATTTAATCGCAATCGCGATATCAGCCTTTGCGATTGTATAACCGCAAAAGGCTGTGATTTAATTTTTTTTAAAAAGTGCAAAATATATATATATATAAATATTTTTTTAAAAATGTGTATTTTATTATTTATTCCATTTATTTTATTTAGTTGTACTATTGAGAAAACCTAACAAATTTCTGCACTGCAGAGATGCCTTTATTTTGATTTTTTTAATTTATTATTTATTTAATTTTGTAAAATATTGTTATTGTAACAGTACTGTACACATTTTTTAGTTTTTGTATTTTTTTATGCTAGTTTAAGTTTGTATGTTTGAGTTGAGAAATAAACATTTTAAAATTATCAGCCATCTGTGTGCATTTTCCTTGATAACCAAGCAAGTAGACTCATGACACCATTTGTTTATTATATCACAATCGCAATATTGTCCACAATAATCGCAATATGACTTTTTTACCAAATTGTGCAGCTCTACTGCGGGTGACTGCGGGCGACCACAGCATCTTCAGGAATGTCAGTGGCTGAATTCCTGAATTTGTCTCATGCAGTGGGAGCTGGTCAGATTCTGGATGTGTTTGGGATTCAGTGTATGAGGGACATCTGCATCACATTGTATTACATGACTATACCTGTATCTTTCCAAGGTGAGTCCGCTAACCTTGTACCCTGGAGATGTCATCTGCGACTTCCTTGACCAGATGGATGGGCACAGGATGGATTGATAGATGGACAGGGAATGAATGGAAGACAGACACAGAGTCTGATAGATGGATTGAGAGAGGCCAGCCAGACTGACCAACCAGAAAGACGGATGGAGATGCAGCCTGAGAGGCTGAGCCAGACTGAGAGTCAGCTGGTCAGAAAAACCAGTGCAGTCGCAGCCAGCCAGCCATTCTGTCTGTCTACCTTGAGGAGTTTTCAGAGATGTGGGGCTGTTACCATCGTGTGTGTGTGTGTGTGTGTGTGTGTGTGTGTGTGTGTGTGTGTGTGTGTGTGTGTGTGTGTGTGTGTGTGTGTGTGTGTGTGTGTGTGTGTGTGTGTGTGTGTGTGTGTGTGCGTGCTCTGGTCCCCTGCAGCCAGAACATGCCGTCCTATCTCCTCTGGACTGCAGTCACGTCAGGCTTGCATGGCTTCCCCCTCTCCGTGCTGGGATTTAGTCCGGGCTAGCCCTGCACTGTCCTCTGCCACAACACGAGATGCTCTTGTTTTGTGTTGTTGGAGAGACGTTTGGTGGGGGTTTTTGTCCGGCAAACTGTTTCGGGGCTCTTTGATTCCCGTCGTCTCACATCCTTCTGGATGATTCTTCTGAGGCTGTGAGAGAGCTCCAGGCCGAGTGGGACAGAAGGTGGAGGCATCTTGACCCGGATTATATTTAACAGGAGTGGCGGTGAGGAAGGTCTGCTCATTCTTTCCATCGCAAATATAATAAAATAAAAGTTATTTTCATCAGACAAAACGATACCTATCGATACTTTTCATGAAATATTGAGTCAAAAAAAAAGAATGCAGATGATGTTAAAACGCGCATTCTTTATAGTATTAGTGAACTCCACCCATCCGTGAAGCACGGCTAGTGCCATGCACAAGGGCATTGGCAGTAGAGTATGCAAACAACTTCCATTGTGGCTCTTCCTATGGAATACGAGTACTATAAATACATCAGTGTGTGTGTGTGTGTGTGTTTGGAGTCTCCCACATGCACGGGCAACATCTGTGTCCACAGCTGGAGATTTCAGAGGTTATTTTTAACAGTGAGCGGATGCACCAAAATCTCTTGAGTTAATGTAGGCAAACCTTACATTTTGTGGTTTTAGGAAGTGATGCATTAAAGAGAATTATGGCGTTTCATGATGTGGGATTCGGGGGATTTTAAGAGAAACGACAAACGAGTATGTTCCCATTGCCTCATGAGGTGGTGTTGTCCTATATGTCTGATTGGGGGCCGACCTGTGGCCTCAAACAGCGAGCCCCTTGTGGGAAAGCAGAGGTCATCAAGGTCCCCTCTGGGTTAATGTATCATTTCCCATGTTGGATGCAGCTTGTGGAAGTTACACACAACCGTGCTCTCTGGGCCTCTAACACCCCAAAGCACAAGGACAAGGTCGCCTGGGGCCTGTTTATCTGTCTGTGTCTATCTGTTTGTGTCCGTCTGCCTACCTGTCTGTCTGCCTGGTCGCATGAGCCGCTGTTGTTCTGTGTTCGGCGAACCTCCTTTTGTTGGTGTACTGCAGAGTAAATGGAGGGATGAAGGAATGAGTGAGTAAACAAAAGGAACGTATGCATGGATGAATGGGTAAATGAACCTCCCCCTGATAAAGCTTTGAGAGGAATGTCTATATGGAGAAGAGCGGGGGCGGTGGGCCGGTGTTGGGCTTGGGGGTGCATACTGGTGCAAATGGGTCACCCTCCCCTGCTCCTCAACCATTTACCCCAACACAATACATGCCCCCAATTATGGACATAAATAACATCCTCACAGTGGAGGCCGGGGTCAGAGGTTAACTGGGTTCTGTACAAAGCCACAGGTTTAGATGTTCACACAGCCGGAGGACCCACACAAGGTGACAGACCTCATAAGGGCGGAAGGTGGGGAAATGGATGACCCCAGGCTGGATCTGATTGAAATAACATAACAATACAGCTTAAACAGACACTTATGGTGGACTTTCAGGAACTATAAAACTTCCACAACTGTGCCAACTCAAGAAGTAGCCAATCACTTTAAACTTTAGCTTGATCTATATCATAATTGTATCTTCATGGTCTGGCTAGTTAGCATTAGATTAGCAAACATTCATTTATATGGATTGCACAGTTAGCATTAGGCTAGCCACCATATATCTGTATGAACTGGCCAGTTAGCATCACATTAGCATTCATGTCTGAACATTCATCTCTAAGGAATGAATGTGCCGGGCACTGGTATGTCAGGCTGGTCCACCTCCTTCCTGCTGCTCATCCCTTTATTTTCCACTCCTCCGTCTCCAGTACTCTCTCCTCCTCCCATGCTTCAGGGAGTGCTGCCTGATGACTCAAACCCTATCAACCATGTTCCAAGCAATATTTCAATTTATGGATGCTCCTCCATGCCATTAATGTTTCCACGACGGTTTGCTATCATAAACACCCAGAGCAATTGAATTAATCCTCTTTTTGTTCCCAAATTGTTTAAGTTGTTTTCTGGAGATCAAAAAGTAGTTAAGTATCTTTTCTAAAGAAAGGGGGAAATTGTAATGGAATGGATAGACGTGGGATATGTTTCTCAGAATTGAACCTGGTTTGATTGAGACGGTTACTTCTGGAAGGTTGTTCTACTCAGCAGAAAGGGGATCTCCACTAAACCGTGTGGGGGTAAAGACCGTTATTAGGCAGGTGACTGGTGTGGTCCTGGCACCTTGAACAAGTTAAATATGGTCGTTGGCGAGGGTGTGGGATTATAGAGTTGTCGGGAGTGTGCAATTACAGGGAAAAGAGCTGGTGATTTACGCAACGCGATGTGTGTCGGTGTGTTTGTGTGCGTCTGTGTTTTTTATGAGGTGCAATAGTCCCTTGGTGTGAGCTGTGGCTGTGATTAACACTACACCTGCCCCCGACCCACCCCAAGACACACAGACACACACACATACTGACTCATCAAAATGTATATACTTTACCTTTGACTAAACCCAATAAACAATATTTTCGAGACTGAAAACACTTTTATCTTTTACGGAACTGAATTAACACTAATTGACCAGACTGAAAACACTTTTATCTTTTACCATACTGAAAAAAACAATCTTTTACCAGATTGAGTAAACTGTCACCAGTTAAAGGTGAGCTGAAAGTCCGACAGACCCCTTGTTCAACTTTCAACTTGGTATTATAAGTATCTTTCCAGTTGTATCTCCTGCCTAACCATAACATTTACGATGGGAGGTTCCAGAAACCCCCAAAAACATCTCAACAAAGTCCATTGCCCAGCTATCATCCTCCCTTCCAAAATGATAAGTTGTTTTGTGTTGTGGCGTGAGCGAGGTCTCGTCCGGGGATCACTTCCAAGCAAGCAACACCCGTCAGGCTGAAGACACACAGAGAGAAGGATCCGGAACAACGTGTTAGCCCGGAAAGACAAAACAAACCTAGCAGATGACTTCATCCCTGTCAGTAGGAGTATCAACACTGAGGTGGGGGGTCAAGACACTATACCAGAGAGAAAGGGAAGTCTTAGCCGATCTGGCGTTTATCTGGCACTGATCGACCTGTTGACCCCCCCCCCCCCCCCCCCCATGTTTCATTCTTCACTGGACTAGGCTGGTTAACCTCTGCTGCTGAGCTGTGCAAGGCAGTTTACTGTTGTTCAGCAGGCGTTCATAATGCTTCCCTGTTTAGTGGAGTTAGGGGGTTTTAGCGTGCCGCGGAGAAAAGGTTTAGACCAATCAGGGAGTTGTACAGTCCACAGCACGAGGGCCAGTCAAGCAGAAGCTGCTCTGTGGCCCTAGGTGTTTGACACGCACACACACTCTTATGTTCCAGTTTTATGTTCGTTTTTTTTGAAGTGGGTTTGGCTGAATTTGAATGATTCACTCCTATTGGCTGACTGCCAGCCAGGTGCTCCTCTTCCATTTGAAAACAAAGTTTCACCAAACTGACCGAAACCATTTTTGGCAGACCTGTAGTTTAGCAGAGAATACGAATGAAACGATCTTTGTAGGAAAGTGTCTACACTGTTGCAGTGTCGTTGTATATTGGGGGGTCTGTCTCTTCCTTTGTCGTGACGTAAAGGGTGTGAAGGTCTGACTGTATGCCGTTTCCTGTCTTGTGTTCCAGAGTGCTGCCATGGAGGAAACGGTCATCTGGGAGCAGCACACTGTTACTCTTCACAGGGTGAGAAACCTCTCTCTCTTTCTTTAATATTGTCTGCCTCACAGATTCTCTCCCCCTGCCTCTCTCTCCCTCTCCTCTCTTTTCACTGTAATACAATCTGACTGCCGCTTCCTATTAGTACATTGACTCTCTCTCGCTCCTTCTCTTTCTCTTCTCTTTCTCTGTCAGTCTGCTTGTCAGTCTCTCCGCCTCTGTCCCTCTCCCTTTCCTTCTGTCTCTCTACAGTCAATTCTTTATTTTCTCACTCTTTAATTCAGCCTGACTTTTTCCACCTAAATACACTATACCTCTCTTTCTCCCCCTCTTTCTCCTATTTCCAAACTCTCTCTTGCTCTATTTCTGTGTTGCCTCAAGCCTATCTTCCTTGCCTTCTGTGTCTGTGTGCACAGCTGCATTAGGTGAATGTTTGTGTGAGAGTAGGGGAAACAATAGCCAGGGATCCCAGATGGCAGGAAACGGGTTTAAGGAAGACCGAACTGTGCGTCTTGCTTCCCGTCTGTGTCCATCCACTTCCTGTTGGATTGTGTCTCTCTCTCTCACACACACACACACACACACACACACACACACACACACACACACACACACACACACACACACACACACACAAACCTTCGTACTGCCCTGTCACAAAGTCCAACTCCTCTCCTTAATAACGACACCATTAGTGCAAATGATTGTCACGTTTCGTTATCGAGTTAGCAGCCCGTGTCTCACTTCACAACGTCTGTCCCTGCGGGCTGAGTGAGGCGACACCAGCCTCGGCTTGTCATTCACTGGGCCGCTGCCACACTGCAATCCGATCCCCGCGCCCATACCCGGGTGAACCAGGGTGTCTTAGCAGATAATCACTAGATACAATGAGCAGGATCTGCGATTCATTCACGAAATTAGGTTGATAGTTAAAAAGGTTTTTTTTTTTTGTGAACGATAAGTAGAGCATACGTTTTGAAACACAACGGCGTACTGTGTTTCAATTCATGCACTTTTCAGGAACACAACGGCGTACTGTGTGCACTGTTCAAGGCATTGCGGGTTTATTTGTGTAGAACCCCTCAAACACTCAGAGTACTTATCAAAGGCCTGAATCACATTTGAAAGGAAATGAAAGGTTATACAAATAAAAATGTATAATAAAAGTTTAACAAGGTAACAGAATAAACATGTCGAAGCAGAGTAGACATACATTGTAATAAAAAAAGCTGTGGCAAACGGAATCGATTTGACCCCTATTCAGTAAAAAGTTATATAAATACAAGCTTGCTTATCATAAGATGATTAGTTAGCGTTCCCAGCTGTCAAGTGTTTAGAATTGGAACAGGAAAGGGGAATAAAGTGGCCAGGGTGATGCAGGGCTGGGCGTGGCAAGGGAGAACCTGTCTAGACGGAATTCTCACTCTAATCTAATTACCAGGAGCTTTCGGTTGTGGTTCTGTGTTGTCCCCGTGTCTGGTCTGTTGAATTCCACACTCACGCGTACACATGCACGTTCCCTGCTGTCCACTCTATGACACGTGGACATTGGGCTGACGGGTACAGCACGGGAAGAACCTATGTGTTTTGATTATTGTTGTCAATTAAATGCTTATGATGTCAGAGTCGCAGAATTTTTAATTTTAAGTCTAATTTTAACCATTTCTGTTTTTGTGAGGACAAATTAAGGGATTGAGGGCTTCCCAACTCCTGGCATGTTTGTGGGGTTGAGAGAGAGAGAGAGAGAGAGAGAGAGAGAGAGAGAGAGAGAGAGAGAGAGAGAGAGAGAGAGAGAGAGAGAGAGAGAGAGAGAGAGAGAGAGAGAGAGAGAGAGAGAGAGAGAGAGAGAGAGAGAGAGAGAGAGAGAGAGAGAGAGAGAGAGAGAGAGAGAGATTCTAACATCGTCAATCAAATGTGAAGTATCAAATCTCATTCCTCTTTTTACTCGTACACACAACTGAGTGTGATCGTTTGGCATCAGTAGAAAACAATTTTTAACATCAAGTTTCTTTCGACAACGATTTTGATGCGAAAATGTATCCAGTGTCCGAGTGATATTCAACACCAGTATTGTTTGTGCATCCTTCTCATAGGTCTGACCAAAACAAAATCTCTAATTCTATCAGTATTTATAGAATTACACAAACACACAGTGTGTGTTTGTGTCTGTGTTTGTGTGTGCACTCGCTCTTATGCGTTTTCTCCTTATGTGGCTCTCTTGTCCTACCCAGGCTCCAGGGTTCGGCTTTGGCATCGCTATCTCAGGAGGCCGGGACAACCCTCACTTCCAGAGCGGAGAAACCTCCATCGTCATCTCAGATGTCCTGAAAGGAGGACCTGCAGAGGGCCAGCTGCAGTAAGTCTCTGTCTGAAGGGCCCCTGAGCTCTTGGGTCCCTTCCACAGCAACACTACTGCGCTGCTGTTGAGAGCCCCAGCTTCACGCCTCTTGAAGGCTGTCTCTGCTGCACTATGCGTCCTTTTTTGGGCTAAACGCCAATCCTTTGTGTGCGTCATTGTACATCATGCCAAACCATTAAAACCACCAGCAAAGACGAGTGGATGGCAAGATGGGCTGTGAATTAATGAATAAAGTCATGAATGAATAGATGAGTGAATTGCAGAAGCCGTTCATTTCTGTGGTCAAAACGAACACTTCTAGGGTTGACCTTGAAATTCCTCTGCTGTGAATGATCCCTTGTCTTACCTATAAATGTGTATATAAAGGAGTATATAACTTTAATTACTAAGCTCGTTGCATAATTAAATCCTCATGGGCAAATGGTTAAGGTGTAACAGCAGCATTCATCAGAACAAAAGTGAATAAAAATGACGATATGAATGAATGAATACAATAGACTAAACATCTGTGTCAGCAATGGGGAAAAAAATCATACAAATTGAACACCATCCATGTCAAACCTTGAATACAAGGCTGTGCGTTTGTCCGGTGTTTCCAGGGAGAACGACCGTGTGGTCATGGTCAACGCCGTCTCCATGGACAACGTGGAGCACGCCTACGCCGTGCAACAGCTCCGCAAGAGCGGGAAAAACGCCAAGATTGTGAGTTTTTCAACCACACCTCATTCACATCAATACATTAAAAGTGAAATGGTGTACAAGCCAGTAAAGGAAGGGCGTGTCATTGCGTGACGCGTCAAACTCTTTATGACATCACGTTCTAGTTGTGTGACATGTTGAAATGCATTAGGTCATACAGCAGTTAAAAGATTGAAGTAGCTGGGTTAATCTTTAATGTCCGGGAAGGGCAGTTCGTTTTGCAACAGTAGACATAGTAGCAAAGTGCCATACAAAACAAACAATACAGGGATAACCCTTACGTCATCATCATCGAAGATAGCACACATGCAAATCCAGCAGGACCAGGAAAAGACCCACTAGGATGAGACTCAAAGAGTAGATGCATTGTGACATGCATCGGTAGATACATCCCACGATGCTTCCAGTATTGCAGTTGACGTCCTGTATCGATTTGACTTTACGATAAAGCTGACAATACAACCCAAATACCACGAGGGGAAGAGCAAGTAATGATTCCCTTCCCCTTGACCGTCCACCACTGATGGATGAACCCGGTCTGGTGCGAGTGTGTGTGACACGGCCGCGCCGTCTCTTCCTCAGACCATCCGCAGGAAGCGGAAGATCCAGCTCCCGGTGTCGCGGCCTGGCGACCGGGAGACCATGTCGGAGCATGAGGAGGACGAGGAGGAGGAGAGCGAGGACGAGGAGGGTTACCAGGGCAACCGGGCCCAGAGCGCGGCGTACGGTGGGGCCGGCGCCGGCGGCGGCGGTGGCGGCACAGCCCGCCGGCAGGAGCGGGAACACAGCACGGGGCGGCGCGACCGCAGCGCCTCGCGGGACCGCAGCGTGTCGCCGCGCTCGGAGCGGCGTTCCCAGGCCTCCCTGGGCCCGCCGAAGCCATCCAAGGTCACCCTGGTCAAGTCCCGCAAGAGCGAAGGTGCGTGTTGGCGGTGGGACGCGCACCCAAAGCCTTCAGGAATAATACACTATTATGCACGGTTTCACAAAGTCCCGCGCGGACATGATGACGTTTTTTTTTGTTTAAAGGTCCCATGACATGCCACCAGGTGTGGTGGGACTAGCCGTTATTATCCTTCACACATCTAGGTGGACACGCCCACTTGTGATGTCATAAGAGACATTTTCAAAACGGCTTGTAACGGTTACTCACACTCACACCTGGTGCAATGTCATGGGACCTTTAAAACAAAAAAAAAAACAGCTCACAGAGTTCACGCACGGCCGCTATAAATTAGGCCTTACAGATCCCACCCTTCACAAGTTAAACACTATAACAGTTCTTCAAGTCAAGCCGTGAAACAGCACCCTCTCTGGTGAGCCCAGGTCACTGTGATTGTTTATGTTTATATCGCTGGCCAGGTGATGTCTCTGCCAATTAGACCATGCAATTGCACAAGCAGGTGTCTGATGCCGAGCTGTGCTTGGTGTGGTATTTTGGCTACTTTCTGGTGCACAGTAAGCCTCAATGGATTAACAAATAAAAACAAATGACTGTGGTCTGTAAACATGGATTAGACATCCTCTCCTAGTTAGGCAGCACTGGGGACTCACTCTTGGCTACATGACAACACTATGCATGATGAGCTCCTGAACTTGAACATGTGTAGATTCTCCCCTCTAACGTGCTCTTGGAATCCCCAGAATATGGACTTCGCCTGGCCAGCCACATCTTCGTGAAAGACATCTCCCCAGAGAGTTTGGCCGCGCGGGACGGAAACATCCAGGAGGGGGACGTGGTGCTGAAGGTGAGCTTCCCTACCCAGGGGGCCTCTCTGCTGGGCTGGGGAGTCACCATGCTGAGGGAGGGGCTGGTGGTGGTGGTGGTGGTGGTGGTGGTGGTGGTGGTGGTGGTGGTAGGAGACAACCAGGGGTGAGACAGCCATGAGAGATGAGTCACTTACTGGGGTAGAGAAAGAGCAGCTAATGCAATGGAGCCATTTTAAAGTTGTGAATCTTTTCCATCGGTCGGAATAGGGCCGTGTGTGTAGTATCTGTTGTCATGTGTGGGTTTTTGGGGGCGATGTAGTAATAGTAATGTGGTGTGTGTCTGTGTGTGTAGTCGGTTATTGTGTATGTGCGGAGCATCGCCCACTGGGTGAGGTTGGAGGTCATTGGTGTGCCAGCCCACCAGTGGGAATACCAAACATTCCAGAATTCCTTTGTTCCCGGGCCGCATGTTGCCGCGGAGACTCCATTTTAATCATCATTAAACAGTCACTGACCCCGTCTCCACAAGGATAATACATAACCATAAATCACGTAGATTTGGTTCCCGTATTTCTTCATAGCAGTCTCAGCTGTTTCTAGTTTAAAGCTGTTTTGTTTGCGGTAATCTGGTTAAGGCAGTGTGCTTTACAACACAAGGCTAATTATGTAGTAATGCAGTAAAACAATAATACAGCAGAATTGAATTATTTTGTTATTTGCTATATACTATTAACATAGTTATAAAGTATACAATGTCAACAGATTTCAATTGGCAATAGTGGGACTAGTGGACTATGAAGAAACAACTCGGTCAAAAATGTAATTTCAGAATTTTGAGTGGTGTACATACCAAATGGTCAAATCTATAGTCCGGTTGCAGACATAACAAATATCAATTTAACACTTTTTTTTTGAAGTGTTTGTTACATTCCTCAACGGTGTCTTTCACTCCCCCAGATAAACGGCACCGTCACAGAGAACCTGTCGCTTGTGGACGCCAAGAAGCTGATAGAGAGGTCAAAGGGCAAGCTAAAGATGGTAGTCCAGAGGGACGAGAGAGCCACGCTTCTAAATGTTCCTGACCTGGACGATAGCATTCCATCAGGGAACAACTCTGACAGAGATGGTGAGAGGGGTGTGTGTGTGTGTGTGTTTGTGTGTGTTTGTGTGTGTGTGTGTGTGTGTGTGTGTGTGTGTGTGTGTGTGTGTGTGTGAAATATCAAGTCTCTTAGCTCAGCCTGAAAGTTTGGGAGAACTGAAGTTTTCTGATCTAAAATTGTATCCCATATTTTTCTGGATGTCCTAACCTGTGTGTGTGTGTGTGTGTGTGTTTCCAGACATCTCTGAGATCCATTCCCTGACATCAGAACATTCCAACCGCTCCCTGGGGAGGGGCAGTCGCTCCAGGTCACCTGACCGCTCAGACAGCCACGACCACCCCCGCCAGTCCCCTCGCCAGGTCAGCAACGGCAGGTAAGAGAATAGCGCGCGCACACACACACACACACACACACGCAGACGCACACACAGTCTCTTCCACACAAACACGCACACTCTCTTCCATGCACACATACACACACACACACACACACACTCTCTTCCACGCACACACAAATACTCCCTCTTCCACACAATTGTACACAACCATGAGATACAGGAAAGCACAGACGCTCACACACACAGAAGCTTGCACACAAAAATGCATCTGGTGGTTTGATGTGCATATTTCCGTCCACTAACGAATGAGCTCATGGCAATAAAACCCACTGACGCAACAATACATCTCGCACGCCTTAAACAAACCATAATACTAATAATACTTGAATAATACGTGGTGCGGAAGTCCATTCAACAGGACCAGCAGGTAGGAGCGATTTGACTAATGATGGGTTCATGCTTTTTCTCTGACTCTTCTCCTCCCTTTCCTGTTTCCTTGATCTGGGCCAACCTGTCAGTTGGCGGCCGCAGTAAGTCTGGATTTGTCACCTTAGGGTAGATCCCTCTTGGTCTAGTTTAGAAGCCAAAGAGCCCTCCCCTGCACCTAGGTGATAACTGTAGTACACTGACCATAGCCTAGTCTTTCCCGAGCAGAACAGAACAGGACTGGAAAAGTGGCTATCAGTTTCCTTAGACCTGATAACAAACTATTGTTGGCTATTGTTCCGTTGTCGTGGCAACACCCACCACTGGGAAGTGTTGGGTCAATGTACTATAAACAGCCTGAAGGGATATTTAGGGGCTTCATTTCAAACAGATGCAAACCAGAGAAGGGGGGGGGGGGTGGAGACTTACCGTTGTGTCAGCTGGTGTTTTGACTGGCTGTATCACCCGTTGCTGGTGTTGTGATTAGCTGGAATAGAATACCGGACCCTCTGGTCCACCACTTGGATACTTGATGATACATGGATGGTCAACCATCCATGTATGGATCCATCCCCCATGAGACCCGGTTCAGGACGTTGATTCTGCCCTCTGCACTATCTAACTGATCAGCTTCACCATCCACATCGCGTCTAATGAGCTATTAATCAACTCATCGCCAAGCTTCAAGTGTCGATGGCGAACGCAGGCGACAACTCACCACTTTGACTGATAAATAATGACATCATTCTTTTGTACATTCAATGTACAGAGTTTTGTAGCGCTTACTGTGGCGTCTTTGTGACGGTGAGTTGACGTGACGCTGATGCCCTGGGCTTGGTTGTGACCCAGTAACACCTGTAGTTGAGCATCTAAAACATAACCCCTAGCTTCCCATAGATAGTGGCTGCATAGAGCTCCCATTACCCCTGAACTAAAGCCCGCTAGCTGCAGAGCTTGACTGTGCTTTAGGCAGTATGGCTGTCCTTGACTAACTGTCCGATCCCCTTCCAGTAGAACCATGCATCAGACCCCCTTCAGTGTGTCGGACTGAACAGTAACTATGTTTGTCTCAATGCAGGTTGAAGGCAGGGTCACTGTTGCACAGATTGCTCTCCATGTAAGTGCTCGATTGAAGTGGCAGAACGCACATAGAAGCGTCTGCTGGGTTTCATTTATCTCCCCACCCTTCACGACACACCCCCACCACCCGCACTCCCTGCTTGTTTTGATAGTGTTTTACTATGGCGCTGGAATGTGTGTCTGCGTGTTGTTGGGCTTGGCCTTTTTTGGGAGTCAAAGTCTTATGAGTTGTTTTTTTTTATCTTACAAGTGAGTGTTGAGTTAATGTAAAATGATGCGTTAAAGTGCTAAAAGTTAATGTTTAATTTCTCCGTCTTGACACATTGGCTGGTGGTGACATGAGATAATGACGTAGCCGAAGGAATTCCTGATATTCCAAACTAGGATGGGAAACAAGAGGAATTTGACATAGTTCCCACAAAGCTTTGCTACAAGGGCACATGGTTCTGTCAACCTGATTGGCTCCAGAGGCTGGTGGCATCCTGTTTCCCAACCAATGGGAGGATGTGATTGGGCCTTCTGTTGAGGAACACACTTCTTCCCTAGTCCAAAGTTTTTATTTGTTCTGTGGTTGTTTGGAAAATTAAACTGCCTTCTTTAACGATTATGGTACATCTACAGGAAACATTCGCGTGAGTAAAGCATTTTGTGGTATTTATTTTGAATTTACTTCTGGAATTAATCTTAATTGGTTTATTTTGTTATATTTAAATTAATTTTGCACTTCATTATATTTGCTTTGATGTGTTGGTTTTGTGCACCGATGATTTCAGTTGTTTTCACTTACTCTGTGCGTGTATAAATGCTAGGCCTTTTATACTAGTCTCAAAGTTGTATGTGTGCAAGTGTGTTGCATTAAGAGAGAGAAAAGATTAAATGGACCCGTGCTTTCATCTCGTGGTGAACTAAATCTTCTTTGACAGTTGATTTTCATCTCTTCTCTGGGTCAGCTTTTCCCTTTTTATTGCCTCCCTGTTTTCTCCCAAAATCTTCTTTATATGTGTCGGCCTTAGCCTCTTTTTCACCCCACAAGCCCCACACACACACACACACACACACACACACACACACACACACACACACACACACACACACACACACACACACACACACACGCTTCACACACACACACACGCTTCACACACACTTAAGCCACACACACACACACACTCTTGATAGAACAGTAGAGAGTTGAACAAAGATTCTGTCAACTGTGGTTTGTCAGTGTGGAACCTTTTTTAGCACTAGGCCGTCCTGAACCAAGCAACACAGATCCAGGACACAACATAATAACCTCCCCCTTCTCTCTCTCTCTGCCTCTTTCTCACTCTTACGCATCTCCCTCTCTTTTTCTGCCTTTCGCTCTCTCACTGCCTTGCTCTCACAATCTCTCACCTACATTTCACTTTGCCTTGAATCTGTCCCTTACTGGCTCCCTTTACTCTCTTTCTGTCTCCGTCTTTCTCCTCTTCTCTCGCTCTCCATCTCTCTGTCTCTCTCCCTCTCATTAGAATTCAGTTGCTCTTCATGCCCAGACTGTAGGTCTCCCCTCTCTCCTCCACCAACTGCCAACTCTTAAACACTTACACTTTTCACCCAGTCTTTGGCCCTCTTTACACTACTTTGAGATAAGTTATTGTTGTTCTAGTGCTGGAGTTAGGATTGTTTCAGGCCTGGAGTTGGCTAGTTTCATGCCTGTAATTAGCCTGAGTTGACTGGTGAAAGCTGGCTTGCCACATTCTTGGGAGAAAGCAGTGAAATGCAGCTTGCTCATGTGCCAACAAATGGTCATGTGACCTCACTGGAATTCAACCATTGTTTTCAACAGTACTGTATAGGTTTCTCTTGACCCACACACACACACAAACACGAACACATTTTATTAAGCAGGACTGATGTGAATTGGTTCTGTTTATCTGCATTACCCAGAACTGATACAAATGGTGTTGATCTCGATTAAGCAGGGGAGGTGTGAATTGTGTCTGTTGCGGGACTGGTGTGAATTATGCCTCTTGTTCTGGATTAAGCTGGACTGGTGTGAATTTCGCATGTTGAACTGGTTCCAGCCACAGGAGTCGAGATGAGGAGCGGACGTCCAAGCAAGGGGCCATGTCGACGCCGCTGAAGAGCTCCGATGATGGCGTTCTGTCTCAGGCCAGCGACCAAGCCAGCTCGCAAGACGACAAGCACACCCCACCGCTGCCCGGTACGGTCCCCCTTTCACCCACTCACACTCCCACCTGTTCATTCTTTAATTCACCCAGTAACACTCCAACCTCACTAGAGGTCTTCAAAGGTCGAAAATGATGGCCCAAAACCCTAATGATCCCGGGAAATGAATTCCGATGTCGGATCAGATCCGATAATAACCAAATATACAGACCCGTTTTTGTCTGAGATATTACAGATCCTGACCAGTATTTTGTCGTGCGGACAAATCTGAACATCAAAGTGGTACTAAAAAAGGCTGTTCTACTGATAAAAGGGTGAATCAAGTCGGATACCACACATGGAAACCTAATAAAATGAGATCTAAATAACCTAAAGACGATGCAATGTGTCCTATATGAGTCGAACCCTGAGAGTCCGCACCACCTGATCCGGACCCCCAATTCCAACTCTCCCCCCTTCATCCATCCTCTTCCTCAGCCGTTCACACTCTCACACAATCACAGCCTCACATTCTCACCCATTCACAAACACCTACAGCCTCAAATTCTCACCCATTCACGACCTCTTACTCTTGCCTATCACAACCTCATTTGCATTCCCCATAAGCCCACCCAACATAACACAACGCACTGCCACCACCTCCACGTCCCCGGGCTATCCCACCGTTTGACCCCGTGACCTGTTTGGTGTGTTTCTGACAGAACCGAAGCCTGTGTACGCCCAGCCAGGTCAGCCTGACGTGGATCTGCCCGTCAGCCCGTCGGACGCACCGATACCCAGCGCTGCTCACGACGAGAGCATCCTCAGGTAGCCCCTCACACTGACACCAGCCTTAGTGTGATTCCCAGGCTCAACACTCATACCTACACTACTACGCGCTAGTTTAAGACTTCAGACCTACCGTCGGGTTAAAGTACAGTGCTAGGCCAAAGCTAACCAATTCAACACTGCGCTTCAGGGTAAATACTAGGCGATCAATGAAGTCATGGTCTTAATAATCATATAATCATCATAATAATCATAATCAGTCATATCTACTGTGAATGCCACACTTTAGAAATTCGTTTTTCATTTGATGGTATGCTTGTATTGTTCTCAGCCTCACTTAAGTGTCATGCCTAATTGTTGATGAGGACCATTCCGTTGTAGAGATGTGATGACCCCTGCCCTGTCGTCCAGGCCCAGTATGAAGCTGGTGAAGTTTAGGAAGGGGGAGAGTGTGGGTCTCCGCCTGGCCGGGGGCAACGACGTGGGGATATTCGTCGCAGGCGTTCTGGATGACAGCCCTGCCGCCAAGGAGGGCCTTGAAGAGGGCGACCAGATCCTGAGAGTAAGACCCCCACCCTGTTCTCCCCCATCCATCACCCTTTCCTCCTGCACCCCATACAGTATGTCCCATACAGTCATATGTCACTTCAGGAGACCCTAAGTTCTAGGATACAGTCTGCAGACTAGGATAAGGGCAGGATACGGTTCAGACATTTCTGTTTATGGTGGTTATCAAACACACATCCTGTGTCGTTGTTTGTGCGCTATGAAGTCAACCCTGTCTCATTGAAATGATTCAGTCAAGTGGCTTAGGTAAGAACCCTTCAATCTCTTACCGCTGAAGGTCATGGTGTTGCATGAGCTTCAGTTATCTAAGCCACTTGTTGTATGGTTTGGAGATGAATGGACGCCTAGAGCTGGAGGTGAAGAAATAGCTTAAGGGCTCTGACGGTCAACTCATTTCGTCAATTGACTTAATCGTCCTTTGCCTCGCTTGAGGCTCAGATTTCTGCATGCGCAGTATTTTATTAGTTTGGAATTCTGTGTCTAATCCATTTCCGCTTCGAGTCAATCCTATATCAAGTGATTCACGTTTATTTTCCTACTATGTGTGTTTAGTCATTTGTGGGTTTAATGCCCATTAAAAACACAATGCTTCTGCTTGTTGGTGGTTTGACCCTGTGGGCTGGTCCTGAGCACATCTGCAGTTGATTCTAGAATAATTCACACTTGTTCTAGAGGACGATGAGCTAGACGGGGCCACAATAGTTTGAAGCAGGGCTCGGAGCTATTGTGGAATTACAGTACAATGTACTGGTGAGCGCATGTGTCCCCGCGTCCAGCCTGCCCCTTGTTTCCAAGGAACATACAATGGAGGTCATTCTTGGCCTGTGAAGTCACCCTCGCGCACACGCACACACAGTTGGTTTTCTGTTCGGCTGATGACTGCAGGGATGCATTGTGGCGAAGGATGACATGCTGTTAATGTCTTTTTTGGCACGTTTGCCATGTTTACGTAATGGCGAGATTTAACAACCATAATGCAACACAATAATACAGCAAAATATAGTGTTTTTTTATTTTTATTTGACCATTGACGATCCTCGATGTATATTTACTTTCACTTTATTTAGAGGTCCCATTATCCTGAGGGTCGCTGTGAGGTGAGGCTGCTCATTTCCAAGAAGCAACTAAGGTTACACATGGACACGCTATAGTCTCCAAGACTAATAACTGGAGGGTCTTAACGTCAATAGAGCACACACCCTCTGTGTGTGTGTGTGTGTGTGTGTGTGTGTGTGTGTGTGTGTGTGTGTGTGTGTGTGTGTGTGTGTGTGTGAGAGAGAAGCTGGAGGTGGTGGTGTTGTGGCAGGACGGGTCCAGGAGAAGAATCCCTTCCAGAACATTGTTGTTGGGGCGCTGCTGGGCTTCCTGTGGCGGGTGGTGTGCACGGCCAGAGATAAAGGCTGTTTCTGGGAAGTTGAGAGAGTTGTCCGTCTGAGTCTCTGATGCAGAACATGTGCGGCCTGCCTCCCTTGCTCACCGGGACGTAAAATCAATAAACACACCTTATTGTGTTCACGAGAGGAGGTGTGTGTGTGTGTGTGTGTGTGTGTGTGTGTGTTACCACCACATGTGTGTAGGTATGCGGTCGGGCGGATTAGTTCTATCAGGAATACGTTGTTTTGTCTGAAATGTAATTGTTTTCCAGTTTTTCTTTCACCTTCTACTACTACGTCGATCCCTGCACAACCGACCTGACTTGTTGAACATTCCATCTGAATGAAATAACACACTGCCCCATTAGGTTGAGTCTCAGTCACCACTAGTACTAGTAGTTGAGTTTGACGCTAGTGGCAGGTATTATAGTAGAAGCTGTTATATTGGCATAAATGACCGCTGCAAAGATGCTTGTCATAAAATTTGTGAAATTTGTAACGAGTTTAATAATACGCGTAATACTGAAAATATGTTGGTTGAACTGATGCTAACCATAACATTAGCAAGCAATTTGATCATACCAGTAATATCATTAACATTAACAGGGTAATGATTGTAATGGCATTAGTAATAGGGTTCGTATTAACAATGTTATCAGCAGACTGATACTAGTAGTAACACCAGCAGTAACATGCAAGTAAGGACATAGCATTAACCTGGTCATAGTTGTAATAATGTTTGTTATAACATAAGCACTAACAGTCTAACTCTGTTGATAATCTCAGCATTACTAGTGTTATTCCAATAAGATAGTGGTAACACTAGCATTAACATACTTGTAATAACATTAGCATTTACAGTGTTATTGTAGCATTAGCATGGTAGCCAGTGTTGAGGTTCTGATCTCGTGTGTGTGTGTGTGTGTGTGTGCGCGCGCAGGTGAACAACGTGGACTTTGCCAACATCATCCGGGAGGAGGCGGTGCTGTTCCTGCTGGACCTTCCCAGAGGGGAGGAGGTCACCATCCTGGCCCAGAAGAAGAAGGATGGTGAGAGAGCAGGAGGGAGGCTGGTGTCTCCTACACACCTACTGGCTCCCAGGGTCACCACTGTGTCCCACGTAGTGGGCTATTTTGTTCTTGGGGAGGCTATGGAGCATCGGACAAAGCAAACCAATCCTATATTGCATGTAGGCTTGGTTTGGTTGTTTGATGTTGTCATGGTGACAGTCAATGCACTTTTAAACTGCATGTACTATTTATAATCCACTTATGATATCTCAAATCAAAGGCCGGCTCCTTGTTCAGAAGGTTATTTTCAGCTCAAGGATTTCAGCAGATATGTGCTTTTGGTGTTCATCTGTTGAAGTGTCCGTCTCGTCAGTCTCACAGTAGACGTGGACCATGGGAAGGCTAACCCCACGCCTCTCCACAGTGTACCGCAGGATAGTGGAGTCGGACGTGGGCGACTCCTTCTACATCCGGACGCACTTTGAGTACGAGAAGGAGTCGGCGTACGGCCTGAGCTTCAACAAGGGCGAGGTGTTCCGCGTGGTGGACACACTGTACAACGGCAAGCTGGGCTCCTGGCTGGCCATCCGCATCGGGAAGAACCACCAGGAGGTGGAGCGCGGCATCATCCCCAACAAGAACAGGTGAAGGCCCCCCACGTTTACCCCCCACTGTTGCTCGGTGGCATGACCGAGGGATAGTACAAGTGGCACCCTTACAACCAGTGGCGCAAACGTTGGCTTGAGTAAACAAGTGCTCATCAAGCAAACCACCAACGATGACAGGATTATTGTCATTGAAAATCGTGTCCGCAAGTTGTCGTTGTTAAAAGGGTTTGTTTTTTCAAGTTGGAATTAGATTGGTGGTGTGAGTCCCGTGTGTCTGGCGATGTTCTCCCTGCCCAGGAGATGCTCCTGAACTCGGGATTGATTCTATTCATGGATACCTCAGCGGGGAAAACCCAACGAACAATCCTTCCTCTTTCGCATGATCATGTTTTGATTCAGAGAGGAGGGGCTATCACGGTCCGATGTGCTGCGCACAGGTCTACAAGGAAATAAATGTAGCCATTTTAAATAGTCAAATAATTGTTAATGGGAAACGTTAACGATCACGAATAATATTTTCCCTCTGATGTATGGAAAGTAAAGTATATTTGTTGGAAACACTGCATTAGCTTGGTGGCTGGCATGAGCCACTTGTCAAAGTAGCACTGGTTCTAATAACCTAGATTGATTTTGGCAATACCACATCAATAATTTAGGTCTCTACTGTATTATTGTTTTCACTTGTTTACGCAGAAGTTAGGGGCTATAGGGCATATGACAGACTACGGTTTTCATTGTTGGTTACAATCGTTGGACACAATTGGGGTGGTATTATGTTTTCAGATAGTTTAATGTGTAAATGTTACATACCTTTTAAAAAGAATCACACATCTCAATTTGATGTAGTTTGAAAAATTAACTTGAAAGATTAACGATGACATCCGCACAGGGGCCCGCACGGATATGGGCAGATAAGGACATTCACCTCACGCAGACCAAAGGGGACTCAAAGAATGAACCTGGTGATCTGAAACACTAGTGGGCTCATGTCTGAGAGGTTTGGGGATTAGACTGGGAAAATAACTATTTAGAAGGCTGTAATCATGCTGCTGGTTCTGTTTGAAGATGGTCCTGTTTGTTGACGACATCACGTTGTTGTCTTTTCTTCTTTTCCAGAGCTGAGCAGCTGTCCAGCGTGCAGTACACCCTCCCCAAGACTCCAGGGGGCGATAGAGCAGACTTCTGGCGCTTCCGCGGCCTGCGCAGCTCCAAGAGGAACCTGAGGAAGAGCAGGGAGGACCTGTCAGCCCAGCCAGTCCAGACAAAGTTCCCCGCCTATGAGAGGGTGGTGCTGCGGGAAGGTAGGTTTCTGGCCAGGATACAATCATTGAGTGGACGCATGTCCGGATTGGACCAAATCGTAAGCAATTACATTCATTTATCCACTTTTAATATTTTAAAGTTATGTGATCACATTTATAATAGTTTGATTATGATATGTAAATGCTGAAATTCTTTGTATTACACCAGTGATGGCCGTCACACTGTATAGTAAGCACCACCCCAAAAGGAAATCAACACTTTAATTACATATTTTGGATTCTTGGTTTCCATTGGTTTTGGTTTCCAGATGAACCCTTCACTAACCACACTAGTTTGACTTGACTAGCTCTTCACTGATGGAGGAAGCCAGAAATCACTGGACTGGCTGATCTCGTTTGAAACAAATATAGTACACCCTGACACGCCCTTCATACTCCTGTGTGTGTGTGTGTGTGTGTGTGTGTGTGTGTGTGTGTGTGTGTGTGTGTGTGTGTGTGTGACAGCTGGGTTCCTGAGGCCCGTGGTTATATTCGGGCCGATCGCAGATGCGGCCCGAGAGAAGCTGGCCAGAGAGGAGCCCGATGTGTTTGAGCTAGCAAGTAAGTAGTCTCTCTTTCTTTCCCTCTCTTCTTTCTTTCCCTCTCTTCTTTCTTTCTTTCTTTCTTCCCCCCCCCCACACACACTCACTTAGACATCCTCATTCCATTTGTCCTGTCATATCTCCTTACTTGGGGAAAACTTTTTGATACACAAATATGTGAACCTGAATATGTGACCAATGGGTGCTTCTAGCAATGAGCTACTAGCAATGAGCTACTAGTAGGGTGCTGCTAGCATGGTGCTCTTGATATAAAGAGAGGGAGCCCAGGGACTGTCCACACGGCTAAATGGTCCGTGGGGACATGGTCCATCTGTCGGTGGGTACCAGGGGAAGCCATCGGGGGACACTTTGTTTTCTCTGCTCTGTAGCATGAGGTGCTAACTAGTGTTGGTGTAGAATGTAATGCCCTGAAGGAAGAATTATTTACACCATATAAAATTCCTCCTGAATTTAACAACTTTAATATGGAAGATTAGCGGAAGATTAAGGATTAGTGCCTTGTAAGAGGATCTTTTTGCTTTCATTTAAAGAGTTTAACACTGAGAATTATATTACATTTACTGAACAATAAAGTATATTGATCAATCTTAACAGCCATTATTAATCCTATTACATGGAAATAGCCCTCTGCACATCCTCCTGTGTAGACGATGAATACGTTTAGTAATGTTATCCACGGCCTGCTTGTCCATGGCTCTTCCCTTGCACACACACACACACACACACACACACACACACACACACACACACACACACACACACACACACCTCCTTCTTTGCCTGCATCTTTGATTCGCAGTGTTAAGTTCAACACACAGTATCGGATTTTAATTTTCTTAAGTGCACTCACAGACACAAGACCTATTGAGTGAATGTGTTGCAGCGGTGTGTGTATTGGTGTAACTCGTGTATTTTCTTTTCAGAAACACAGCAGCAAAAAGGAGGGGAAAGTACGTCGCCTGGTGTATATTATCTTATTTAACCTGTGAATGACTACCTGTAATCTGGCACTTTACCGGGTGTCTCTTTAATTCCTTTCAATAACCTGTGAATGAGATGAACTGGCACAAAGCTAGGCTCTACTCTGACCAGAGTGTTGCTTGGTTAGCTTGAAGGAAGATAACAGCATTTGAGAGATAGTTATTGACTTTACTTTGTATGTTTTTGTCTTTGATAGAGTGCCTGTAGTGTATTTAGATCCCAGCTGTAGCTAGAGACAGGTGGTGCAGCCTGTGATGTTGTACTGGCCAATTTTCCCCACATCCTTTTAAAGTATGTCTCAACTTCCACTCCCAAGCAGGGCTTTGAATTCCAATTATTTAGCCCCACCCGTTCCCATCACAGCCCACACCGAAACACCCAGCGTTTGTTTTCAAAGATCCCACATAATGGGACGGAACGGTTAGCCTAGTTGGTCTCTGGCTCTGGCCCTGGAAGGGAAATGGTTTGTTAGGTAGTCGACAGGCGTCTCCGGCGCTGTCCTCGCTCAGGAGGTTGTATAATGTGGAGCAGACTGGTCCAGAGTTCCTGTGAATGCCTTTTAACCCACGGAAGAAAAGATTCAAAAAAACCTTGAGGAAGTTCACCGAGCACCCGGTCTCTTTTGAGGTGGCAAAACCTTGTACTCAATGTTTTTAAATCGACGCAACAACAGATTCAGAGCACATAATCATAATCATAATTGTCTGATTTGTGATCGGTTTTTAAAAAATGCTACGTCATTGTTAGACTGAATAGATTTAAAGTGGGATACATTCTGATTTTAATGTTTGGCCGACAGTTTAAATAGTGCTAATCAATTCTATCCAGTTTTATGCCAAACTAAATTTCTGAGGATCCACATTCTTATTCTGAGTATGTGACTCCCCGTTAATATGGCTTAAATATGAGTTTCCAGCCTCGTGTCCAGCTAGTCTTATTCAGTCTTATTCCCCTCAACATCATTCCGCAGCAACCGGTCACTGTTCTTCACTGTAATGCATCTTCTTTCATTTTACAATCCAAACAGCATTTTCCTCTTCAAAACGTCTACCTTTCTACCTTAACCTACTGAAACTGAAATCAACACAAATAATGTTAACATGAACATTATAATTTTGAAACTGTAATTGTCATGTCATTTTGTTAAGCCCTGTGCTAGTTAACACTGCGACTATCTGATTAATTTTTATTTAATCTAGCTGCTCTATATTTAATGTGCTCTCCAGTGTCCCTGTTAAAGACCCATTTGGCTATTTCGTAGCTGATAATTGTCCTTCTTAAGTGTTGATTAGTGTGAAACCCTTTTACACAAATCTGCCCTACTTTGTATTCTGCAAACGAGACTATCAGCAGTTAAAGAAGGGACAATCCTTCAAAAAAACATTATCCATGCTACTATTTGCCCTCAGCTATAGCAGCAGGTGTCTTGTTTGTGTCAATGGGAAATCCTCTCCTTTGTCCCCCCCCTAGAAACCCCTGACCCTGTTTTCATCACCAAACGACTCTCCCACTTCCTGTCAATGCTTCACATGCTCTGGGGCATCCCCTGCACTTTTCATGGATATCTGCATCTCTACGATCTATATACCAGCTGCACGCGCACATCCATGTAAAACTGTTAATCCATCCCCCTTCACCTTCAAACATTTTGCTGATTCAGGCGATGCATGAGTGAGCGGGGCGCTCTCCATGCGGCCTCCATAACTACCCCCACCCTATAGCTCCCACTCACGTGCACCCTACCCTTTCCCCCTCCAACCCCCCTGCCACCCCCATCTACCTTAACGTGTGTGTGTGTGTGTGTGTGTGTCACAGAGAGCGAGCCACGCGACGCGGGGACCGAAACAAAGAACTCTGGGATCATTCGTCTGCACACCATCAAGCAGATCATCGACCGGGTGAGAGAACACACACGCACGTCCAACCCAACTGCACACACATTCTCACCCACACGCACATTCTCGCACACACACAGGCTAGTGCAACGACACATTTACACGGGCACACACTTGCTCTCAGACACATGCAACACACACACAACATGCAGAATATAGCAGAGCCACTGTTGTGTGTGAAGCTCAGTACTGCTCCCTAGTGTACAATGCATGCGCACACCACATATTTTTTGAAGCTGAAGTCGTTCAGCAATAGAAAACATCTGGGGTCATGACCAGACTTTTAGAGACGGTGCTTTGCTGTCATTTTTTAATCATATTCATAATTTAGTTAGTTGTTTGTTTGGCTGACGGCTTGGTTTATTAATTAGTTTCAAACTCTTAATACAAACCTCAACAACTCAGCATTCATGACAACCAAAAAATCCTTCTGTGTGTATGCGAGTGTTTATGACTTGCCGTAGCTGGATATGTGTGTTTAACTGGTGTGTGTGTGTGTGTGTATATGCAAAAAAGTGTGCAAGTGTGTCTATATAAACGATGTGTGTGTGTACACAACAGTATACATAACATGTGTTTGTGCAGGACAAGCACGCCGTGCTGGACATCACCCCCAACGCGGTGGACCGGCTGAACTACGCCCAGTGGTACCCCATCGTGGTCTTCCTCAACCCGGACTCCAAGCAGGGCGTCAAGACCATGAGGACCCGCCTCTGCCCAGAGTCCCGCAAGAGCGCCCGGAAACTGTACGACCGCTCCCACAAGCTGAGGAAGAACAACCACCACCTCTTCACCAGTACGTGGGGGGGGGGGGGATTATAGGTTGAAAGGGACAGAGAGAGAGGGGGGTGGGGTGGAGACAGGGAGATACTGTGGCTACAGGCTGTTTGTGGTTCCAGCTTACATTTTTCTGCGAGGGAGATTAAGAGACAAGCAGGGAGACACACACACACACACCTAAACGCGCACACATTTTCAAACGCACACAAACACACACACAGTCAGTGGAGGAGACTTTTGTCCTGTGGGTAGTACCTATGTTGCATTCTGCACTATCCAGTAACGGCCTGCTGGTCTGTTGTCGGTCTGTACTCGTGTGGTCTGGTGTGTACCGGTCTGTACCGTGTGCGTTGTGTTGACTAGAAGCCATGCTCTGTGTGCGCAGCCACCATCAACCTGAACAACATGAACGAGGGCTGGTACGGCGCTCTGAAGGAGAACATCCAGCAGCAGCAGAACCAGCTGGTCTGGGTCTCGGAGGGCAAGGTAACACGCACACACACACACACACACACACGCACACGAACGCACAGGCACACGCGTCCCTCCTTGGCCCCATCATCCCAAGTGATGTAATGACACGATGGCGTCATCGCCTCCCCCCCCCCTGCAGGCCGACGGCGCCCCCGACGACGACCTGGATCTCCATGACGACCGACTGTCCTACCTGTCGGCGCCGGGCAGCGAGTACTCCATGTACAGCACGGACAGCCGCCACACCTCGGACTACGAGGACACGGACACGGAGGGCGGGGCCTACACCGACCAGGAGCTGGACGAGACGCTCAACGACGACGTGGGCGGGCCGCCGGCCGCGCCCGCCATCACCCGCTCCTCGGAGCCCGTGCGGGACGACACGCCCGTCATCCAGGAGCCGCCGGGCTACACCAACTACCACCAGCCGGGGCCCTCCCCCGGGCCGGCCGCGGGCCACGCCCACAACCACATGGCCGCCACCGGGGCCGTTCCCGCCGACGCGGCGCTGAGCCGCATCGACCCGGCCGGATTCAAGGCGGCGGCGCCCCCGCAGGTAGCCTTCCTGAGCGCCGCGGCCCTGCCCTGCTGTATGGAGGCGGTGGTGGGCGTCAGGAGGGTCTTCTGGCGCCGCTACTGACCACTGCCAGCGCGCTCCGTCTCCTCCCTCCCCCGCCCTTCCTCCCCACTCCTCGTCCTCCCAATCCTCATCGCCCTCCTTCCTCTCTCCTCCTCCTCCTCCTCCTCCTCCTCGTACTCCTCCTCTATCTAGTACTCCTCCTCCTCGTACTCCTCCTCTATCTAGTACTCCTCCTCCTCCTCCTCGTACTCCTCCTCCTCGTACTCCTCCTCCTCCTCCTCCTCCTCGTACTCCTCCTCTATCTAGTACTCCTCCTCCTCCTCCTCGTACTCCTCCTCTATCTAGTACTCCTCCTCCTCCTCGTACTCCTCCTCCTCTATCTAGTACTCCTCCTCCTCCTCCTCCTCCTCCTCCTCCTCCTCTATCTTGTACTCCTCCTCCTCCTCCTCCTCCTCCTCCTCCTCTATCTAGTAGTCCTCCTCCTCCTCCTCCTCCTCCTCCTCCTCCTCCTCCTCTATCTAGTACTCCTCCTCCTCCTCCCCTATCTAGTACTCCTCCTCTTCCTCTCTCTTTATATTATACATAAACCACAGCACTATTGCTGGAGAAAAAACCTAAACTCTCACGTGGCCTCAAGTATTTATTAAGTATTTATTATACATATTTATTTATATATATATATGTATAAATGCTATATAAATATATCTTTCTGGTGTGGTTTACCTCTATGCCTCTATGTATTTCTGAAGTGTTCTTTTTTTGTATACTTTTTGGACCAGGTAGAGAACTATAGCCATAAAGCTAGACTGTTAGCGCGACTGTTATCGTCTGTGTTCTGTTAGTAGCCCCCTTATCCTCCTGAGCCGTGTGGCTGTTGTTGTTGTTGTCATCGCCATGGCGACCGCCCGGTGCCTCCCTGTCTGTTTGTGTCTTAAGTGTTTGTATGAACTCTGACCTCTGCGCTCTTCCTGCTTCCTGTTGTGACACTTGTGGTTGGAACTGATGTTGCCACCCCAGATAGTAACCCCTATGCATGTTGGGAGCAGCCAGTGTGTGTTAACCGAAAGCTGCTGTGAAATGTATTAATTGGTGCCCAGTAGGCCATTATTATTAGTATCATTATTATTATTAGCATTATAATAACCAGAGTCTGTCCACTAAACTGTTGATGAGTAACATCGCTGTATTGTAACCCGATAATTAAAATCCAATCCGTCCACACTAACACCCTCCACTCTCTACACTGTCTTTGTTTTCCTGCTAATTCCTTACCCACCACTGGGACTTTCATTTTTCAAACTCTTGTTTATGTGTGAAGACGTGATGTGATTGGCTGTTCTTATGTGTCTAGGCTGTGTGATTGGCTGGCTGTATGTGTTCGGGCTGTGTGATTGGCCTGTTTGATGTGTGAATGCAGACGATTGGCTAGGTATACCTGGGATTGGCTTTTTGTGTGTGTGATCGCTGCTGATGGACTGGAATAACATTGACTTACCCTATGTGAACATTTGTGACTGTTTGGAGCAGTCAGAGCGTAGCCATGGTTACTTGGTTGTTGTTTAAGTCTCTGAACCGCTCCACAGAAAGCGGAGGCTGGGCTCCCTAGCCCCCCCTCCCAGGCCGAGCCGGCGGCCCCTGCCGCCCTCCACACTGTAAACTCTGTAGGATCCTTTAGGGCCGCTCCGGCCCCTGACTCTGGCTCCCTCAGGAGACCCCCGCCTGAGCGGGCCCCTCAGAGCGGAACCCCGGAGCCGCTCACGACCGGACCGCCTGGCCCGGAACCAAAGGTACCCCCCTGTGACCGGTACCCGGGACGCCGGCCCGCTCAGGGCCCGACTCCGGCGCCCGGCACTGCTTCTGCTCCCTCTCTCTACTTCCTGCTGACACGCTTCCCGTTTCCTGCCGTGCTGCATGTCCGCTGGCCGCCACACTGCCTGAAACCCACAGCGCAACGCGTGTGCGTGTGTGTGTGCGTGTGCGTGTGCGTGTGCGTGCACGTGCCTGAGTGCGCCGTCATTAACAGTGGGTTCGGAGGTTTGGCAGCCCGATGTTGGGGGGAGAAAGACTCCCCCTCTACGTTGCTAACTGGTTCTGCATGGCTGCCACCCGGCGTCTAACCCGCAACTCTTCTGTCCGCAACACGCCGGCCCCCCGGGTTTGGACGCCACCCCTCCAGACGGGACCTAACGTTTGTGGCTTCGCAGAGCCGGTTCTTCTTCGCTTCTGAAACGTGTCGCTGCATTTGAAAAGTAGCCATGTTGCCCAGCCCGGTCGAGAAGCTGCACGTCAAGTTGTGGACGGACGATCAATGGTTACCTCTCAAATATCGGGCCTTTTGAAGACGTTTTTTTTATTTCTTATTGTGAACAGTGGTTGTCAAGTGAGTTGTTAGTGTTACTGTTGGCTTGTAATGGCAGCAAGACAGTGGGTTTTCTTCAGGCCATGGTGTGTGAGGAGACACATAATCCATAAGAGATATATAATCTTTGTAAACTAATATATAATCCATAAGAAATATATCATCTTTGCAAAAGAATAGTCTTACTAATTCCCCATTGTAATTTAAGCAATTACTTTTTCCATATCCAAGGTCATGACATGAAGAACATACCCATTGTCTGGTCCTAGTTATTTAAATGGTGTTTTTTTCTTCTTTCTTTCTTTTTTATTTTTTGTATTTTTATTTGTTTTGTAGTCGGGTTGTTATTTGGGAGGATTGTTTGGCTTTTGGCTTGGCAACGTGACGTGCTGTACTCTGGTGTCCCAGTAACCTTACCAGTAACCCCCTCCTGTCAGCTTCTCTTCCTCAGGTCTTCCCCCCCCCCCTCTTCCTCCCCTGACTCTTCTTTTGGTAACCCCCTCCTTCGTTCCTCCCTGGCCTGCTCCTGTATGTCCCCGTGTGTGTCCCACTCCTTCAGCCGCGGCCTGTCGCTGTCTGCCCGCTGACTGACGGTGTGTTTTGTCGCCTCCTCTTCGTCTTCGTCCCCGCCAGATGTTCCAGAAGGATCCGTACTTGGACAACGGCGGGCGCATGGCTCCCGCCGGCGTCAAGCCCGTGGCGGCCTACGACCCCCAGCCCCCCTACCAGCTGGACCAGCCGCCGTACCGCGACTACGACCGCCTGGCCGGCCGCTACGAGGGCAGCAGCGGGGGCAGCAGCGGCTACCTGGAGACCAAGTACCCCACCTACGACCCCCAGCTGCCCTACGAGAACAACGGCACGCACTACGACCAGCAGTGGTCCCAGTACAGCCCCTCCCCTCCGGCCACCACCGGCCCCCAGGGCTACGACCCCCGGGGGCCCTACGCCGACAGCCCGGACCAGCAGCCCCCTCCGCCGCAGCGCTACGACCAGGAACCGCCGGCCCCCCAGCGCTACGACCAGGAACCGCCGGCCCCCCAGCGCTACGACCAGGAACCGCCGGCCCCCCAGCGCTACGACCAGGAACCGCCGGCCCCCCAGCGCTACGACCAGGAACCGCCGGCCCCCCAGCGCTACGACCAGGAACCGCCGGCCCCCCAACGCTACGACGACGGCCCCGGGCCCCAGCGCTACGACGACGCCCACGCGCCCCAGCGCTACGACGACGGTCCCGGGCCCCAGCGCTACGACGACGCCCATCCCCCGCAGCAGGGCCTGAACGGACGGCCGCGCTACGGCAAGCCGGCCGCGCCCGCCCCCCTCCGCTACGACGAGCCCCTCCCCCCTCCGGGCCCGCCCTACGACCCGCGCTCCCGCTACGACCAGGAGCCCCAGCCCTACCCGCCCCCGGCCCGCTCCCCGGAGCCGCCGCCGCCGGCGGCGCTGCGCTACAGCCAGGGCCCGCCCCCGACGCAGCCCCAGGCACCCCGGGGCTACAAGCCCCCCGCCCAGCCCTACGACCTGCAGCCCCAGGCCACGCCCTCGCCTCCGCCGCCCAAGAGCGAGGCGCCCTCGCCGCCGATGGAGCCGGGCCTCAAGGCGCCGCCCACCCCGGCCGCGCCGGCGCTGGACGAGCCGGCGCTGAAGCACCAGTCGGTCCTGAACCGCGTCAAGATGTTCGAGAACAAGCGCTCCGTGTCGGTGGACCGCGTCAACTGCGAGGCTGCCCTGAACAAGGTGAGGGGCCGGGGGGGTTCAACGCTACCTTCAGGGCCCTCCAGAGAACGCTCGTGACAGATCTGCTCCAAGTTAACCAAATCCAACATGACAAATGCCCTGTTATCCTGATTCAAGCTTTTGATGCACTTCGTTTCAAGGAGGTCGATCAGAACACAGTTACTTGGCTGTTGTTCTGCCCCGATGCCGGAATTGTTAACCTTGTTACAACATTAATACCAGCATCATCCGTTATCTCATTCTTATATTGATGCCTCACGGTACTATCGTGATACTATATTGAAGTTTAGCCACTGTCTGTCTCTCTGACTGACCGTCTGACTGTCCGTGTGTGTGTTCTGCAGGCAGCCGAGCTGCCTGTCAAGCCCGGCGGAAGTGTGCCTAAAGCCAACTCTCTGAGCAACCTGGATCAGGAGAAGAACTTCAGGTGAGAACATCGCCGCCTGCTGCTCCCCTCAGCAACCTCCTGGAACTGGACAATAGCCGGAAGATACATGTCCACAGTCCGGCTCCTAGAGCTAAGGAGTTCTCACTGATGTCTGTTTGAGGTCAAACATGTCCACAGTGGTAACAAACGGCTGTATGCCTCGGGGCTGATGGGAAAAGCTTCCTCTTGCCGTTTATGTGACCCGGTTGGTCCCCTTCTCTGCCGCAGGGCCCCGGAGCCTCAGAGGCCTCAGTCCAAGATGACGGAGGACATTGTGCGGGCCAATCACCACAACCCCGACGAGGAAGAGGAGTACTACAGGGAGCAGCTGGCCTACCTGGACACCATGCAGACTGGGAGCAGTAAAGCCCAGCCGCAGGGCCAGGCGGCCTACAGCTACCCCAGGTAGGGGCCACAAACACACACACACACACACACACACACACTGGGCTTTAATGTTCTGAACTCATTTGCATCACTTGTTCTGTTGAGTTGAATACGTTTCTTTCTATAAATGTTTTACTTACATTTGCAGTGTGCAACTTTTCTACTGTTGCTTTTTACGCCATCGAAGGATACCTGGAATACAACGTTTCTGAAGAACGAAACGCAACGAGTATATCAAATTGTCCATATAAACCGTTTTGTTCTGGTCCACTTTTACCTCATAACCTTGAGGAACACCGTTTGCCACGAGGAGGGTTTGATTGCCTCGACGCCGGCCGTGTGCGTGCCGAGGAAGGGCAGTGGGGTAGGAACGTAGGCTGGACCGTGATGTGCGTGTGCTTGTGTTGTCATGCTGCAGCTCGACTGAAGGGGGGGGTGCTGTGGAGAAGAGGTATGACGTTATTCCACAAGGGACTCCTGCTGTTCGTCCAGGAACACTCACCAAGCCCACCGTACCTGAGAGTGAGTCCTCACGCACGCAAGCGTGCACGCACCCACAGAGGCACAGACACACACAGAGACAAACCCACACACACACAAAGAGAGACACGCACACACACAGAGAGACACACAAACACACAGAGACACGCAAACAGACACACATGCACACACACACAAAGAGGCACACACACACAGACGCACGCACGCACACACACACACACAGACACACACACACAGAGAAAGAGAGGGACACACACACACGCAGAGGAAGAGAAGGAAATCCATACACAGAGGGGCACACACAGACACACAGGGACCCTTCTAACCAACCCTCCTCGTCTCCTCTTCTCCAGCCAAGGGCCCGGCGCGAGACGAGACGGTTCACACCAACTTCCTGCCGCACAAGAGTTTCCCGGAGAAGACGCCGGTGAACGGCACCAGCGAGCTCCCCGCCAAGCTCCCCAGCAGCGCCCCCACCGGCGCCCCCAGCTACAACCGCTACGTGGCCAAGCCCTACACCACCTCCGCCAGGCCCTTCGAGCGCAAGTTCGACAGCCCCAAGTTCAACCACAACCTGCTGCCCAACGACAAGCCTGAGCCGGCGCCCAAGGTACACATCGCAACCAGGGGCTGTTGGCAGGGAGCAGGGAGAGAGAAGCACTGCGATGCCCTCCCCGATCGCTTCGTGCTATTAGAGGATCATCCCACCGGGGGCAGGGGGTCTCAACCTTTACGCTGCTGATTCCAATTCAATATTTCAGGGCCCCACTACATACGATGGAGACGTTTCCATTTCCTTTGTAAATGTCCTCCACTGGACATGTCGCTGAATTATTATTGTTTGTGAATAGAAACACGGGGTATGTTTGCTAAATGACCTAAAGTAAACGGCGTGTTGGTTCTATTCCTAGAAGTCCTTCTTGATAATGGTTCAGACTGGGGCTTCGGGTCATGACTACACGACCCAGATGTGGTACCAGGTGTGGCAGCCATGCTGATGCCCTCACTCTGTTTGAGTGGGGGCGCGGAGGCGGTGGGAGCTCTTTGGGATTCATGTCTGTGACTCACCAGATCACCTCGAGTCCAGCCAGGGTCCCGGTGGCTCCTCCGTCCCAGAACACGGACCAGGACAGCGGCCTGGACACCTTCACGCGCACCATGGACCAGCGCTCCAAGTACCAGCCCAACAACATCCACGCCGTGCCCAAGGCCATCCCCGTCAGGTGAGGCCTCAGAGACCCCCCACCCAGCCTGGTTGTCGGTGCAGCATAGAGGTTTAGAGTTAAGGCTCAGTTGCGGCTGGACGTTGACACGACGCAAAGGGGGTTCACGGACCCGTTACGTCCTTGCGGACCCTCCTTGCGTCCACCGCAAGGGCCAGACGTGCGCCTCCCAAAAAATAGTAACCTTGCGTTGAGGCGATGCAGCAGCAAGGGGCTGTGATTGGTCCGCGGACGTAAACGCGACACAGAACCAAAACTGGTTTATGACCATAACTCTAACCATACTGTAAGGCCCAAAGAATAACAGCGGGTCCGAAAAACGAATGAGTCATTTTACTGCTCTCATACTTTAGGATTGTGCATGCAACAAATTAAATGACTTGATTTGTTTCAGATACAGACACAATAGCCAGTATTAGAATTCAAAGCACATGCGCTGTGACATCATATAGCAACACAGATGTCACGGCATATGCTGTTCTCTGATTGGCTGTCTGAGGGCCAGATGATGTAACCTTTTGATAGCACACTAATTGAAGCAATCAAAACACAGCAATTGCTATAAACAAACATGGTTGATTAAGTGCAATTGCTCTCAACCTCCCGCTTTCCCTTTCATGTTGTCTCTCCCTTTCCCTCTCTACCTCCTCTCTTTCATTTCTTCTCAACCTCCCCCTCTCCCTCTTCTTCTTTCTCTCTCTATTTCTCAAACTTTCTGTTCCTCCCCTTTCTCTGTCTCCTTCCCTACTTTCTCCATCTCTCATAATTTCTCTCTGAAAAACGACTGTCTGTCTTCCTCGCTCTTTCTATCTTTGTCTGTCTGTCTGTCTTTGTCTCTCTCTCTCTCTCTCTCTCTCTCTCTCTCTCCTCCCTCTCTCTCTCTCTCTGTCTGTGTCTGTCTCGCTCTATCTCTCTCTGTCCCTCTGTCTCTCCCTCCCTCCCTCCCTCCCTCTCCCCCCTCAGTCCCAGTGCCCTGGAGGACGAGGGCGACGAGGAGGGCCACACGGTGGTGGCCACGGCGCGGGGCGTCTTCAACTGCAACGGCGGCGTGCTGAGCTCCATCGAGACGGGGGTCAGCATCATCATCCCCCAGGGCGCCATCCCCGACGGCGTGGAGCAGGAGATCTACTTCAAGGTGTGCCGGGACAACAGCATCCTGCCGCCCCTCGACAAGGAGAAAGGTGAGGAGGTGCAAGGTCCCGGGGAGCTCAGGGGGTCACAGCTTGCTCAGGAGCTCTCTGTGTGCACGCACACACACAAGCACCCACACACACTTGTTCTTAGTTCTGGAATACATAGCGTTGTGTACGGGCACTTATACGTGTGTTATTCATAAGTATATGTTGTGCATGCGGTATGTGTATGTTCTAAATGCAGCGGGTGTGTATTTTTTTCCATGCGTGTGCGTTTTACATGCAGTGTGTGTGTATTTTTTTTCCATGCGTGTGCGTTTTACATGCAGTGTGTGCGAATAGTGCGTGCATTGTGCCTAGCAGCGGCTGTGACTCTCCGTGTCGCTCTCCTCTCTCCTCCAGGGGAGACCCTGCTCAGTCCTCTGGTGATGTGCGGCCCCCACGGCCTGAAGTTCCAGAAGCCGGTGGAGCTGCGTCTGCCCCACTGCGCGTCCATGACCCCCGATGGTTGGTCTTTTGCTCTAAAATCCTCCGACTCCTCGTCGGGTACGCCGTCCTTTTTCTGTCGCTCTTCTGGGCTCCTCTGGGTTGGCTGTGGGACCAATGAAATGGGTGGAGGGTCACGTTTGCTTTTGTTATACTCTCATGTGGATTTCCCCATCGGCCTGGTTTCTCCCCAGCATTGGGTAAAAGGGAAGACGGTGTCAAAGTGAGGACGTTGTATTTACCTCAAGATAAGGTACGAACGTTTGCTTTGGTACCTGTTTGGGAGAATCTGCCGATGGGGAAATCCGCCTGTTCACGTATGATTTTGGTTTCTGTTTATTTGCTGGTGCATTCACATTCACTCCTTCACTGGCACATTAATTCACTCACACTCACTCACCCACTCATTTATTACTCACTCACTCATTCATTACTCACACACTCAGTCATTCACTCTAACTCACCATTTCTTCCCCCCTCTAGGATAGTTTTCTTGCTATTTTGTGTTGATATTGTTTTGGATCAGACTCTTTGGGTGTTTTCAAGCTTGGGTCAAACTGTTTCATGGGTGATTTTAATTTAACCTGCATGTCTTCAGATATCACCACACACACTCACACACACACACACACACACACACACACACACACACACACGTCCTCATCATGCATGCCCCTCACCTCTGCCAGGGTTTATTCTCCCAAAGCCACCCAGACAGTCTGAAGATCCGCAGAAATTATTTCTGTGATGACGTGATCAATCAACAAATAAAATCCTCCAAAAACAATGTTGCCTAGCAATAAATCAAAATGAATTGCCCCTCAGCTGCAAACAATGATTTGGATTTCCACATAGATGTCAAAAGCAAGTCAACGGTCACCGACAGACCACCGATCGATCACTGTCAGTTGGCTTCCTGTGTGAACAGGAAGCAGTACGTCCATCAGTCCAAATTCCCGTTCAGGGCTGCATTTTTGGACAGAAGTGTGGATTTTCTGTTTGTATTCACTCAACACACAGGTGGTGAAAACTATCCCTGCATGTAAACACACATAACTGCAAACTCGTCACTACTATGGCCTCCAAACGACCCGAGCTATGTGTCCACACGATGCAATACTTTTGCGTGAAAACCTTTTCATTTTAAGAACTAGAATAGTCACTCGTGTCAGTCGTTGCCCTGACGATGGAGCGATGCGCGGTGAGGTCCACGGTTGGACTTTAACAACCTTCAACACGCATCACAACAAATAAAAGGAAGGGAACAAATGAATACAGAAGAGGTGGTGAGGAGAGAGATCGATCATGTGGATGAGAGTTGGAGGGGAAAACAGGAGGCGTTGGTGAAGATGAGAAGTGGCACAACAGAAGAGCCTGATGGGCCCCGGGGGGGGGGGACAGTAGGTCTTGGTCCGGCTAACGATTAGAGTCTTTTTTAGCATTAGCGGCCGCGGCGGGGATTAGCAGGCTAATGAGCCTCATTTAGTGGATGAGACTCGACACACGATGAAAGGGAACGTCGGGCAGAAACGCTGTGTTTTTGCCACTCGGACGCCCGGGGGGGATTAGCGAGCGACGATGCCCTAATCCTCTTACTAAGAGACCGGCCACTTTGTATCTTTCTCTTCTGTCCACTCTCACTCTCTGCGCTGTCATTTGCCCCACTCTCCCCCATATCGCTTGTTTCCTCTGTCCTCTCCTCTCTCTCTGCTCTGCTGTTGTACATTTCTTCTCCCTGCTCATCGTCACTCTACTCTCCTCTGCCTATTTAATTTTCCCTCCTCACTTTATTTTTGTCTCTACCGCTCCTGCGTTCTCTCGCTCACCTCCTCTGCACCCATTTCCTCAAAAACCTTTTTCTGTCCCTCCTCTACTCATTCATCATTCCTTTACTCTGTGTCCCTACGTCTCCCCCTGCTAACGTTTCCACTTTGCCTCCCCTCTGCTCCTCCAAACTCCCTCTCCCCTTTTCCCATTTCTTGTGCCGTAACTCATTTCCCCCTCACCCCTCTGCTCCACGCCTCTCCTCCACTCGTTATCTCTCGCTCGCTCTTCATCTTCCCTCAACTGTGCTCGCTCTCTCTCTCTCTCTCGCCTCCCTTGCCTCCATCTGTACCGAGTCTGATTGGTGCGCTTGGTGAATCTGGAGATCAGACAAACTGGGCTCTTTTGTTGAGTCATAACTTGGATATGTTACAGCGTCAGAGTATCCTTAATTATTTGTTGTCTTTGATCTCGACTTTTGACAGGGAGTTTGGCGGAAGCTGTCCATTCTCCAAGTTGCGTTTAGGATCAATGCTCTTCGTTCAAACTCAGTCCTCACACACTCGGAGACGAAAATGGAACCCGCTCCTAAAATATACAGACGTTGGTTTGCTGATATTATTAAAGACAATGCTTATTAAATAACCCACACCAGAAGGAAAGAACCCTTTTCTGATTGGCTGAGACTGTGATTGATGGTTCTGTACGGTTCAGCTCACTCAGTCTCTCGGGCAATTAATATGTCACGCCTTCCTGGCTCTTATCACCATCTTACCACAAGTAAATTACTTTAATGCTGAAGAGAATTTTTTAAAATATTACCGTTTATTGCTTAATATTGTTATTTATTCTAGAGTTGATTTCACTTCATCAAGAAACGCCTGTGACACATAAAATCCAAAGTTGCAGAGTGTTTGGTTGGGTTGACTCATCCTTCTACTTTAGGAAGCCTAATTCACTGTCTAAATAGAGACTACTTAACTGCCTATTCCGGCTGATTGTCCCTAAATGACTCAATACACAATAAGCACATCAAGGTGTATTCTTGCTTGGTGTATATTCACATGCTCCGGTGTTTACCTGCATCCTATTGGCCAGTTGAGATTTGAGAAGAAAGCAGTAGTGCTGCACTAATTTGAGCCTTGCATGGGAGAAGAATAAGGGATGGTTTTTTGTTTTTAGTACTCAATTTTCCACATTAAAACCAGATTACCAAGCCCCTCAAGGTAAGATGGCCACGAATATAACCAAACCCGGTTTAAAGTGTGTCATTCTCAGGTAATGACTATGAATGCTGTGTTAATTCCTACTGCGTTTAAGGGGAACAGGTCCTAGGGTTTGAAGCCTATATGATTCCCGACTGTGTCCTTCTGCTAGTGTTCTCATAGTCAGCTCACGCAATGTCATTGTCTTTCCTCAGGTGACCCCAAGAGCTGGCAGAACAAGTCTCTCCCAGGGGACCCCAACTACCTGGTGGGGGCCAACTGTGTCTCTGTGCTCATTGACCACTTCTGAGTCACATGTCAACCCCCCCCCCCCGGGATTCAAACCGGCAGCCTGGGACCCCTCAACAAACACACACACACATGCACACAAACATGACCACACACACACACACACACTAATACAAACACATGGATATAAACACACACACACACACACACACACACATATATACGCACAAAAGTATATAAATACAAATAAGCATATATAAACGCACAGAGATGCACTTATAGCCGCACATGTATTCACACTACAAAGACACACAAGGACTTGCAAACACATGCCCATACACACACGGACATACACAAACATACACACACACACACACACACACACACACACACACACACACACACACACACACACACACACACACACACACACACACACACACAAGAAAACGCATATAAAAACAGACAAGTACACAAACATACATGCCAGCCTGTCGCATATCAGAACATGGATGATCTCGGCTCCAGTGGCAGAAGGCAGGGGCCCACTGACTACAGGGGCCCCTTTAAACCCCACCCTGAAGTCATGACGTTTAAAAAGAAAAAGAAGCAGAAGAAGAAGAAAGTAAATAAACCCTTAAAAACTGTACATTTTAACTGTGGATGGAATGCATGCCCGCCCTTTTTGTCGCTACGGAGGAACGGAACACTTTGCTATGCCGACGTCTAATAACCTGTTCGCGCCCCGAAAGGACATACTTACTCCACACTACCGTGTATCTACTACACCATATATATGCCTACAGTATATATAGAACATTTTTATATTGTTTTGGATTAACAGAAGTTATAACTCTTGACTAGCTAGACCAGAGCTGTGCGCGGCTGTTGAAACTCTTGTCTCATAGCGACAGAGCTGACTAAATACTCACCACCACTGTTCCACCACTCCGACTGCCAGCGTCTTAGAGAGAGAGAGAGAGAGAGAGAGAGAGAGAGAGAGAGAGAGAGAGAGAGAGAGAGAGAGAGAGAGAGAGAGAGAGAGAGAGAGAGAGAGAGAGAGAGAGAGAGAGAGAGAGAGAGAGAGAGAGAGAGAGAAAAAAAAGAAAAGAAAAGACGGTGAACCCGCGTGATGGTTTTTGTTTGTCCGGTTGGTCGGTGAGAAGGAGGAGGAAGAGGATTTTGGGTAATATGTGCATGTCTCTGGTGTAGAAGGTTGTTTGTTTTTGCTGAAGGTTTGGTGGAAAAAAAATGAAAAAAAGAATCTATGGTGTGGTGTCGTACTGCTGTGACGGGATGCATGTGCTTTACTCAGGTCCACAACCTGCTCGCTCTCGCTCTCTCTCTCTCTCTCGTTCTAGCTCTCTCTCTCTCTCTCGCTCACACATCACCCCCCTCTCTCTTCTACACATTATTAAGCAGTGATGCCTTATCTGATTAGTGACCTTTAAAAAAAAAAAAAAACAAACTACAAAACAAACAGCTAAGTTCTTATGGTGAAATGAAGTTTGTTTATTATTATTTTTTTGCCATTTTGTGAAGCCACTGTGAGTGAAACTGGCTTTAGCACTAAAGTCTGGTTGACAACTGGTTGAAACGGTATGCTCTCAATCTGCTATGCATATTACTTCAGACGAAACATAACCACACAAGTGGCTGTACAGAATGCTAGCAAATTGCCTTGGTTCTTTGTAAATGAACTTTTTTGTATTTAGTTTTTGTAAAAAAAAAAAGAAAAAATTAGGGAGCACGTTTTCAGTTTGAAGTGGGAATAGTGAGACGGTGAAGCTGGGCATCTTTGTTCCTAGGGTATCAACCAGAGAGATCAACATTTTGTACCAGCATATTCACCCAAAATAACCCTCACAAGATGGCTTAAACTCTCTGGTTTAAACAACAGCACAGTGCTCTGATTCAGGACATTTTAAAACTTTATTTTTAACTAGGCTGTGGATCTCTCAAATGTCCCCTCCCCCCCCCCCCCCCTCCCACATTTATTGATTTGTGATACTGGATACTGGATGCTGTTTTGTGTGCCCTTATGTGTATTTTTGTACTAATAGACAAAATATGAAGATGGGCACAGCAGTACTGTTTCATTGTTTAGATATAACACTGCTTTAACTGAATAGTAGCTCTCACGTGTGGCTGACTTTTTTGTTCTCCTTTGCGACACAATTTTAATTATACAACTGTATTAATAAATAAAAAATGTTTTAAAGTAACAAACGTTTTTCCCCGTTGAGCAATCTTTTGTGACTAATCTGTGGTTGTTTTACCTATTATGCTTATGCTTCATATTTATAATTAATGACCAAAGTGATGGGACGGCAGTGCGCAATTACGCTTTGATATTATCCAGCAGTCGCCGCTAGATGGTGCACATTCGCTGTCCATTCTTCAAAGTTTAAGAAATTACGGAACTAATGTTCAATATACAGTTCGTTGGAGACAAAAGCTAACCAAAGATAGCCTATGTTCTTCAATCGAGTGTTGGTATCTTTCGAGAGAAAAATTTACGAGCATGGAGAATAATCTTTTACTTGACTCGCATTAGGAATCTAATTGCCCCCTCTCTAGGGTGTTAATTCAACACTGCTGTGCCAGGCCTATTTCCGTCAGTGTCTCACAAGTCAAGTGGCGTGTGGCCACAAATACACAAAATAAATGGGATTGGGTTAGCGAATCGTATCTGGTGGATGGATAATTCAGGCGTTGTAATTGTCTTAAACAGAGAGCGACGGGCAATCTTCGGGAGCTTGACGTTTTTGGTCTTTATCTTAAAAACTCTTGGATCAATTCAGCTGCGGTTATGCAGTCGCGTCAAGTCCTATCAATGTGCGCCATTGATTTACCTGGGCGCTCGGGGCCAACACTACAAAGAGCGACCGGAGGCAGCGGTGCGCTCTGCGGTTAAATCCCAGATTGCTGATACGCGGGAATGAACCATATCCTAAAAAGCTGCAACCGAATCGATCGCTTGATGCCACGAATGTGCTTTGAATGGGACGAATGAGTACAAAACGGTATTACACCGTTATTTTCCCTCGTTTACCTTTGCCGTGTTTTTTTTTCTCCAGAGTGGACACACACACACACACACACACACACACACACACACACACACACACACACACACACACACCATCATCACTTCCCATCGTAGTAACAGCCCAGCAGCAGCAGCAGCAGCAGCGCCAATACGCAATGTGACAACGCGTGTAGATCAGCAGCGTGTACCCCCCCTCCCCGAGGAAAGCTAGTGTGTGTGTGGGTTCAGCGTCGCCTATGCAAACCTTTCGCCACCACGCTACGACACTCTCACCATGTTTCCACCTCCAAAAGATGGAGACTCGGATGTACGCGATGCCGGATCCCCGTTATTGAAGCCATTCGGACGGTTTTTGTGATTTGCGTTCAAGCGTGGGATACACACGGATGAAAACCCCCGCATCAGCAAGACTAACAATGGTGCAAGGTTGTGTGGTGGGCTGAGCCATGGTCTTCCACCGCCACTTAGAGGAATGGGCTTTTTCTTTGGGAGGTCGTATCCAGAGTATGGGGAATATTTTTTTTTTTGCTATCCCTTCGACTTGATTTGCGGAGATTTCTGTGGGGTTTTGCCGTAGTTTGGGTTTAGCGCCAAGAAGAGCGCGTCTCTCACTCACCTTTTACCGCCACAGTGATTCGACGGCTCCGTCTTTCAGGGATTTTCGGGACATCCAGGTAGGCTACCCTGAAACCCCTTTCAGCGAGACGTTGGTTCGATTTCGGACAGCCCTGGGACACCCTATATCGTGTCCCTGTGATCTCTAAACATCCCCCAGGTAGATTGACCTCGCGTTCTTTGTATTTAGTCACATCTCAACGTTTCCACTGCCACTGGAGGTACAGCGGTGAGAAGTTTGGGGTGCCATGCCGCTGAACGCGTTACCCCGCGGGGGGAACCACAACGCCGGCTCCCTGAGCCCAGCCTCGCTGTCCCGGAGCCTTTCCCGGCTCAGGGAGCTGAGGACCCGCACGCGGATCATGCTGGCGCTGGGGGTCGCTCAGATGGTCCTGGGGAGCCTCATCCTGGCCGTCAGCTTCGCAGCATTGGCTCTCACCACGTCACCCCGGGTCCGACACTCGTGCCCCTTCTGGGCGGGATTCTCGGTGAGTTTGATTGGAATATTGTTTGTCCTTTGTATTTTCTTTATTAATTGGCGTTTATCTCACCCGGGGAAGGGGAAATCATATCTACTTACTTGCACATACGCACACACACACACACGCGCGCGCGCACACACACACACACACGCACACACTGAAACACACACGTACACACACACACACACACACACCGAAACACACACGTACACACACACGCACACACACGCACACACCGAAACACACACACGCACACACCGAAACACACACACACACACACACACCCACACACACACACACACAGGCTGATCCGTGTGATGAAGACATCTGTGCTCTCTGTGGAGTTTGATGCTATTTTGACGGCGCGAGGGCCGAGACCGTGTGTTTTGTACATTTCAATTTCCTTGGTGGCAGCTGTAAATATTCATGAGCGCATTTCCTTCCGTTCAGTGTGAGACCAGGGGTTGGTCCATTAATTATAAAACTAAGGGGGGGAGGTCTGTGGCACAATGCCTTTGTACACATGTGCGGGTGCGCAGCTGTGATGTATGGTTTAGTATTTCCAGGGGAATTGTAAATCACCAGAAGAGGTTAAAGTTCACAGGTTAAAGGTCATTCTTAATCAATGATGCTCATTTCTTATCAGCACTGTGGGCCGAAGTACACAGCAGTCAATGGGCCTATTTGTGTTTCAGACAGCCACCACATAAGTCAGGATCCTTTAGTTTAGGGACTTGGGGGTTTGAATACTGGGCCGGAAGGTACCGGGTTCGATCCGCCAAGTCTGCTACCTTACCTGTAGAAACAATTGAGATAAACGCTATGCCCCTTTCCTTAATAAGCCTTAAATTCTGTTGTTCACTCTAAGTCTCTGGATAGAAGCATCTGCTTAATGAGCAAACACCTTGCCTTTCTAGTTTTTGTTCATTTTGCGTTATAATGCAAGCCGTTTGGTTGTCGTTGCTTTACATCATGGAGGCTATCACATGACCATCTGACACGACGCGCACGACCCTCAGCGACACTTTAAATGGCGCTCAGTTGTGTGTGTTATCTTTAAACAACACAGGCTCTTAAGTATCATGAGTGTTCCCAGGCTGTGTGGCGCGGTAAGCTCCAGACAGTCAGCCATGTCGTGGTTTTGGCTTTGTGACGTCCTCCGTCTGATCCAGGTCGGCCCAGGTCTCTCTCTGGACAGAAAGAGGGATTGGTTACCGCGGTAACCTTTGCTTCCAGACCCCCCCCCCCCCCCCATGTGGTTTTTGGTGGGGCTGGAGTTCTCCATACGGGACCTTGTGGTTCCAGGGTTCATAGCAGCGAGGAAGACCTTGTTTTTTAAACCAACCACATAAATGGATCCCCTGAAGAAAGAAGCCTTGATTTATGATCTGCTGCAGTGGAGTTTTGTACTTTCTGAGAAAATAAAAAAAGATTATCTGGGATTTAGAGGCCAGTTGAAAAGGTGTGTGTGTGTGTGTGTGTGTGTGTGTGTGTGTGTGTGTGTGTGTGTGTGTGTGTGTTAGTATCTGGAGCACAGCCTGGTTTTTACAGGAGGCAGATAGAGTGGTGCATGGTGTTCTCAAGTTGAAAACTTCATTCAACATAGATGGTTACAGGTAGGGACACCTGTAAACAGCCATGGATGCGCAGTTAAGCGGATGATTAAAGGTCTCCTTCCCTTGCTCTCTCTCTTGCTCTCCCTTGCTCTCTCTTGCTCTCTTGCTCTTGCTCTCGCTCACTCTCTCTCTCTCTCTTTCGCTCTCCCTCTCGCTCACTCTCGCTCTCGCTCTCTTGCTCTCTCGCTCTGGCTCTCTCTCTCTCTCTCTCTCTCTCTCTCTCTCTCTCTATCTCCCTCCCTCCCTCCCTCTCCCTCTCAGAAGATGCAGATGTGATAGATTGTGTCATGGATCTGATTTGTGATTGTGAGAGTTTTCAATAGAGCAATTGACAACTACTTGGAAACTGGAGTCGAGTTTGAAGTGGGTTTTGCTGATGGTGGAAATGAAACGCTCTAGCTGTTAAAGGTTTATAGCCGCTGTAGCCGTGCGCTACGGTGCACACACACTTTGAGCAAGCACAAAATAAACTCGATGGGCAGGCTTTCAGGTTGCCACAGTAATGGATGTGCGACTCCTGGCAAAAGTTCAAAAGCTCAAGAGTTGACCAATGTTTTACTGACAGTATGCTATTCCCTTCAGAGGGGTATGAGATATCTTTGCTAAACCTTTTTTACCTTAACTGAAATTTAGTGATACCCAAGTCAATATGCAAGTATGTTTTTTTTTGTGCTGATGTTACCTGAGACTAATTTCTTTAGACCGAGCCACGCCCGTGCTACACACACACGTCCGTACGTTCGTGCTCGTGTGTGTTTGTGTGTAGTAGTTGATTGGTTTGTGAGGTCCCACTTTGATGGTAGCTTCGCGTAGGCTCAGAGTGACCACAAAAAGGCTCCATCTTCCTCTCTTCTTCCTTACGCATAAAATCACCCCCACACACACATCACACACACGCATGCACACACAGTCTTCATGGCAACACATCAAAGGCATTCAAACACAAGCTGTCACGTTGCCTTTCTCTCTATCAGCTTTTTTCAAATCTGTCACACGTTCGTCTCCCCTGTGATACAAAAGATACAGCTTTGAATAAAACATGTTTATGTCTTCAAAATAAACGCCAGCATGAGATTTGGGCAAGCGAGCTACAGTCTGTTTCCTTTCTCTCCTGACTTCTCATCCCTAAATCCCTTCAATGTCCGAGTGATGACTCAATCGCTTGTTCTTTCCTCTTTTTTTTTCATCTCCTTTTCACTCCTCTCTGAAGGGAAGATGTTCTGGAGAAGATCTTACTGAGAAGAAGAGATGTTGTAGTTGATAGAAGATGTTATGGTAGATAGAATAATGTTATGGAAGAGAGTATTTTATGGTTGATTGAAGATGTTATGGTGGATAGAATAATTATTATTCATGAGAAGATGTTATGGTGGAGATGTTCTGGAGGAGATGTTATGGTTGATATAATAATTATTATTGTTGAGGAGAAGTTGTTATGGTGGAGATTTTATGGAGGAGAGGGGATGTTATGGTTGATATAAGATTTTACGTTGGCGCTCTTCTGAGCTCTCTGGTTTCCACGACATGATTGTCAACGCTAAACATAGATGTTGTATCGTGGCTTCGTAGGTTCCACTAAGGGAAGGGACTGGCCTCGGTCTCAGCCTCACACTCGATACTCAACTGTGATTGGCTGCTATCTCTATTGTCGGGATGAGGCGTAACCATTGCTTCTGGAGAGGAGGATCCTATTAAAGGTGCTGTGGGTATAGCGATATCATTTTGTTTTATTCTAGAAATGCCATCTACTCGGTATCAGCAAGTTAAATGCACTGTGAGAACAATCTTTCCCACAGAAAAAAGTTGATTGGAAGACAATGCCTCAGAGGAAAGAAGCGGATAATAGTCTAGGGATATACCCTAAAACGATCTAATCTTCATTTCATTTTATTTTCACGTCCATGAAAAAAAGATAAAAGTTATAATAACCAAAACAACCAATAACTTTGTCTCTAATACGAGTTGTGCATGTTTACTGTACTAATCTTGCTGAGCCTGAGTAATAAAGGGATCTTAAGCGGGGAATTAATATGCCTACGCACTAGGGCTGGGCAATTGATCGAATTTTGCGAATTTTGTTAGCGTCAAACGATCACAAAATTAACATAATCTAGTTTTTCAAAAACATAAGTAAAATATTATTATCATTATTTTATTTTTTTATGTTTTATAGAAAGGGCAGAACAGCTGGATACATATCAAAATATCATTTTAGATTGAAACATTTTCTTTTCGACCATTTTGTGTATTTTTTTAAGGTGAAATTCAAAGTTCTCAATTACAAAGTTTTTTTGGGGAGAGACATGCTGAATAAATACAACATGTTTTCAAACTCAAAAATAATCGTTTGAATAATCCTGATCTCAATATTGACCAAAATAATTGTTATTATGATTTTTCCCATAAACGAGCAGCCCTAATAAGCACTTTAAACGCCGATACAATGCTGTCTAAGTGTGGAAAAAAGAGATCCGATCCCCAGTCAGGTTCTAGCAGTTAACACCGCTGGAGCCACGGTGACTTGGACCACTGTCTTTCGCTTTCACTGTCTTTAGATCGCCCATTGTGGGGCGATATAAACACAGATCACATCAGGCAGGGATAATGCACACACTCACTCGCCTGGTGAGAATGTTTCTCCCGGCTGGGGCCCGATATGCCAAGTGCCTTTCTGCTCTTTTGCAAAATGTAATAATGCTGCATTTGTCCTATACCCCAAAATGCATCATTCATATGTAGTTATGATAGTCAAACGCTTCTACATTCTCTACATCGATATGGGATTGGTCATGATCTGATTTGAATACCGTGCTCATTAGATAAACTGGTGCTCCCTGGTTTATTATATACGCTTATATGATGGTACATTAGGCTAATGCTGGCCTATATTTCATGTCAAATTGTATTCAGGTGCAGACATGAACGGACGTGATGTGTCGTCGTTTTTTTGAAAAGTTAATTTGTTTGTAGAGGCGGTCGGCCAATTAGAGGGCGGCCCTCCGCCTCACCTACAGACAGCTGTGGGCGACCCTGGACAACATCTGTTCTGGTTGACTGCCTCTGCCTGTGAGCCAATTTATATTCTAGACTGTCCCTGCTAATTTCTGACCAATCAGGGAATCTCTTCCCTGATTGGTGGGGGGAATCCATCTCAAATCCTACCTACAGCAGCTTTAAATATGGGGCTGGTTTGTGAGGACACGGACTACTACAGAGAGCTGGGTATACCCAGAGTATTTATTTTCCGACAATCCATTGTTCTTAAGTCTTTTTTGTGCCACAACACGGAGCCCTCCCACTATGAGGGTAGTCATGACAACCACACTTCCAGAGTCCTTTGTACTGTAATCTCCGGTCTTCTGTGTGAACTGCCGCGATTCTTTGTGCAAGTGTATGCACGTTTGTGGCTGATTCCTTTTTTTGTTGTTGGCGTGTGTTGTGTGTGTCAGAGGCCGGGAGGTAATGTTAACAGAGATGTCCTCTCCAAGCCTCAGCTGTTTATTGGTTAGACTGGGACTTGATGGCACCACTGGGATTTAACCCAGGAGCTGAGAACCAGCGTCGGTGCAGCCGTGATACGCAACTGTTCAATCAATGCTTGCGTGCGTGCGTGCGCGTGTGTGTGTGTGCGTGCGTGCGTGCGTGCGTGTGCGTGCGTGTGCGTGCGTGTGCGTGCGTGTGCGTGTGTGTGTGTGTGAGACCAGCAGCGGTCTGACTCAGAGTAACATGCTGTACATATAGATTTGCTAGCGGAGTGAACGCTGGAGCCGCGGGGTTCAGGCTATCTGTGAGGAGCAGCAGGCTGGTTCCCCACTCCCACTGGCCTTCCCTTACCTTCCTCAGGAACATATCATGCAATGTGTCGGCCCTTTGGTTCTCCCAGCAGACAATCCGCTTTAGCCCACGGGCTGTTTGTAAGCATATAGCCTGGGCTTACAGCCATATAGGAACTTGGACGTTGATTATAGCCATATAGGCACATACAAATGTTGATTTATAGCCATATAGGCACAAGGACATATTGATTTATAGCCATATAGACGCATAGACATATAAATATATTGCCATATAGGCTCATATCTATACAGCCATATAGGCACATAGACATATAGGCTCATAGCCTTATATGCACATATCTGTATATAGCCATATAGGCTCTGTGTGTGTGTGTGCACTACTGCAGTACATTTTACACTCAAACCTGTTTAACCCCGCTCACAGACTTATATCCGCTATCCGCTGCTGAGTCAGTCTCCCCCCCAAAGTTCAGTGTATTAATGCACACTTACAAAGACACAGCGTAGCGTTCAGTATGTTAATTCACTCACACAAAGCCACCACGTATAGCCATCATAGCCCTCAGTATGTTTATACACTCTCACAAACCCAACCCGTTCAGTATGTTTATACACTCTCACAAACCCACCACGTTCAGTATGTTTATACACTCTCACAAACCCACCCCGTTCAGTATGTTTATACACTCTCACAAACCCAACCCGTTCAGTATGTTTATACACTCTCACAAACCCACCCCGTTCAGTATGTTTATACACCCTCTCAAAGCCACCACGTTCAGTATGTTGATACACTCTCACAAAGCCACCACGTTCAGTATGTTGATACACTCTTGTATTTCACCCAATACAATCACAGGGCAAATTGCATAACTCTTAGCACATTAAGCTGAATGCATTGATCGTATGGAAAGCTAGGTAGTTAATATGTTTATATATACACAGGTGTCCTTCGGTGTGTTTTTAAGTAGTTCTTTGCTGAGAGAGTGGGAAGGATGTTTTTAGGACAGCGTGGTCCTCATTCTTTTGGAAATCATTTACTCTTTGCTAATTGATAAATGAGCTCGTAGCTGGTGTATGTGTGGTGGGTAATTCTATTAGGCGTTTGGCTCAGATGTGCTATTTGATAACACAAGTTACAGAGATTGATGGCTCCTTCTGTTTGGAAACGGGACTAAATCGAATCCATCCATCCATCCATCAATCTTGATCCCTCGACCACTCCATGCATTCCTCATCCTTCCATTGTCGTTGCAGTTCTCCCCTTCAATGTTGCCGTAGAAACGGGACTAGAAGCTTTTCACAATGACGTCCACCAGCTTGATTGAGAGGAACCTAGAAAAAAGGTCATCCAGCCAGTGAGCTGAACAGCCCGCCAGTCGGCCAATCAGCAACTGGGTTATTAAACTTAAACACTCTTCTCAACTCGCCACCAGTCCCAATAACACAACAATGGTCAACAAATGGTCTCATTGGACCGATCGATGAATGGGAGTGACGCTGCTCTTATCAATACCTCACCAACACATGCCGTGTGCTGTTGTCTGGCGGTCTGGTTGCCATGGCGATTTCCCCCAGGGCGTATTGATCACCAGTGATTCACTTTTTCCTTTCCTCCATCCCATAGTTAGGTAAGAGGGCACTCTTACCTAACTAAGGGGGAGGGGTTGTGGGGCTAAGGTCTAAAGGGACCTTAGGGGGCCTTAGGGGTACCTTAGGGGGCTGACAATAGCTTGGCCGTAGCAGAGAACAGGACGGACCCATTGCGCCTGTCAACCGTCTTCCTCTTCACGCCGCACCAGAGCCCTCGCATTGTCAAAGAGACGCGGTCGTATTTCAGTGTGCCAGGCGCCCTGGCCCTCTCCAGTTCCCTTCCTGGAAGCGCTCTGGTGTCATATCCTGCTAACGCTGCCTCGGGCTCCTCGCGTCACCCCACCAGTCCACCAGCGGCCCCCGCTGCCGGGGCCCCCGCTGAAAGGGGCCCCGCTGCAGGGCCGTTCAGCGGGAGGAGGCAGGGATAAGAGCGCAGCGGCTGCGTGGCGTTGGGACTCCCAAGCCGAAAGGTTCTGGGTCTAATCCCCGGATATTTCTCCGCAGCCTTGAGCCAAGATGTCTACCCCTTACCTCCTGCTTAATGGCCTGTAACCTAGTTTGCTGTGTGTGGCTTTGGATAATGGCAACCTCCCCAGACATGATGCAATAGTAGAAAGAATAGGGGTAGGATAAGAAGAACAGATTTGGGATTTTTCAAAGCCTACTACAGCAGCCCTCTTAGTCATCGTTTGTTATCCTCACAAATGGCGTCATTAAGCATTGTGTTGATCATTAGAGTCCATCTGCTGAGGGAGGAACCCAACGCATGCGTCTTCTGTCTCCCAGGCCATCAAGGGACAATGGAAGAATTAGATGAAATTATTCTAAATCCTCAGTCCATCCCCTGAGAGTCGGCCTCTATTTTTATCGTCATTCTATGAATCGTTCACAGAAGGGAAAGAACACAACCAAGTTCTCTCTAGTTTTACAGCAATACCTGTCTGCATAGCTCTGCTCCCTATGCCTCCTAGACCTGTTGCCTTCAGCTGCCTGTCTGTCTCTCTTAGATTATACTATCTGTCCGTCTCTCAGTAAGCTTCAGCTGCCTGTCTGTCTCTATTAGTTTCAGCTGCCTGTCTGCCTCTCTGGCAGACAGCTACTGGCCTGTCTCCCCTCATCACATTTCTATGATAGATATATGACATGTTGGGAACGCTAGGACTCTCAGCTCTGGTTCTTGTAGCTGGTAACAATATATACGGTGTGGCTACGCTCAGGGAAAAACACTTTAGATCATAACCAAAAAGGGCTGCATTACATGCACACACACGTACACTCACACACACACACACACACACACACACACACACACACCCCTATGGCTATAGATTGTGTTGCTGCCTGCCTTCCTGTGAGGGGCTTAAGCATAGACATTCATCTTTACTGGGGATTACAGGGGATTTTTTCATGTCTGGCGGTCTCCTTCACAGGTTACTGCAGGTGTTTACACAGTGGTGCCAGACACAAAGACCTTGAGTGTATTCTCATACACAACCTCACGTGCTACATAGATGGCATGTCACCCATTGGTTAGCAGAAAGATGGATAAACAGACATACCAATAGACAGCAGACAGATAGAGCCACATACAGGTAGAACGGTAGACAGACAAGCAGACAAACGCAGAGAAAGTCGGACGGACAGAGAGGCAGGCAGCAAAACAGACAGGCAGACAGACAAGCAGACAGACATATAGAGACATGCATAAAGACAAAGTCAGGCAGGCAGATTGACTGAAGGATAAACCAAAAATACAGGCTGGACAGACGGATAGATGAAAAGACACCGACGGTGGTAGGCAGACAGGCAGACGGACAGAAGATCAACGTATAGACAAATAGACAGGTGGCTTTGGTGACAGTTTTGGTTTCATTTGAACCTGAACTATGGAGCTCTGGCTGCTTCCTGCAGGAACAAAAACGGCATGGTATCTGCGCTGTAGGGCTGATCCTGGGACCGCCTGGTAGCAGGAAGCTCTTTGTTTCTGTGATTATCAGTTTTGTTGTGTCCTCATGTGCCTGCATGTCTCCCTCGAGCTGGCTACATGTGTGTGTAGGTGTGCAGAGATGTGTGTCTCAGTGAAGTGTGTGTGTGTGTGTGTGTGTGTGTGTGTGTGTGTGTGTGTGTGTGTGTGTGTGTGTGTGTGTGTGTGTGTGTGTGTGTGTGGACAGATACCCCTAGTTGGTGTTCATTATAGGGGAGTTCACACAGAGGTTTCTCTTGCATAATAAACCCGCGAGGCGCGGCCCGCCTGCCATAGCCCAGAGTCATGTGATGTGATGTGACTCCGTGGATTGGACGGGAAGTCAGGGAACTACAACCCTGAGCACTCTCAGTTCTACATTACCACCAAGCCACCCAACACGCCTTTACCCAGGCCACCTCCTATTTACGTATCACTCAATCTCTCACTCTGTCCCTACCAGTCCCTTTCCTTTTTCCGCTGTGTGTGTGTGTTACACGGATAGAATTCTTAAAATATGCTTGTGTGTGTGTGTGTTAGGGTGTCTGTGTGTGTGTGTGTGTGATACGCTGATAGAAACCTTCAAATAAGAATAAATCAAAATCTTTCATTCTGTCTTGACTAAATCATTTCTCTGTGGACAAACAAAATGGTGTACTAATGCGGTTTCTGTTCGATAACAGAACATTAATCAAGATCAGTGGGGTCGCCGTGGAAACGGGAAATAAGATTAAAAAAAATCACACCCGCCTTGCTCCTCTGACTAATCACACACAATGTTTACAAGTGCTGTTATCTGCTAAGATTTCCGCAAGTTAGAAGGTCTTGGAGGTGCTGAACTGCTGTAAAGAAGTTTGATGTGTGTTTTTCTAGAAATCTTGATCACTTCACTTGATCACCAAACTTCCTTTCTGCTAGTATACAGCCTGCTTTAGTGTGTCTCCCTTCGGTGGTTAAGATCATCGATGCTGTGTAGTGACCTAGTGACACTGGATTCCCATGGGGGGCCTTCAGATTTCATTTGTAAATTGGACCTTCTTGACGCAGTTAACCCCTAATGTGTTACCATGTAAAAGTTACATAACCTCACTGTTTACACTCTCACCTTTTATATATCCTCACTGTATGCATCATAACATTTTATATAACCTCACTGTATACAGCCTCATCTTTTATATAACATCTTTGTATACAGCCTAACCTTTTGTATAGCCTCACCGTTATAATCTAACTATACGTCAATTAGTATTGACATCTTTAAATGTCTACTATATCATAACCGGGTTTTACTTTTTATAGCCATAAACTTTATAGAACCTAACTCTATACCATAACCTGTATATAAACTCACTGTGTCTATAGGCTAACTTTTAGAAGCTCTCAGTATACAGCCTAACCAGGCTGTATATGACTTTGCTGTCTATAACCTTTTGAGCTTGTTTCAGTACCACAGAGAACACTGCAATTAATTTATAATCATGATTTTCTGTAAGAACACAATACACACATATATTATGCATACATGTCATCATATTCATTTGGATTATAAAAAATATTTTTTTATGTGTTTATTTGACATTGCTGCTCCGTAAAAACAGAATGATACGGCTGGTTAAAAATAATTGGCCCATACAAATATCAAGCCTTATGTTTTTCCTAACCCCTGTAGCCTCAAATTGGGGACCGGATTCTGTTTGGTTACCGTGACAACCGGTAGGGGGTGGGGTTGGGGGTGGAGTGGTGCTAAAGGTGGACTTGCTTAAAGACAATGCTGAATTTCACATAGGAATACAAACAGCAGGACACCATCTTAGAGGGAAGAGAGGGAGGGAGGGAGGGAGGGAGGGAGAGACAGAGAGATCCAGAGAGAGGGAGATGGAGGGAGACATATGAAACAGTAGAGAGTAGAGCAGAGAGAAAGATCTTCCCACACACAGCATGCTTCATGAAAACATAAAAAACAGGATTTGTGTGTCTGTGTGTGTGTGTGTGTTGTGTGTGTGTGTGTGTGTGTGTGTGTGTGTGTGTGTGTGTGTGTGTGTGTGTGTGTGTGTGTGTGTGTGTGTGTTCTGGCATAGTAGGCAGAGAGGTGTAATGAGAGTGGAGAAATCGCAAAAGATTGATAGAGTGAGATTGACAGACAGCAGATGGAGAGAGGCAGACAGGCAGAGAGAGATCGAGGGAGAGCAGGATAGAATTAAATTGGGAGCAAATTGAGTGATTCCAGAATGAATAGGTTTTGACAGTGCTTATACATTAGGTATACATGATGCCAGGTCGAGTGCTGATGTATTTTTTACTTCTCATTTCAGTGAAGGTTTCTTTTGGCTGAAACTTTGGCTGAAATGTTTCAGATCTGAAACATGACTAATTCTCTTTCTACCCGTCACTGTTAATTCTGGCACAGACTCAAGTTAAATATACAATTACCATGTTGTTAGCCCTGGGAGAACCACGATCAGAAGCCTTCCAGTTCACTGTTAATTCCACATAATGCAAAAGTGATCATTGAGTTTATCAGGCAAAGAAGCTACTAGATCAGCTCTGGTTAAGGTTAGGTATGAGAGCAGGGATTGTTTAGAGAAAAAGGGTTTGTTTGTTATGGTTAACAGAATAAAATGGAAAGTTATGCATCATGGAAAATCATAACAGTCTGCATTGGTGGCCCACTGTGATCATAATTTCCAGGACTTTAGATTGGTGTATTTTCTGTATGTTTTCTATTCTGTGAAAGATGTAGTGGACAGAATATATATTTTTCTGAGCAAATGAATTAACTGATAAGGATGGAAATGAGACATAGCCAGGTCCAACATACATACATTAGTACATATTGAGAAAACGTATAAAAATGCAGTGTTTTCTTGTGGCACTGAGACAAGGTCACAGAGAGAGCCATCGGTTCTTCTGATGACACTATTGGATTATATTATTGGCTATTTGGATTACAGGGATAATCCTTTGTGTGTGTGTGTGTGTGTGTGTGTGTGTGTGTGTGTGTGTGTGTGTGTGTGTGTGTGTGTGTGTGTGTGTGAGGTGGGGGGAGTTGATGTTGTGATTTAATGTGTGTGTGTCCCTGTCTTGGTGAGTATTCTTTCATCACTCCATTCTACACAAGGTGGGATTACTTGATTTTTCAGTCAAGAAAATATTTAGTTGTTGATCCAGCCGCGGCCTAAACTCTGACATAGGGATTTCATGCTGGCTTGCGTTGGATCAATACACTAAATTACAGCCGTCTCTCCCCAGAGGACAATATTGTTACAGTGATAATGGACATTCACTGCCACAAGTGCTGCTTTCTCCAAAACCAATCCATATCGATCCGCCGCAGACTTCTACCTAGCGGCTAGGCTAAGTGTGTGTGTGTGTGTGTGTGTGTGTGTGTGGGGGGGGGGGGCGCACTGAGATGGTTAGCGGACTATCAGGTATAAACTTTAAAGTGTTATGGTTCGATGTAAGTCGATGTGAGTCCAAATATCGAATCAATAGCTCCCACTCCCTCCATTATCTCAATCTCTTGCTCTCATGCGCTTTTTATTTCTCCCTCCTCCCCTCTCTCTCTCTCTCGGTGGACGGTATACTCAGTAGTGTTGTGTGATTCATGAACGATTCGTTCAAAAAGACAAATCTGTTGTGCGGTACGTACCTTTGTTTATACTTACACTGTAAAAATTGTGTGTGTGTGTGTGTGTGTGTGTGTGTGTGTGTGTGTCTGTGTGTGTGTGTGTGTGTGTGTGTGTGTGTGTGCATCTGTATAGAAGGCCAAAGGGGTCAACTCTATGCCTCATTACAGATGTGTATTGATTTGAATCGACGTATAATACAGTGTTTTAGCTTTCATTCCGTTAACCTCACTACAATATGTGAACCTAGGCTATATCGGGTGTTTAATACATGTTCAATTCAGTAATAGATTGTCGTTCTACCATTCATTTAACTCGGATCAGCACGTTTTGTCTACGCTTAGTTCGTAGAATGTAGCGGATGGATAATTTTTTTTGCCCTTCACGACTGTGTTTAATGTTCAGACAATTCATCTGCTAGTCTGTAATGTAGGCTACATCTATTCTTCTTACTCTTCACTGTTTCTGTTACCAATAGGAAATATTAATTTTCCTTATTAAATCAATACAGTCGATTTCAACGTTTTTGTTGTTGCAATGGGAATGATATGTCGCTTGACTCCTCATAATATGTGCTTAATCTACATTTCCTAATAAACTTCTACCAGAGTAAATGTTGATTTTCTATTTAAAGGTAAATAGGTATTTAGAGGTATTGCCTAATGGTAAAACAGCCAAACTGAACATCAAGAATATGTAGGCCTACCATAACACACAATCAATTCACATTGAACAAAGTCGTAAAGGAGGAAATATAGATCAGTGCGCTACTTTCTGAGAGCTAAACGCAGACAAAACGTGGTGATCTAGGTTCAAATAATGTTTAGCCTTATATTGCTGAATAGAACATGGATTAATCACCCAATGTAGCCTCCGTGTAGTAAAGTGAATGAACAACGTGAACGATTGAAAGATCCTTAATGGACTGGTGATGTCTGACATTGGTTATCGACGATTGGTTGAAGAAGGTTCATAACTACTTGCTGCAAGAATCAAGAGCTCAATTGACCGTTATCAAAAGCTGTCTTTTATGCGGTTGTAGAGTTGATGAAAAGTGGCGTAAAGATGTTGATTTGAACCGTCTAAAACAACACATTTTATATCGATCATCATCAATACACGTCTACATTAATGCGTAGTTTTTACCCTTTTGGCTTTCCAATTCATGCGTGCGTGTGTGAGATTGTCTTATTGATGTCAGTTCAACAAATTTTGACAAACAGACTCAATGCTTATTTTGTTTTGGAAAAATCACATCTTGTTCCTGGTAGACAGTAGTTAAAATAAGGCTGTTACAATGATCCAGTTTCCAGCTAGCAGCTAAATGAACAGTGTTAGAATGATTAGAGTTTTCTCTCCTCTGTAATTTTGTACAAAAACAAAGTCTCCAGGCTCTGCACTCCACTTCCTCACAAACAAGTCAACATCTTTCCAAATCATGGAGGAGGCTGAGCCACATATTCACAGTTTGTTTTATGACTCATTCCTTCACACATTGGTGTCAAACAAACTAGCCATGCCCGTCAACATGAAAGCTCAAAGGACAAACCTGGCCTGTCAAAATAAAAGCTCATCTGAGATTTTATTTTATTTCTTGCCTTTTACGACATAACACAGCACAGCAATGGATAGGTTCTAAATGCCAGAATATACAAGCAAATAAAAAAAAACGTGACCCTCAGACTAAAGTTGTGATTAAGATGATTTATTTATTCAAATACTCCCAGATGCAAACAAGGAAGTTAGTTATATTTTGGCCATGTCTTTGATTAAAACTATTTTAATCAAAGTAAACTTCAGCCTTACATACAACTATCTCTCTTCATTTAATGTTTCCCCTGTCTTGTAGGGATGTTGATGAGTAGATTTAGGCAACGGAACGGGCTCCGTTTGAAGTCCCTGCCCAGCGGTCCACCATTGCACTAATCCTAGCTCAATACGTTTAAAATGAGCCGTAACACGTGTGTGTGTGTGTGTGTGTGTGTGTGAGTGTGTGTGTGTGTGTGTGTGTGTGTGTGTGTGTGTGTGTGTGTGTGTGTGTGTGTGTGTGTGTGTGTGTGTGTGTGTGTACGTTTGTGTGTGGGCGGGGGAAATTAGAGAGCAGGGATGATGTGCTGCATGGTTATAATCATTTGCTATGCCCTCCCTCAGTGTTAATTGCTACTCGACTTGAAAGCGCGTTCAGCCACTTCCTGTGATGACCGGGCTCCTTGTGAAGTTACTTCCAGGGGCTTGGGAGGATTCACAGACAAACACGCTGACTGGATAGTCTCAATGTGCTTGGAGAACATGGAGAGGGATGTTCCAGAGCCTCTGTAGCTCTGCTGTCTGTCCGCTTACTGGCCAGACCTGCTGGCAGCCAATTGGCCCCAGTGCCAACCTCTGTTAATATCCAGCAGTCATCTGTGAAAAGACCAATGAAAGAAAGTCTTGTTGAATTGAAGACTGTGTGTGTGTGTGTGTGTGGGGGGGGGGGGTTAGATTAAAGCAGAATAACTTGGGCTTCCCAGTCAACATGTCAGCTCTATGCCCCTCCCCCCCTCCCCCCCCCCCCCCCCCCCCCCCACACACACACACACACACACACACACACCCACACACACACACACCTGATACCAAGACAGAGCTCCAACTACAAACCTCCAGGTTTGTAGGTGTTTATCTCTCATATATACACACACACCACACAACACACACCGCACACACTCATATCAGTGATAATGGGTTCCCTAGACTCCTACTGTCATTGGCTGTGAAAAGATACGCTCTCTTCATCTTATCATTTTATTATGAATAGCACTATTCATCACATTTGTATATATTATTTCTTATTTTATTATGCATATACACATGAAATTGTAGTGGAGTGGATTGCTGCTGATCTAGGATTTGTTGTGTTTTACTAGGCATTGACAATAAAATAGATTCTTCATCACATGTGATAGTATGAATAGGCTCGTGCAATAAATCGTATTTTATTTGTATTCTCTACAAATACAAATAAATCTAAATAAATGTCGATTTATTTTTGTTTTAGTAATGTAAAGACATTGTTATTGGATTACTCTTTCTCATTTGTGGTTTTATTGTAATCATTAAAAATGTAATTATATTATAGTTTTTGATCTATTGTGTGTGGATGAGAGAAGATTCATGAACCCGTGTGTGTTATTAAACCCTTTTATTGGGCAAAGGCTGACCATAACCTGCACCCTCAGCCTTCAGTAACTCTGTAGAGACTGAGAACACCCAGGAGAGAAGGAGGAGAGATGGAGAGAAATCGGGTGGAGAGGAGAGAAGAGAGATAGGGAGAGGATAGGGATGCTTGAAGGGAGAGTAGAGATGGACATGAAGCGACATGAAGAAAAGAGATGGGGAGGGTAGAGACAAAGAGAAGATGGAGCGCAGTGATGGAGGGAAATTAAGTTGAAAGTAGAGCTGAAGAGAAGATGGCAAGGTGATAAGATACAGAGGAAGGCGATGAAGGATATGAGATATGGGGAGGGGAGAGAAGGGCAGAGAGCTGGAGAGATGATGGAGGCGAGGGGATGGAGAGCAGAGAAGAAAGGTGTAGAGGAAAAGAAGACATTGCAGAGAAGGTGAGAGAGATAGAGAGGAGGAATGTACGGTTACGCACGCCATGCCACGCCCCCTCGTCAGCAGCTGCTGTTATTCCACTGTTTCCACGGCAACGGTGGCGGAGGGATGCTGCTGCGAGTGCAGAGCTCTGAAGGAACAGCAAAGAACGGTGTGGGGGAGGGGGCCGGCCAGGAAAGGGAAGAGAGGAGGTGGGACGTGTCGTGTGTGTATGTGTTGGGAAAGTGAAAAGAGAAGGGGGGAGGGGGGGGGAATCGGAAGGCAGGTCTCTCACCATATGGGAGATGTATGGAGGGGGAGGGGGGAGGGGTGGCATCATACAGGGCCGTCTCAATGCGTGCACGGTGCCCACACCATACACATCGGGTTGGAAAGGGAAATGTATGATTCTTCATTTTTACTATTACGATTCAAACATACCCAGGGATATGGGGATGAAAATGAAATATAATGAAACATAAAGAGTCCTTTTGTGTGATGAATTGGAATGGAGACTATACAAGATTATTCTGGACGGACAGCTTGTCAATACCGAGCTAGGCCCTGGCGCTTGTTGGTTTTTACTGCCTGGTCGTCGGATTTATCGGGGCTGTCGGGATGTATTTGCCACTCGAAAGGGTGATGTAGCGCTTTTTCACACTCAGGAGGTGGCAATAATGGATCGGCCCATATGGCCTGAATGTGGCATCAGGCGAAGGAGCTCCTTCCTGTTGTACAGGAAGTAGCACTCTCCACAGGAAGTATCGGAGGTGGAATCAGCAGCTTTAAACGCCTGCTCTTCCTGAGCTAGGCTGCCTCCCTTAATATTCACTTCAAACGGCAGGCTAAAAATGTATAATAACGTTTATATAAATGGTTTATTGCATTATTGCTTATACAAATGCCTTGTTCATGTTTAATAGATATGCTCCCGAAAGCAAACTATGTGATGATAATATATTATGAAAGAACCTTGCAAAAAAAAATCACCCTATGTTTATGTTTTGTTGACTTGCTTTCTCTCACCATCGTTTACGAACGGCTGCGAACTCTGCCCTGCGTCCATTTCCACCGGGCGCGTAAAGGCAGCGTAGCGCTGCCTTGCGAGCCAGCTGTATTCACGCGAGATCACGAGATCACGCGATAATCCTAAACCTAATGTACTCACCTTCCACTCCCAAAACTACTGCAATTAAATGCCAAGCTTTGTCCTTCCTGACTTTGTCCTTATAAAAAGGATGATTTATTTCATAAATTATTTTATGTTGCTCCACTTCGACAATCAGTCTCTCGTCGTCTATGTTGCCGACCCCCTGAGACCCTTTGATTGATTGACTGCTGACCTGGTGCCACGGGTCATGACGTAATGTTGATGTGAAGTTGTGATAGGATACATGAGCTGAGTATTGTGTTTTATTTTGAAAATTGACCGGATGCTCTATGGCTTTTACTTTTTCACTTCCTGCCCGGCTCGATTTGCTCTGTTGAAATTGACGCGGTTCAGCAACTGCTCGCGTCAAAAATAGAAGTGCTGCGGAATGGTAGCGCTGCGGCGCGGCGCACCGCGCCGCTCCTTGGACGCTGCTGAGACGTTCCGCCGCTGTCTACAGATACACACATCATAACACTTTTAGCATACATAACGTAACATGACGTACATGTACATGTGCTCTATACATAGACTGTCGGATTTCCCTGTGATCTGATACTGAAGGGTAAAAGGAGCTTTTGAGACAGTTGTGTCTCAGTTGTGTATGAGCGAGAGTGAGGGTGTGTTTCCCCTTTCCGGCTGGCTATCGTTGTCAGGGAGGAGATATTTAGAGAAGTCTTTATTTTAAGACATTTGAAGTCTTTATTTTAAGACACCCTCTTTAAACTCTTTGACCCTTTGAGTGTGATGTTGATTTCTGGAGATACAAGCGAGTGATAAGCTTGATAGATATGTTATAAGTTTGACAGACATGTTGTAAGTTTGATGTGTTGTCAATTATTTTTAGTTATAGATATATCTTAAACGTTTGATTGATATCTTTGTATGTTTGAAAAATATCGTAAATGTTCATTGGTTATGTTACAAATTTGAATTTCATGTTATAGACCCGTTTGGATAGTTGGGTTACCAGGGAGATAGATGCTTTGATACTTGTTTGACCAATGAGTCTGTGTGCACCAGTATGTGTGTGTCTGTGTGTGTCTGTGTGTGTCATGTACCCTGCATTGGAGCGGGAGCACATTTAACCACATTTAAGTTTGCTTTGCTGTTCTTCCCACACTACAAAGTGATGGAGAGAGAGCTACCGTGGGCTTGGTGCAGTGGTTGATGCAAAATCATTATGGTTCCTGGCAACCATCCAGCAGGAGGTTACCAAGGCAACCACCCCGGCTCCATCCGTCTCAGGGCTGTGGCGTGACGTGTCGAGAAACAGCCCGCCTTGTAAAAACTCGTTCTCCCGTAATGGCTTCTCTGATTGTCGCGTGCATAAATGAATAAGAATGGCTAGGGGTCTGTAATGGTGGAAGAATAATATGTCACCTGTTTCCCCTGCCGCCAGATGTCCGATTATGATCGGTGAAACACTAAGGAGTCACCACACTCTCCCTCTAAGGAGCTGAGCGCTTCAGCAAGCTGTGAGGACTAACAAAAGATCAGTTATCTAATTTTCTGGAGGGAATTTATTTTATTCTATTCTTGCTAGGCAGATTGGCAACGTTCAGGGTTGTTGTTATGAGTTACAAGTCTGTGATGCCGGCAGTTTCTGCTTGGGAAGTCTTTTTCCTCTGCTTCATTAGGGTGGTTAGCTGTAAGTTGTCATGCTTTGTGAGCTGTGATATCTACTGAAGGGTAGGGCTGCTCGATTATGGAAAAAATCATAATCACGATTATTTTGGTCAATATTGAAATCACGATTATTCAAACAATTATTTTTGAGTTTGAAAACATGATGTATTTATTCAGCATGTGTCTCCCAAAAACATTTTGTAACTGAGAACTTCGAAATTTCTCCTTATTATATTAGTTTTTTGATCGTTTGACGCTAAAATCGAAATTGAGATCGAAATTCGCTCATCGCCCAGCCCTACTGCAGGGTATTACAGCCTAATCAAACCAACAGGACCTGGCGCTGGGGGGGGGGAATGAATTGATATTCATTCATGTTTAGAGGCTGCAGATCTTTCCCAACAAAGTGATCATTTGTCTTTGATTTTTTTAATGTTATCAGATCGTTTTTTTGTCTTTGTCTAATTAAAAGCTTGTTGGGGTTTGCCTTTTTGTTTCAGGCATGGCTGCAGGTAGAATCGGTCCCATTTTGAGGTGATAGACAGCTGGTCAGTCACAGTGTGGTGCTCAGGGGCCGAACAGTCCCTCAACTGCATGGGGTGGTGGGTGGGGGGGTGTTGAACACCTTTAGGGGACAGATACTAAACACACACACACACACACACACACACACACACACACACACACACACACACACACACACACACAGGGAGGTAGGGATCATTAGAGCCAGCGCGCTAATGTTTCAGGAGCAGTGCTGGTCATTGTTGGCAGGTGTCATGAATTAGGAGCTCTTCCTGTGTACAGGTAAATAGGAAGTAAGATTAAACCAGACATGAGGAGAGCATATGAATGTCACAGTCCCGCATGTACACACGCGCACACGTAGGCTGGCACTCATACGCACACACACGCATACCCATATGCACTCATATAGGCACAGGCACAAAGACATTTACAAAAGTTTAATGGTTTGATCATCAAAGTTTGATCATTCTCTGAGTTCTCAGAGATTTACTCCTTACACCTCTCAGCCACTAAATCCTGGTTCCAAACCCAACCGACCCCGAGTGATCTTTAGTATTCTTCCATGTCTTCCTACCATGCTACCTAGTCGGTAGCATGCTACCGATTATTCTCCCGATTATGCTACCGATTAGGTAGCATGGTAGGATTGAAACATTGCAACATAGACACAAGTTCCAAATCAAATGTGATTAATGTAACCTACTATAACGAAATAAACATGCCGGCATGTTTTAGAGATCATATTCAACACATCTTTATTTTTTTACGTTTTCTTCCATGAATGTAATCTCAAATCCATTCCAATAAAATAAAGAGGGTGTTGGTGTGACCTCAGGGCCAAAGAGGATGAAAACACAGGATCCATGGAGGATGAGAAGGTGGTCTTGAAGTCAAATATTTTCAGGAGAGCTGAGAGTGAATGTTGTAATTATACTCTAGGGCCCACAAAGGTTCAATAAACCAGCAGAGCGGAGTGACCCCTGCAAACAACACAACACACGGATCCACAAACTGCTGACAGCTTAAGGCCTTTGGCTCTACAGTGGCCTACTGTGTGTTGCTTGTTTGTCTGATTTGGTTGATTGATTTTAGGATTTTTATTATAATATATTTTGGGGGATTTATTTATTTATATTTATTTTTGCGTGCGTGTTCAGGGGGGCGGTTTATATGGCTGGTTTAAAGACATGAAGATGGAGAGATTGCAATATATTATGCTAAGAAAGAAGACGAGGGGAGCCAGTGAAGGGAGGAAGCCGGAGGAGATTGATGGGCAGGGGATTGAGACTAAGAAAGAAAGGTTGAGACAATGGTCAGGGGGCAGCGAAAGAGATCAAGGGATAGGGAGCGAATAAGATGGAGGGAAGGGAGAGAGAACAGAAGACAAGACAATGCAATAGAAAAGGCAGAGAGAGAGAGATGGAGTGAGATTGAGAGACACGGCTGGTTCCGACTACACGATTTCCCCCCGATTCGTTCGTCGCAGACAAGTTTGCGAGTCGTACACGATTTTGAAAGGTCGGCGACGAGACGAGGTCTTGTAATGTGACATGCTTGCGATCTGCGATGTTTTCGTCTGTGACGTTCGAAACCCCCACGACGAAAGGTTTGGCATGTCAGAATTTTTTGGGGAATCGCATGACGTGTCCATTGTTGACATGAGGGAACCCCGCCCCCAGTTGCGTGAGGGAACCCCGCGAACAGCTGGAGCTCACGCGCAGTGTTTATCAACTGACTTCACTGCACTACGTTGAGTACACAGTAACTACTACAAAAATGAATACGATCAATAGCAAAAAGTAGAATGCTAATAAAGAAAACGAGAGAAAACTTGAACAACATAATGGAGACAACTTTGGTTGAAATGTGGCAGCAACGTCCCTGTTTTTTCGACGTGTCCAGAAAAGGAGTTCCACGATAGGGTGAAGGGATAGAGCCTAGCGAGAATTAGCCGACGCCCTTGACCTACCCGGTAAGTTTGGAGCAAACAGCTGTGGACGTACTAATAGCTATCATAACCTATCATAAACCTCAAACCACCAGCAAAATGCCTAGTGCTAGGTACTCGGGATCCATTGTTGACGCTCTGTTGCTAGGCTACGTTGTTGCTGCGGGTTCTTTGTATGCTCGTGTCACGCGCAACGCAACCACTGTGAGGAGTTGCTGCATTGAGCAGATATAAAAACTGCTGGAACCTTTATGACAAAAATGTAAAAAACATTTATGTCAGTTCTAAACCTTAGATTTTCTAAATATCTTGCAAACGTGAATGATACAAAGTAGAGAGCATCGCACCCTCGAATCGTGTAGTGTGGCCAGTCTTCCGACGAGACAAGGCCCGATTTCCTGGCTCTGTGATCGTATAGTGTGCCATGTTAAATCGTGGAGGAATATCTGAGAATCTCAGATATTCCGCATTTTTGGAGAGGAATGTTAAGTGATATCGGGCTGTAGGAGCGTAATGGAGAGGGACAGCGATGGTAGTTTGAAGAGAGATAGAGCAGGCAATGACAAGTGAAAGAGGTAGAGAGAGGTTGGGATGGATGGAGACAGAAGAGAGAGAGAGGTGTTGATGTGCAATAGAGGGTGAAAAGAGATGGCGAGGGGGGAGAGAGAGAGAGGTGGTGATGTGTAATAGAGGGTGAACAGAGATGGTGAGGAAGAGGGAGGGAGGTAGGGAGAGATGGAGAGAGAGAGGGCTGAAAGAGTCAGAGCACAGAGCTGGATCGTGACCCCTGACCCCGCAAGGATTCCACGCTCGGAGAACAAGAGCAGAAACATGTCTCGCGCGGTGACTCCAGCGCGTATCACAGGAGCAATCAGCTGTTAAGAGAAAAAAGAAACTGCTCCGCTCCATCGTTCCGGTTACCATAGCAACCGTCCCCCGTCCCGTCCCCCGTCCCCCTACCCCCGAGCATCAAGACGTTGAGGTCAAACCTGAAACAAGCA
>NC_136938.1:9797011-9799511 GCF_949987615.1 Pollachius pollachius | reverse complement strand
ACTAATTAATCCTTTAATTAGCAGGGAAATGAGCTCATCATGGCCGCGGCTTCCAGAGCTGCCTTCTTCTGATCCGGCAGGGACTGATTCACACTGGGTGTCTAGTTGAGAGCACACGAGCCTGTGTGTGTGAGTAGATGAATGTGTGTGTGTGGGTGTGTGGTTGTACTAGTTTTTGTGTGTCTGTGTGTGTGTCTATGGGGATGCACGTGTGTGTGTGTCTGTGTGTGTGTGTGTCTGAGGGTTTGCATGTGTGTGTGTGTGTCCGAGGGGGTACATCTGTGTGTGTCTTAGGGGGTGCATGTGTGTGTGTGTGTGTGTGTGTGTGTGTGTATGTGTGTCTGAGCTGAGGGAGTACATGTGTGTGTATGTGTGTGTGTCTGAGCTGAGGGAGTACATGTGTGTGTGTCTGAGGGTTTCTGTGTGTTTGTGTGTGTGTGTGGCTCAGGTTGTGTGTGTGTGTTTAGGAATGTGTGTGTCTGCATGTGCGTGTGTGTTTGTGTGCTGATGTGTGCCTGTGTGTGCGCGTGTATGTGTGTGAATGTGCGTGCCTGTGTGCGTGTACTGTGGTCCCTTGTCGAGACAGGGTCAGAGTGTGACAGCATCAGAGAACATCAGGGTTATGGACGTCATCTCTCCTCTCTGCACGCTTGACATTGCATTTTAAATTGCCTCAAATTGGTTGAGCTCTGCTTCTTGTCTTGCTTGCTTTGTGTCTCAAAGGACATGTCTAATGTGATGCTACATTCAGTCCGCGGTGTCATCCCACGGAAAGCGTTGCTTTTTGTTGCTTTCCAGAGTTGTCTGTTGAGTGAACGGCAGATAGCCTCTTACCTTTTGTGGTGCATGATTTCCATTTCTGTAAAGATGGCCCTCTTATGAAAAGGAATTTATGCCAATATTATCAAGGATTTCCATAAATACTGTACTCAAATTGCCCGTCCTTGTGGGCAAATCATTTCCAACCCTTAAATGTGTGCGTCGTCAAATGGTGTTAACAGGAATTAATCACGATGTAACTGCTCTTCAGAATTCTTGTATTTTTGGAGCAACAACAACTCACTTCCACGGAAATCCCTGTGGTGAACACAAAACAATCAGGGCAATTTACTGCAACCACTCTCGAGCCGTATCCTCTCCATCTACTTCTGCTTTCTGCTGCAGCGGTTGTTTTGTTCTAGAATTTTGTATTTGTTTGAACATATATAACAATATAATACTAATCCCGTCAGTGGGGTGTTGTTTTGTCCAAACAGAGACTTAACACGCACGGGTGGGGGGCGGGGTCCAAAGTGTCATGTTCCTTTATCTGACTGACCAGCCAGCGGGCCGGGTAGGGTGGGGGTGGCGGGCAGCGGGCAGGGGGGGGGTTATCCTGTGGCCTCCAGACCGCATCAGACACATTTCACAGGCTGCTGAATCTGTGGAGCAGGTGGAGGGCTGCTCTCATTCAGCAGGCTGTTGGGTGGGTGGGTGGGTGGGGGTGAACACCAGTGGTGGAACACACCCAAGGCTTTAGATCTCCATGCCATGTTGAGTATTCAGGTGACATGTTTGCTTTATGCAGATATTATCTAGCCCTAACAGATGACATCCGCTTCCCATGACAGATCCGATTCAGAGGGAACGATACGGAACAGCATATATATTTAGAACACATGTAAAGCACGTGTCTGTGTGTGGTTGTGCATATGTGTAGGAGGTTGGGTGGTCAGGTATGTGTGAGTCTGAGTGCTTGTGTCGTGTGTCTGTCTGTAATAGTTCTATTGCCTTTAAATGTGAGAAGACCAAGTTTTCTCCTCCTCCTCCTTCTCCTCATCTAGGAGATCTCTTGGCGGTGGAGGAGGAGAGTCTGTCACTTGCGTCCACATATTTGTCTTAGCTGTGTGCAGTTGCTGCTGCTCGACTCATACCCCATAAGGGACCATAAGTAAAGCGAAGTTGGATTTCCTTTACTCAACTGTCATGTGATCTGCAACGTTAGTCAGAGCGGGTCTTGCTTCTGTGATGTGTGACATGTTTACATAAGTAAAATAGGATATTAGGGCAGAAAAGGGATGTGATTCTCTGTGAATGCCAAGGTAGATTGGACGCAAAATTATGATTGGTTGGATATTTAGTCCCAACCACTTAGACCAAATTTAATTTTGGGGATCTGTATGTTTTGTTGCAAAGATAAATAGTTTGAGTGGGTAATTGCACTAAGAAGGTGAACCTTTTTTTTTACAAAGCTATCTTTTCACTTTTATGATGGAGATGCAATCTGTTCAAATTTATAAAGTTGTAAGAGTGTATTTCCCCTGCAGTCTGAGAAAATACCACTCTGGCCAAGACTAATTCTACCATAATTAATTTTCTCCACGTTAAAGCCTTCAGCAAACTACTGGTGGAGGTGAATAAACGGTACAAAATGTCTAATGCTATTACATGACATGGATGATGGGGCTCTCACTCAAGGATTCACTCATACACTTTTCTATTTCTTATTCTATATTAGCTG
>NC_136938.1:9779511-9794511 GCF_949987615.1 Pollachius pollachius | reverse complement strand
AACCTTATAACAGCACAGACGGATGTTACAGTTACAATGTGTGTGTAACTGTAGTCACTTTCTGTTCTCCGATATGAGCTATTAGTCCACACTAATGCAGAAAAAACAAATCCGTTTTTTCTTAGTTTTGGGCTTCCGTCTATACTGAAATGCCCTTCCAAGCGCATACTTAGCAAAGAGTCTGTCTCTCGTAGTGTGGCCATGGTAAACACATGAAAATGGAGGGTTTTGAAAAACTATGAAGGATTACATTACATCAATCGCGCGGCTAAAGTGGTCTTGAAATCCGCATGAGGGAATGTATGAACTGAAATGCAGGGAAACACCATGTTGAAAACTTAAGTCACTTCCTGTTTCCTAGCAAGAGCTCTAATCACTTCCTGTTCCATAACAGGAGCTCTAGTCATTTCAAGTTCCCTAACAGAAGCTTAAGTCATTTCCAGTTCTCCAACAGGAGCTGTATTGACCTTCCTTTTCCCTGACAGGAGATCTGCTCACTTCCTGTTCATTAAAGTAAGCTTCTGTCACTTCCTGTTCTCTAAAGTAAGCTTGGGTCACTTCCTGTTCACTAAAGCAAGCTAGTGCTATTTCCTGTTCACTAAAGTGAGCTATGGTAACTTCCTGTTTTCCAACAGGAAACTGTCAGCTTCAGAGTGCAGGGCCAGACAGGAATAGGTCTCTGAACATTAGCCTCTCTGAAAAACTGCTGACCCATAGGGCCCTTGGACCTCGTCCACTGTCTGTCAATGTCTGTCGCTCCAGCTCTCACTCTGTCTCATAACCTCAATGTATTTTTCATTTTTTTCTTATTATGTCTATCCTTCTCTGTGTTGTGTGTGTGTGTTTGTTGATCTCTTTCTCTCTATTTTCCGTATATCTCAGGAACTCTATCTCGCTGACTCTATTACGGGTGACCTTATGTTAAGTGATCTAATTTGGGAATCTGATAAAGGTAATGCGTTTTTTCTTCTGTTAAAGACAGAGACAGACTGTCCACTCGGGAGTGAGTATATGAAAATCCCTGTTTTCTGTGGATGAGAACACAGTTTGAATGTGGACAGAAGGCCAAAACAGAGTGAAATTAAGAGCAAACGTGTCTGAACCAATCTGAAGTAACTACTCTGGGATGGGCGGAAGGGACTTATCCTACCCTGGAGAGCAGGTCGTCCCTGAGGCTATTGAACATGCTCAGTCCCCACTTTCTGAGTTCTGCTTCTCCATCTTTAAATCCACCTACACATAGATCTTCCCTCCTACCAAAACAACCTGCAGGGAAGACACTCAGACAGATACGTGTTAGGAGAGAAAGATGTTTCACTTCATTTTTACCTTTTTGACCTTTAGTTTTTTAATCCACTGCTTTGGCAGTGTGAATGTTTATTTCTCATGAAAAGATCTTAAAGCTATATGAAATTAATTGCTTGAAATTGTAAGGAAGGATGTTTAATGGCGAGACAGAAAGAGAGACCATAAAGAGACACTGAGCAAGAGAGAGGCACTATTTTAATACAATTATTGATGCACTTAAAAAATTGAAGAAAAAACTAACTAAAATGCAAACCCTTTTTTGTAGTAGCTTAGTCTTAGTCTAAATGCTTTTTCAATGTTCACTTAATTTGTCTTTTTGTTCTATATTTATATAATACTTTTCGTGCTTTTGCATTGTGAATAGAGAGGTGAGCCAGAGAGGGAGAGAGAGATGGGGAAATAGAGGGAGAAAGAGTAGAGACATTGTAGTGGGGAGAGAGAGAGAGAAATGGTGGAATGGGAAAAGTATAAAGGTAAAAGGAGAGGCAGAGGTAGGAGATAGATGAAGAGAGAGATGAAGAGACAGATGGAGAGGTTGACGAGCAGGGCGAGAGACAGATGGATGAGAGAGGGGGAGCAACAGAGGGAGTGAGATGGATGGGGGGGGGGGGGGTAGAGTGGGATAGGGTTGGCCAGAGGGCAGAAAAAAGAGGGGGTTCAGGGCTCTCAGATAAGGTCTGATGAATAGGGTCCTCCCAGGAGCCCAACGAGCCAGGAAGGAGCTCTGTGGTCATTACAATGTGAACTGAAGAGCCCTTATCAGATGGCTGAGAGACACCAAGAGACACATAGAGGGAGGGAGTGTGGGTGTGGTTGGAGGGGTATATTAGTATTGTAGAATGTATTTGAAGTAGGGCACTACTTCGGATTTGGATGAATGAAAGGCACTCCAGCTCCACTTCCTTGTTTGGGAAGGTTTATAACCATGACATTACATTTATTTCGCTTTTATCCAAAGCGAATCACAATAGTTGCATTCAACCGTGAAGATACAACCCAGAAATTGATAAAGTCATGCGAGTACAGTACATACAATTAAACAAATAGGCAAACCGCTTCAATTTTTTACATTTTAGAATTTGAATACCTTGCGTTGCTCACTTCTTCTCCTGTCACGATCCTGCTCTCTATTCAACCAATGACAGGGACTCAATGCTTGACGGACAGGCTAGACGCACAATTGGGAGGAAATATCATGCATTTTGAATGCCTGAATGTCGGAGGTTGCAGTAGTCCTGACTTGAGGTGCCAAGAGCCTGAACCAAAACTAGTGTGGCCTCCTGTATAAGGAACCAGCCTATCCTCCTGATGTTGTGTAGCATGAATCGGCAGGAGCGGGGGGGGTTGATGCAGCGATGTTGGCAGCATAGGACTGCTGGTCATCCCGTGTCAAGCCCAGGTTCCCGACCGTCCCGAGAAGCAGACACCACAGAGCTCTCAATATTGACGGGGAAGTCACTGATGGGAGAAGAAGCCTTCTCTGGCAGGAAGAGAGGCTCAGTCTTGTCAGATGGAGCTTCAGGTGGAGGGTTGACATCCACTGAGAGATGTCATCCAGACACGCAGAGATCTGCACTGCCACCTGGTTTTCAGACCGTGAAAAATACAGTATCAGTTGTCATCTGCATAGCTGTGGTTGGACAAACCATGAGGGTGACCGACAGAACCCAGTAGAGAGAGAGAGAGAGAGAGAGAGAGAGAGAGAGAGAGAGAGAGCCCAGTAGAGAGAGAGAGGGAGAGAGAGAGAACCCAGTAGAGAGAGAGAGAGAGAGAGAGAGAGAGAGAGAGAGAGAGAGAGTCTACGTCCCGAAAATGACATTCCCAGAAAGAAATCAGGGTTCCTATCTATCTGTCCCTCTTTCTGTCTGTCTACCTGTCTGTCCATCTGTCCATCTCTCTTTCTGTATGTATGTCTTTGTGTCTTTCAGTGCAGTCGGCTGTCTCTTTCTGTCTGTCCGTCTCTAATTAAGTCTATCTAGCTAGTCTGTCGAGCAAACAGACCAATATAAAGTCCTCGCTGTATATCCAGCCGTAGCGTCGTCTCCAGGGAGGCCTGGCCAGGTCCAGATGTTAACGTTCTCCTGCAGCTCTGGTGGGTCTCAGCCGTGGGAGTGTCAGCTCATCATGTTCAGTAGCAAAAGCGGCAGCTCCCTGATCGCTCAGCGACGCGTAATGAAGTCTCCCCAGCAGGGTGCCGGGGTGGAGGGGATCACGGCTGCTTCAGGTGAGCCGTCCCTGGGGAGAGGCTTCACCGTCGCCTGCCTCCTTCTGGTGCTCCAGATGTGGGGAAGAGCTGGGATAAGACTCAGCCATATGGAAGACGTTGTTCCCTGTGCTATCAGGCTATAGCTGGAGTTTGTATAGGATAAAATGGTTTCATGATATAATCATCAATTGAGATCAGATTATTCATATTACAGTAATAATATGAAATAATGATTATTTATACCGCTATAGAATAATTCCATCAAATGTAGTTGGCAAAAAAGATATCTAAATTTGGTCATAACAGCAGACTATAGAGTCTAACATGAGTCAGTTATATCAACTCATATCTGACCAAATAGCCAAGGTCAGGGGTCACCAACACAGGGAGCCCGCAAGGACCATATTAGACGCCCGCAGGCCTGGTCTAAACATAGCACAACTCATTCTGGAACAACTCTTTCCTACCTTTTTTGAGTCATTGTTGATAATTATTGTGAGAAATCATTAACATGATCAGTGTCTTCACATAGATGAGTATCATTAATCAATAATTATAATATGTAACTAAAGGCAAACTGAGCAAATTTGTTATTTCAGACTAGTGTATCAAACTGGGTGCCCTTCGTATGACTCAGTACCCATGAAGTAGCTCTCAGGTTCAAAAAGGTTGGTGACCCCTGGCCTAGATGATCCAGTTTTACAGTTTAACATCTCATCACATTTTGTCACTGCATTTTGTCCAATGCTAACAACCTGTTTTACTTGGAAATCCCTCCTATACGATAAGATACATTCTCAGGGCTATCTCCTGTTGTATTCATTCTGACCAAGTCTGACCTAGAATTCATCTGTATGAACCAGAATAACCTCCACATCTAAACCAAAGCCTGTATAAAATATATATTCTAAACAGAAAATAAATGGGAGGGAAGAAAACAAACATAAAGGGACCCAAAAAACTAATATTAAAAGAAAAGGGGTCAAGGAAGCGCCATACATATTGATGATGTTTACAGCAATGAACCCAGTCGCATTCGGCAGATAACACACTCAAGATGGACCACAGGTTCCTTATTTATTCTTTATTCTCTTCTGAACCTCGTCTTGTTTTGCTGCCATTTTAGGAACTTAACTGCCCTTTATGTTGTGTAGTGTTTTGTGTATTGCATGAACAGAAATGTGTAGTGGAATGGGCTATGCACAGTAAGTGTATATGGATGTGTTGGTGTGTCAGTGGACGCTTTACTACAGCTGGTTTATGTTTTAAGCTGAGCGCCGGTTGGAGCATGGGAGCCCGGCTCCGATCCCCTTGGGTGCAGAGGATAATTGAAAATAAATTGCGACTTGTCGCAGTGTCTCTGCTGTCTCGCTCTGGGAAAACCAAAATTATCTTTATATAGAATAAACAGATTGTTTTTTCTGTCAACCCTGATGTGTCACCCTACTTGATCTACCACCGCATCCACACCATAAGTTAGTAAACTGGGCTAGGTAAAATCTGTCTGTAGCAAGTAGGGCAAGTCATGAAACAATATAATCCTGATTTAATTCTAAACAGACCGTCTAAACAGTATCATAATCACTACATAGCTTATACATTTATGCATTAACTTAATTTGAGTCCAACCAAAGGGTTGTAGTAGTCTAACCGGGCGCAATTTGATCTTTGTGTACTTTGCTAATGGGGAATATGTTCTTGAGCTAATGTAATGAGCAATGCTAATGCTAATAGAATGACTCTTGGGAAATGTAATTAGCATGCGCCTTGAAGTGTGCAGATATCTAACATAGAAAACAAATAATCAAGCGCAGAAACTGATAACTTTGACCAAAGAGCTTTTCATAGCAAATACTTATTTCATAGACAACACTCTTTTGTGTGAAGGCATTCCTCGGTGTTGATAGAATCTGCCTTGACAATAGAAGGTGCCAATATTCTTACAGCTTTTCATAACAGCACAATATATTTGTTTTTCACACCATCGGTTTAAGAAAACAACCATGTGTTAATCTTTTAACACATACTTTACTGGAAATGTATTTCAGACCGTAGAAGCAATATTACAATTGTGAAGTATATCTACGTAATATCTTATCTTAAATTATGTTTTTATTAATCAATGTGATGCTTTGAAACAAATGACTAAAAATAATAATAAATAATAATAAATCAGTCTAGCTCAGGGGTCAGCAGCCTTTTCAACATGCAGTGCCAGTTTGACATTTTCTTGTTAACGAGTGTGCCTTAAGCAACAATATATTAAATATTAAGCTGAATTATCATACAGCGACCAAAAACATTTTCAGAAGACCTGGAATTGTATTATTTCCATATAGTCCACAATCATGCATCAACATTTTAAATGTTTTTTTTGTTGTTATATTTGCTACATGGGCTTACAAATTATAATTACATATGTCCCATCTTAAAACACCACTTTCAGAAACTCATTCAAAAACATATTTGCACTGTGAGAAATGTAAAAAACAAGAATATATGAGAATGCTGGAACCATCCACATCAATATCTTTAAGACATGTAAAGCTTTGCAAAACCATGTGAAGGCGATGCATACAGGCCACTTGCAACAATATTTTAAATATTATCTTCTCTATTACTCACAACATAGGTTTAAAAACTATTAATTGATCCCATTTCAGAACACTGCTTTCAGTAACTCATTTAATCATATTTGCACTGGAAGGAAATGCCCAAAACAGAATAAATTAAAAAATATTAAAGTGCAAATAAAATCGGTAGTAATAATTATGCTGCCGTACTGTGCTGTGAAATTTTTAAATAATAATCATAAAATAAAATAAAAAAATATATATATATATTCAGTGGAGGCTTCTCCATTGAGGAGAGGGAGGAAGATCCTCCCTAACATTGTTGAGAATAAAAAATGTAGATTGCCTAGACTACTGTAATGAATTAATGCCCTTAAATATGACTACTTTAATGCCTTTGAATATATAATGTTTGTTTCCCTGGGTAAAGGGACATTATCACCCCCTATTGCCTATTGACAATTACTTCAGGGAGGAAGGTCCTCCCTCAGCCTCCGTTGACTCCCATTCATTTGAGCAGTGAGCAGTGTTGCCAGTGTTGCCAGATTTCCCACCCAATTGGGCAACTTTTAACCACGTTAGGCTGGAAAAATTATCATTGGGCGGGAAATCTGCCCAATCTGGCAACGCTGTCAATAAAAACCCGCTCTGCCTGCACTGCCGCTCAGTCTAAGAGACGCAAAGCAGGTGAAATCATCTGAAGGATAACGAGATTCTTACATTTGCGAATAAAGTGTCCAATGGAAACAGAGGACATTGTTCATGGTTAATTACAAAGCATTCCATTCATTGAGTTACTGTGCTAAGTTAGCGACCAAAGAAAAAGGTAGACCACTTCGCAAAATCGAGATCACCAAAAGTAATGGCAGCGTCAGTGTTGTGGGTGCTACATGGTTTGCTAGGTACTCATGGCTTACTGGTAGCATTGTTAGCAATCGACTGTATTTCTAATGACTAATGGCAAATCTCCAACGTGGACTGTTCATGGTTTCACTGATGTGAAAAATCTTGATAGGGCAACCAAACGCCACGACAAGTGTCAAGTTCACGTTGGTGCTCCTATACGACTTTCCTTGCTAGGCACCATGCCTATGGATCAGGTTGTTTGAAATAATGTTCTCGTTCTTTTACTAGTTTATTACTCTGACCGTTCTGTTTGATATTGTGGAAAGGGTGAATGATTCAGAGTATGATGCATTTTAAATGGCATCAATTTTGGTCTTTAGTCTTTTCTTAAAACAATTATAACTGAAAATAAACATAGCTAAACCAATAACTTCAGTCATTGAGGGCAAAAACAATATTTTATAATATTTTTATTTACTTTTACAAATCAAGAGTAGGCCTGATTTGACTAATGGGCTTTGCATCCTTTCCTTCTGCCCTTGTTGTCCATTTCAAAGATATGCTGCCCACCAGCTTTCAAAATACAGTGATGCCACTGGTGGCTTTGTTTCAATTTTATTCACATAACTATCCCTCCCTACTATTTTGCAGTTCACCAAAACACCCTGAAACAACTTGAGTCTCACATTCTTATGCCACCATACACTAACAGTGCAAGCAGGCCAATGGCAACCAAGTGCGCAGTCCTTCCTCCCTCACTTTAAAAACCACCCGCCGCCACTGATATATATATATTTTTTTTTTTAAGTGTGCCAATGATTATGCTGCCACGTGCCAGTGGTGGCACGCGTGCCTAGGGTTGCCGACCCCTGGACTAGCTAATAGAATAAATCTTAAATTTATTCTGGAAAATGCTTCCTATTCAGGGATGGTAAATGTTAGGGTAACAATGACACAATATTTATTTAAAACTTTTTCTGATAATTGTGATGATTCCCTTAAAGGAACATTGATGATGCAATGCAATGTAATGAACCAAAGTTATTGTGCGTGTGTGTGTGTGTGGGTGTGTGTGTGCGTGTGCGTGTTTGCTTCCTTGTTGGAAAGCACTGTGTATCACAGCACTAATTAGTAGGTAATTGCGAGACACAGCGAGAGAGAGGTAAACAGACCTATAGGACACATCTTTGTTTAGACACCAGTGAGAGAGGGATGTCATGTTTGATTGGGTGTTTCAATGATACGTCGGTGCTAATGATATGTTGGTACAAGATGGTTCGTCTCATGTTGTGAGTGTACAGTACGATAAAGGAAGGCCAGATCATCTGACAGCCATTAACGCTTCCCCAAACAAACAAGACCCAGGGTTGAGTGTGTATTTAGAGTGTTGTGCGACTTCACGAGATTGCTTTGACTAAGATTGGGGCTTTGATTAAAAATGTGTGGTGGAAAGCCCAGCTGTCTGTTATTTGCTCACAGTGAGTATTATAATAGCCTGTACTCAACTGGCAACCAGGCTAACACACATAGAGGTAATTTAAACATGTGTGTAGCCAACACAATCATTTCGCCATCTATCCTATGCGATGAAGTCATCACCATCAAATTGTAGCGTACCCTCTGTAAAGTGTGCAAACATGCAAACCAGTACCTACTACCACCAGTGGTACCTTTTATAGACTATTCCATATTCTATGCCTGAGGCATACAGTAGACTATTACAAAACACACAGTAACACAAGGCCATCGTCTTCAGTTGATTGATCAACTTTGAGAAAGTTTTTAAGAAGCTCAGTTTTGGGTGATGGGAAGTGTGACTTATCTGTCATCTGACTGAAAACAGATATGTGTTTCCGTTAAGCCGGTGCAGTGTGGACATGTTCGCAGTCTGCAAGCCCATTTCTTTATCTATGATCTAGTTTCCTGATTGAACACCTGCTTCTCCTGGCCACTGCGTCAACTCTATACTTTGTACACTGTCTACTTTTTATCTTTTACTGAAGTGTGAAGTTGTCAAGAAGGAAAAACTATTAGACCCATTTCTATTTTTCTATCAGATGCGAGATAACGTGGTGGTTCGATGTTTGACTCCAAGCCGAACGGTTCTGGGTTCAATCCCCAATATCCTCCCTCTACCTGTGAGCCATTCTTGATAAGATACCCTACCCCACTACCGGCTCCTCGATGTTGTGTACTGGAATTCCCTCTACGTCCCGCCTTATGTGTTGAGCCAATGGAAGATAACCGGCGACTGAGTTTTTGAAGAAGACCCTTGACTCCTAACTGCCCCCCATGAGCTGTGTGTCACCTTGCGCTGTGTGACATCTGCGTGGACGTGTGCATGCGTTGACGCGCACGCGACAAAGAAGACAAACCATCAAATTCAATATAAAGCGTTCGGAGTGGTGCCAGCATCTAGACGAGCGTTACATCATAAAACCATAAACGCCGTCCCTTTACCCCGCAACGTCTTATTTCATTTGCATTGAGTTATGTCAGGAATGTGGCCAGACGTTAATATCCGAGGGCGTGGGTCGCAGGGGTCCCGGCCTAAGGCCTATAAATCGCGGTGAGGCGGGTCGCACTGTCCGGGCTGATTTACATCTCCATCCACTGCACAGAAAAAGGGGCCATCATCATTAGCAGCTGTCCGTTTTAAACCCTTCCTGTTGCAGTTGAACTATCATTTAAAAGTCTTAAAAGGCTCTTCCTATCGCTGCTAATGGCCTTGATATTAGCAGAATTGTCAGAAAAATAATTGAGACTCTGGGAAGTGGGGGTTGGCAGGATGGATGGTGGTAGTGGTGGAGGCGGTGGAGCTCTGCGTTTCAGCAGCCGTTGAAAGCTTTCCCCTCCCTCTGTCGCTTTTAGAGAGAATATATTAGAGAGAGGGAAATTGTCTCAGTCTCAGCTCGCTAACCCCCTAGGCTGATGAATACAAGGCAAGAATGAAATTTATATCCCATAACGTTTAAGTGCCCGGGGGGTGTCAGCGCTGAGGTCAGAGCCGTCCTTCGGCTCCCATCCTGGTTATAGAATGGGAAGTTGTGTTAGTAGTCACAGAAATATAGTCCTTAAGAGTCTACTGAAGAGACTCATACAGATGGAATTCTTAGAGTTTATTCTCGGGAAGTCTCACTGAGCCCTGAATTAATTACATAGATACAGTTGCACCAACCGAAACTTCGCAAATATGGTAAAGCGAGATGGTGTCTAGCGTACGGTAGATCCCTCAAGTTGATGTCTTCCAGTGGTCACATCATCTTTTTGGTCAAACGTTGCTGTTTGAGGTCATATTACATAATATTACTAATAGATCTGCTTGCTAGCCTGCAAGTAACATATCATCCTTATACATTGTACACTTGTGAGATGTCTTGAAATGATGAGCTAACAAAATGTAAAGTAAGTCCAGTGCAGTAAGAGGCTAACCAGGTTTAAGTTTGGGACGTGAGTCTACATAATCCCTGGTATGGTGGGAACACTTCGGAATATACAGTTTTAGGCCACGCCCCTCTCCTGTCAATCAGGGAAGGAGTTAATCTACATAAACTAACAACATTTACATAAATTTACCTCAGTCTCATTTACCCATCTATTTTACTCTGATAAATAATGCCTGCCTGTTTGACAGGACATGGATAATTGACTGAACAAAAACATTTATACTTTTTAAGTCATAATGTCAGTTAAAGACATTACAGCAATCCATGTTACACATAAAAATTTGTGACAGTTAATGTAATTCCTAATGTTCTGTCTGTCTGTGTGTGTGTCTGTGTGTGTCTGTGTGTTTGTCTGTGTGTGTGTGTGTGTCTCCCTCCCTCTCTCCCTTTGTCTTTCTCCCAGATCACCTTCTTCATGCTGCTGTCAGCGGTGTGTGTGATGCTGAACCTGGCCGGCTCCATTCTGTCCTGTCAGAACGCTCAGCTGGTCAACTCCCTGGAAGACTGCCAACTGGTGAGAGACATGTTCACACACTGACGCAAACACTGACACACGCTCATACAGACACACACAGAGCCCAGACGTTTTTTTTGTGTTAGTTAATTTGTGAGACTAGCAAACATGTGCCACACTCGCGGCATTGCACGCACGCACTCACGTACGCACTCATGCACATCGCCGCAGCCCCACAAACACACACACATGCACAAACACATTCCAATGCTCACAAAGACACACAGACACACTTAAATACACGGATACACTTACGTACAAATACTTGCTCACACATCCATACAGACACATGCATAGAGAGAACACACACTCATACCAACATTGTTGTACTCTTGCACACACAGACAGACACACACACACGCATCTGAGTCCCCAGTCACCTGCAAACCAGTCTGAGGACCTTTTGAGAGGACCACTAGAAACGTCTTCTGGCCCACTTGCCTTTAATAAGCAAGGAGCTCGGGGATCCATATTAAAGTGTTCTAATGTCCAAATTCAGCTCCGCTTCATTAATCTCCACTCCGAAAATGACTTAAAGAGATATATTTTCCATTACACACTTTTTACAGCATATTCTCTAGGCACCCGAGACATGTGAGACGTTTTAATAAACGAGGAACAGACCGTGAGGATCTCTCTCTTGAGGGGAATCCTGAAACATTTCACCTACAGAGGATCACAAAAGGTCTAAATGTAGAACAGCAGAGTAGAAAATCGGACAATGTTCTTCTTCTTAAGATGATATTCACGGTTGGGGAAGCTTCGGGACTTCTTTTGGTCCCTGAAGCCCCGCTGCCACCCTCCCCCAAGCCTTTATAGTGAACACTCTTCCTTAACACTTGAAATTAGAAGTTGCTCTCTGCGTGCCGTGTGCCTGCTCAGCACAAAAGCTCCCTGGCTCGGTCACGTCATGTGACTCCTTTATGTGGCCCTCACTTAGTCGTGACAAAGAAAAACGCACTCCTTCACCCTCGCATCGCCCCGATGTAATTAACCCTCCACCTGCTAGGTACGTGGCCCCTATTCCCTCGATATGCTTCTGGACGTCTCCTCTCCTTAGGCTGCTCCTTCAGGCCTACCCCGGAGTCCTGAATAGCCAAAACATTTGCTGATGTCAACGTCAGCCTGGACTCTTGAAACAACCACTGCACAGCCTTTCATCCACACTTAAACAGCTTTTGGCATCCACTAGATTTGTTCAGAAATGCCCTCTCGAGTGGATAAATCTGTGAATGCTGGTCTCTTACAACGATATTACGTGATATTAAGGTTAACGTAAACTTGTGACGCGATCCAGACATCTGCGGCAGTCAAAGGGGTCGGCTGATATGCGAGGAAAGAAGGACCTGCAACATTTCAATGTGGAAAGACAGCTTTAAAAAAGAAAATTCTTAATCTGCGACATGAAATGCTCAACAGTTAGCAGGCACGTGGGACAAGGTACTAAACCAGGTAATAATGTGCTGCTGCCTCGTAGCGGGCTTTAAAAGCCTGGCAGCAGGAGGCATGTCTCTCATGACTGATGAGAAGCTGTCTCATCATTCCTCGTCATCATCATCATCAACACACCTCCCTTCAGACCTCTTAATCCGCTGTTCTTTTAAGAAACATATTGTTCCTTTAATCATATCCCCTCTTCCAGAGGCCCAGGTCTGATCTGTGTGTGTGTATGTGTGTGTTTGTGTGTGTGTGTGTGTTTCTTTTGTGCACAATCGTGAATGCGTGTGATCTTGTGTGTCCTCGGATGAATGTGCGTGCTCCCCTTTATGCGTGCGCGTGTGATTCTATCTGTCCTTATTTCGCTGGTGTGTGCGTATCCGTCTATTGCGTATGTGTGTGTGTCCCTGCGCATGTGACGTGCGTGTGTGAGTGTGTGTGCGTGCTCTCCCCTGCCGCCCCACAGCTTAAGTTTGACAGCGACGGCGTGTGTGTGTGCTGCGAGCTGCCGCAGCAGAGCTCCAGCTGCACCAACCTGGGCGAGACGCTGAAGCTCAACCCGCTGCGGGACTGCAACACCATCCGCCTGCGCCTCAAGGTGACACCACCCTCTCCTCCTCCTCCCCCTCCTCCTCCTGCTATCTATCCGTTCTGACACCCTCTCCTCCTCCTCCTCCTCCTCCTCCTCCTCCTCCTCCTCCTTCTGCTACCGCTCTGTCCAGACACCCTCTCCTCTTCCTCCTCTTCCTCCTCCTCCTCCTCCTCCTTCTGCTACCGCCCTGTCCAGACACCCTTCCCCTCCTACCCCTCCCATCCTACTGCTCTGTCCGGACACCCTATCCCCCCCTCCTAGCTCCCCTCTAACGAACATACACAGGTCCCAGACACACAGGTGGTACCCAGTGTTATCCAACCTGTCTTCCATCTTATGTATCCACCCTCAGCCCCCTGAGTGTGGTGTAAGTACCCCTTCATTCACACCAAGCCTTCCCTTGGAACTGATTATACCATTGTCATTCAGCAACCTTATTAATATTGTATCGTATGCGGTTCTTAAGCTTTCTCATCTCGGGACCCAAAAGTTATTCTCAGTGTGCCCGTGGGGTTGGTGTCCCTTCTGTTGCAGGGGTTCTGTGGTCTGGTTCTGACCCACTTCCACAAGTTTCTCAATCCATTTTCGGTCTTAACCTATAGTTTAAAAGCAGCTATAAGAATCAGAAAGTTTGAATCCGAAATGTTTTTTGTTTATATGTTTTAATTAGTCACAGTATGACCATGAGTGAGCGACTCAAAGGTCGCAGAGATCGTACATCTCAACAAAATGAGCTTTGACCTCAACACTAAATTCATTCAGCAACAAGAAGAGCAAGAAACTAAAGAGCTATGAACAGCACAGTGCACAACTCAGTTAATGAGAATAACTTTTAATAAGCAAGTGGCTCTGGGATCCGTGTTTTAAAGTCCAATTTCAGCTTGGCTTCTTAGGTTACTTCTATGCACTTTCCACAAAACATCCTCAGCCTCCCAGAACGTGGTAGAAGTGTAATTAAGTTTAATTAAATGACCCTTACTTCGAAAATCACTGCAGGAACTGCAGGTCAGATTAAGTGCTTTTTAAGATTAAGGATTTGAGAACTTGACCTACATGAGCGCCTTCACTCTGTGCCACGGGCTCAAGCCCTGGAACACGCTTCAGTGTCCTCCGGTCCTCCATCGTTCATTCACTACTGGTGCTCAACGCTTGTGTCTGTCCCGCACTTACAGTATGCTTGCCTTTCTACCTGGATATCGTTTGTTGCTCAACCGTTGGCGCTTAGTTAAACGCAGACAGCAGAAATAGTACATGAGTGGCTGTTGGGGTTTAGGCGGTGTTCACGCCAGCCTCTCTGACAGCCACTGCAGGCTACGATTACCCATAATCGCCTTCTCTACGGCTGGATTCTCCCAGAGACGCCGTCTCTGCTGCGAGACGCAAAGTGCAAAGGATATACCGTATTTTTCGGAATATAAAGCCGCATTTTATATAAGCCGTAGGAGCGGTAAAATGGGGTTGTATGTATCAAGATACAACAAATAAGCCGCTCTGTAGTATGAGCCACATCTTTTCACGCATCTTTGCCCACAACCCAAATACTTACCAACTTAAAAACACGTAGCACCCATTGCTGGCGTGAAACCATAACAGAGTTTTTAACTAGAACAAATTCCTTCAGGGCCACATCCGCGCAATGCTGCCGGTCCACTGATGGTTGAGTAAGCGACGGTGAGTAATTGGAGATAAAGCAGTTCTAAGTTCGGGACACATTGGGGAAAACGGTTTTCATTGCGTTTTAGTCAGTTATGAAGTGATGCCAAATTGTATATCTTCACAAGGTTATCTTTTACTTGCAAACCTCTAATGTAAATGAGCATATGGGCTCATTTACATTAGCTCACATGCTCATGTAAAGGATTCAAGATAAACTTAAAATAATTAGAACGCCACTGTGACTGCATTAGGAACTTCATGTTTCATAATTATATGGTTTTAAAGTTTATAGTTTAAAGTTAATGGGAGAAAGGGATGCGTCCTATCCGAGGTAATGTTCATCTTAATCATTCTGAAGAACAGAAGAAGACGAGGGCGCCTAAAATGTATTTTTATCCGATTACCTTGGAGACAATACTCGT
>NC_136938.1:9692011-9774511 GCF_949987615.1 Pollachius pollachius | reverse complement strand
TGCCGCGGTCTAATGTCCCGTATTCTGGAACAAATGAATAAATAAAACAAAAGACCTGAAGCGTTCGTCCCCGAAGACTTCACCTTAGGCCTTCGGATGACCACAATATGGACTCTTTTTATCCCAAGCGTCTCGGAATACTACGAGGGCGTTCATTTGTTAGAATGGGTGGCACCCAGCGGGATCCGAACGCCCTGACAGCTGAGCCAGACGGGACCACCTGCTGTGAACATGGAACAGGTTGATCCTGTTGCATTTGTATGGTTCAAAAAACCTATCGACGTTAGAACAAGGGATTCATTCTGCATGATCGGGCACAGTTAATGGACAATAACGTCTCTCCTGGCTTCACGAAAACCGCTTTCAATGTCATTTTTCAAAATGACTTCCTTGTGCCGATTCTGTGAAGTGCATTTATCGTGAGTGTGCCTGCCATGAATGTAAAAAAGCAATACAGCCCTTTTGGAATCAATGCGTGTGTATCAGTACAAGAGTTTGTGGGCAACATAGTTGTGAATTGCCTTTCAACTACTCTTCAAAAGGCCTTATCACAAAGACCAAAGTGATATATTGCTATTGATTGCATTTGAGGTCGGCGCATTCACGCAAAATAGTCGTTGGCAGAATCAGCACAGCAAAGGGATTTTAACAAAGGATACTGATGCTTTGATTGGTATTGTCCTTTAACACAGTCAGCTTCAGATCCCACCTGCCTAGGGCTTCAGTTTATACATGACTCAATAACTAACTGATGAGGCTTGAGCGATAAAACAATCTATGATGAAACAAGAGGTTAAACATGGTGAGGCATTATATATATTGAAATCCTCAATGGGGGTGTACATTTGAAAAGGGTTTTTTTTGCCGAGTTGAAAGCCAGTTGCATGACCGTTAAGCCTTGTTGTGTGCACCCACATCTCCTGCCTGACGTTCCGTAGTGGGAAGAGAAAAACGAGACAGAGAGGCAGAGAAAGGGATAAAAAAACACCCACATATGCTACCTGACATTCCCTCGAAGGAGATAAAGTGAGACAGAACACACTAGCCAACCAACAGAGGGGGAAACAGAGAGAGACGAAGACAGGAATAGAATCACACCCACATCCACTGCTTGACATTTCCTCCATGATGTTTCATTTAATAAAAACTGCCAAAGTATACACAGCACCTCAGTCGATGTTGGTGTTGGTTTATTAAAAACACTTGCATGAAGAACATTTCTAAATTTCCCAGAATGCCTTGTGGAGGCGAGTGGAAATGGTGAGAAAGAGAAGTAAGCAAGTCAGCAGAGTTTATGAAGTATAGCACTTTTTACAGAGAAAAAGTCTCAAATCGCTTCACAAATGAACAATTGTTAGACGATAACGACTTTCATAATAATCATTCAAACAAAGACTAAAACTGAACTGAACAACAGCGGACCTTAAAACACACAGTTTGACCAGACAGTGAGTTTCACGAGACAGTGAGGCAAAACAAAGGGCACTTTAAATGAAGGAGTGTGATGAGCTGTATCTGGGTTCAGTGGTTTGTGTGAATTTCTAATATCTGATTGCTCCCATGTGTTACAACACAATAGAGCAGATGTGGCCCTGCATGAGAGAGAAGCTACCTTACATAGTCTCTGTTGAGAGCTTACATAGTCTCTGTTGAGAACGAGACTAACAGAAAGACATAGAGAAAGAGTGGCATAATGACAGTTTGTGAGAGAGAGTGAAGGAGAGAGAGAGACACACACACACACACACACACACACAGAAACTGACATACATAAAGAGAGAGAGAGAGAGAGAGATGATAAAGAGAGAGAGATGATAAAGAGAGAGAGATGATAAAGAGAATAAGGGTGTGACTGATGTCTTATTTGGCAGGGAGCCATGGCTGTTTGACACCGCGGGTATAAATACAAACAGGCCTGTAGACACATTAACTGCACCGTACAGGGTTCTGAGTCATGACATCATCAGCAGGCAGGTGATTGGTGGATATGGCAGGCTATCTTTCACGCCGTGTTACTTTACACTAAAACAGGATTGTAATTAAAAGATAGGACATCTTGCATCGCTGCTCATCCTTAATTGGCCCCCGATAAAACTATGTTATGGTGCACATGGGATTATCCCTTTGTCTTGAGTTAAGGTTTAGGGATTATTCAGAGGAATATTTTCTTTTTAAAATTAAGGCACACTGGGGTAGAAAGCATGTTTAAGTACACAAGGACCGGTTTGTGGTTCCCTGGAGAGCAGCAGGTGAAAAACAACACAATTATATATCCTTTGTTGATATCTGGATTGCTATCTGTGTTGAGTTATTCTGTATTCTGGTTTGTGTTTTGTTTTCAGACATGAAGTCCAGTCTATTCCAATTGTGTTTTTTGGTTTTCTGACCTTCAGTATATTTGGGCAGTTGGTTAGGATATTTCTACTATAGAGTGGTATGTTTGGTCTGTGAGTGATTCAACCTGTTATTCTGGCTACATAATATGTCCAATATGCAGAATGGTTCTCTGCCCATAGTTTCCAGATATTTAGGCTGTTTTCTGACTTATTGTTGATTCTTGTCGTTTTCTGACCTATGAATATATCTGGTAGTCTTCTGCCTATGTTTTTGTTGTTTTCTGACCTATTCTATATTCTGGTTGTTTCCTGAACAGAGGCCTACAGCTAGACTTCCCCCACTCTCCGTTCAGTGCCATCTACGGCGTTCCAATCAACAGCCCGGGAACGCTGTACCCCACAGACCTGCCCCCGCCTTATGAGTCTGTTGTAAGCTACACCCCTGCCAGCCAGGTACGCCCCGCCCCCTCCTGCTCCAGATAGGAGGAGGACGCATCCATTTCAAGTGTGAAAAATACATTACAATATTTTCTGCGTGAAAAAAATATCTTATTAACTCTTCATTTTGTTCATCTGATTATTATTATGTATTAGTAACCCTTTATTTCCAACAAAAATGTTTGTGTTTTTAAATTATAATTATAAATTTATCATATCCCTTTTAGCACACTTTACAGGCTTCAACAGAGTCAATTCACATCGCAATATCGGTGATTACAGTAAAATTAACAGTGGTTTAATAATGGCCTTTTTCCAATATGTGATGGATTTTTGGTTCCATTAACGGCAGCACTTAGTGGAGGAACACAGAGAATACAAATGTAGAACATAACTGAAGAGGACACTTTGTATACACCATGTGATGTTATATCTGATTATATCCGTTCGGTTGTGCTTATAACCAAAAAGTGGTTTCTAATTAAAGCTGTACAGCTAATGGTTACCCTAGCAGCCGACCTGTCCCCAGGATACCAGTGGATTTATTTTACGGTGATCTATTGTCCTCTAGTGGGGAGGCTGTGGCATTGCAGCTGTGGCTTGGCCGCAAATCTCGAGAGTAGTTTTATACTTGATTACTTTATAAAAAGGCTTGGTAAAGGCTTGGTAATCACAGAAATTCATACAGTTAATCTGTGAAATTCAAAGCAATACAATTACACAGGAATTAACAGTCTGTGAAATAACTTAAACACTTAAACTGACTATCTTATCTGCCCTCTCAGAAGTCTCTATTCAAAGTGTCCTCGATACAGCCACATAAAAATAAATGATGGTTTGTGTGTGTGTGTGTGTGTGTGTGTGTGTGTGTGTGTGTGTGTGTGTGTGTGTGTGTGTGTGTGTGTGTGTGTGTGTGTGTGTGTGTGTGTGTGTGTGTGTGTGAGAAGGTAACCAGCAGCATGGAACAGCGAGCCACTGAGTCCAGTCTTTGTGAGGGAACCACCGCGGGCCTCAGCACTCAGGGTAAAGACTTGTTAACTCCCATAATGCAACATTCACATGTTGTGCAACATTCCCACAAATTGTACGCTTCAGTCAAGAGAGGAGTGAAACAGGTCGGGTTTATGATGCATGTGTGTGTGTGCATGATGTGTGTGTGTGTGTGTGGTGTGTGTTTGCATGATGTGTGTGTGTGTGTGTCTGTGTGTGTGTGTGTGTGTGTGCAGCCTCGGTGGACAGCGCCTCCCTCCTGGTGTCCGAGCTGGCCGACCTGCAGGACAACAGCTCCTCAGATGACCTCTGCTCCCTGGAGGTCCCGGGCGGGGGCTCTGACTCCTCCCCCTACACCACGTCCAACCCCGGCCACCCCGACGGCACCGGGCCCCAGGAGCTGAGGGCCCAGGGGCCCCCGCGGGGCCACCAGCGCGGCCTCGCCGACACCACCTACAGCGAGTCGTCCCACACCCAGTCCCCCGACTGGTCGTCGGACAACGCCAGCAACCTGGACCACGACGAGCACGGCGACGGCCCCCACGGCTGCGAGGAGCACGGCGCCCGCGGCCTGCACATGTGCGAGGAGCTGGCGTCGGCCAAACACGCGGCGGAGGAACCGCCCAGGGCGCCGGCGGCGTCGACGCACGCGCTGATCAGGGCGCGCGTGTTCAGCAGGAAGCTCACGCTGCCCGTGGCGCTGGCCCCGCCGCCGCAGCCCTGCTCGCCCACCTCGCTGGCCTCGTCCGGGGGCACGTCGGGGCTCAGCCCCCTGCCCCCCTCCGCCTCGCCCTCGCCGCCGCCGCCGGCGCGGCCGCGCGGGTCCCGGCTGTGTTTCAGCGTGTGGACGCCTTCCTCGTCGTCGTCGTCCTCCCAGCCGCCGGCGCGGAGCGTCTGCTCGCCCGGAGACCGGCCCCGGGGGTTCCGGGCGGTCCGGGGGTACCGCAAGCTGGCCCGCATGGTGCGCTCCACCAGCGACCCAATCTCCTGCTCCTCCACCACGGGAGGTGAAGGCCGTCCCTCAGACTGCATATTAAACACAATACACACAACTACATTCACGTCTATCTATCAAATGTTTTGATTATTAACTTCCCCAAGTAAAGCTGCATATATTTAGATTTATACATACTGATTTTTCTATGACGTATCAACCTCTCCAGGTTAGAAATCCTAGTTTGTTTTGATGTGATTCTCTATTTTTCTAAGGGCTATCTCTGATATTCAGATTTGAGTTAGAGGTTCATCTTCAGATGGCAGCAAGCCCACAGTGCAAACACTGTATTACAAGTGGCATGATCTCGACTAGAATAATTGGATGTTAATAATGTGGCTGGGATTTCTCTCCGCCTCTGAAGGGGATGGCTGTGAATGTGTGCCTGCTGGGAAAGCTCCTTCTGGGGACTCTGATGAGACGTCTCCCCTGGATGGTAAGGGTCCACCAATCCAGCATTCCCTGAACGGTCCCACCTCAACGAAGTAGAGCACCTATAAATATTAATCGTAAAATATAAATCCCAGAAGACAAATTTGGACGTTAAAAGTCATTATCTTCTTCATCGGTGGTCAGAACTACTTTCTCCAGAGCTCAACGACGGTTGTGTAGATGTGTGTGTGTGTGTTTGTGTGCATGCGTGCCTAAGTTGTCTCTCCTGATCTAGATCAAGTAACGGTGTCAACAGAACCAGCAGACATCATCAGCCTCAAACCCCGAGCACTGCGCGCACACTTGTCCCACGAGCGACCCCACTCCCTGGCCGACCTCAAGACGTATAAAGACACCAAAATCCTGGTGGCCAAGTTCCTGGAGCACTCCAGCTGCAGCCTCCCCCCGGAGGTCCAGCAGGTGGTCAACTCCATCAAGAGTGTTATCCAGTCGGACGAGAAACACATGGAGGAGGCCATCTTCAGTGCCAACGTCATCGATCAGGTGAGCGTTTTCAGGGTGAATCAAGGGTGTTGATGCATAACGGTGCGTTGAATAACAGGTCATACATTGGCTCAAAGGGAAAACACCAAATTAAGACCACACTAGATTACATTTCTGATTGCATTACAACTGTGCTGGTAGTTTTGTTGGGCCTTGAAATGTTTTGGGTTACGATCTATGTCTAGGTTTGAACTTATAGTATTTTGTCTTCCCAACACATTATTATACAGTGCAAACAAACCAATGTTTATCATATTTTCAGATCCATAAGACTACCGCCACTGAAAGTAATTTGTCCTTCACAGGTAATGAGCCAATCCCAGCGGAGCCGAGGCACTTCCAGGAAGTGTTGCCATAGCGACATCCACCTCCAGAGCTGTGGCGCCTTGAGCTCTTCACCGTCCCTGCGCCGTTCCAAACGCCTGCCATCCCACCTGCTGGGCAGCCCCGACACAACCCGCCGAGCCCCCTCTGACCGGAGCCTCACGTCCAGGGAGACAGTTCTCTGACCCCCCAACCACCACAACCACGACCACCACCACCACCACCACAAGGACTCAGCCCGGTGATGGAGGTGTTTTTCCGGGGGCCCGCCAGGCCGATGCCGTCGGGCCCAGCCATACAGCAGCAGAGATCTGACGTTGGTTTGCGGGTGTGCTAGATGTATCTCTGTGTTGGGACTTCAGAGAGGGCTGATAGCCTTCAGCCCTCTTGACCCCAGTGCCATGTGAAGCAGCGCTCCGCCCATCAGCAGGAACGGTAGCAAACTGGGATCCGAAGCAGCGACCGGTAGCTCTCGCACTCAGTGAAAAAAATACTACTAGTAGAAAATAACAAAAAAAAACATAGACATCAAACCAGAATGTTCTCCCTCAGGGGATTTTTCTTTTACTTTTCAAATTACATTCAGTTCAAAAGGAATACGTGTTGCTGTTTTTGCTCTTATTTGCCCACATCTGATCCATATCCGGTGCTAAAGGGAGCAACTGAAGTTTGTATTGAACTGTCGCTACCAGCTCTGTTTAAAGACAGAGCGGCACTGTAACAGAGCGGGGAGAGGGTAAATATTTAGTTGTGCCGCTGGTTAAAGGCTTATTTATCTTACCTCAGTGTGTTTTCATTCTCATCAGTGTTCTAATAAAACATGAGTTTCTAACTGGTTGTTTGTTTGTGTTTTTCCTCTTCCAGTCATTGTTTATTGTTAATTGAAACGGATCTCAGACGCAGCAGGATACGAGGGGCAGTGGCGCCCTCTAGGGGGTAGAACACAGGGGACCTCAATCGGATTAACGAACGCCTTGCCTTCTGTAATATAATAAACACAGAGTAGCGAAACTCTTTGAAATAAAATCTGATGGAGAACATTTCCAGCCCTAATTGTAGACATTTCAACACGAAATGTTTGTGTGGACACATGTGCTTGTGTAGATCTGTCTAGTGCAAACATGGTATGGATAAGTCCAGGTCATTGTTTTTTATCTAAATTAATTAGTTGTTGTTATTATACTTTTTCCAGTAACTAGCCTTAACAAGCAATATCATCCATTGGGAAACGAGTCCTAGTTTTTCATTCTATAGATTCAACATTTGCGGCTGCAAATGGAGAACTAATGACGGAACAGGGGAGGATGATAGTTGTACAAGAACTACTTGACCTTCCTGGAGAGGTACACAGCCCATCTCCCTTCTTTGAGAGAGATAGGTAGAGAACAGACATGAAACAGCTACCTGTGTGTAATGTCTGATAATGTTACCGGATTTTGATACAAAACCAAACGATATGGGTCTTGGTTTTCTAAATTGGACAAGACCGGTCACATTTAGAAAGAGTGTCTGGATGGGTTAACTCCATGCAACCAAATGGAAAAGCTGACCCTATATGTGACCTCCTCGGAGAAGGAGGCTGTCTCCCTAAAATAAGAAGTCCAGGGGCTCAGCTCCAGCCCGGCTGCAGAGAGGGTGACATTTAATTAAGAAGTGGCCGACATGGCTGTGGCCAGAAAAGCCTTTGAGGGTGGCTAGAGAACATATCCTGTAGGAGACGGACATCTTCGGAGAGGAGAGAAGTGAACAACCGACGCACAGAAAGGCTTTCAGGGATGAGAAGGAAGTGATCTCCATTGAAAGGGAGGACTTCTGGCTGGAAATGGTAAATATGAGAATGTTAACAACTGCCTACTTGATGACGATTAATAGAGAGAGGCATTCCTCAATGAGGAAAATAACCTCAAGACTCCTCACCTGAATCTGAACCAGAAGCAGACCTTTGTCACTTCCAACAAAACAGACTCTAAGGGCAAGACGCCTGCTGAAGAATGCCAGCGCCAGTGCCATTGACTTGGAGTCTGTTTGGACTTGCTGCGACATAAATGGCAATTGCAGAAAAGAAGCCATGCGGACAAAGAAGGAATGGCAAGTGCAGAGGTCAGGACACTCGTCTGAACGCCTACTGGCCGGACAGGTTCAAGCAGGGGCATGGTAGATGCAGAGCCCTATAGGTGAACCAAGGGTCATGTTGCTGTGGTCTTCTCTACTCATCTCCGATTCATTGGTTTCATTCAATATTAATTCAATTCAATTGTATATGTATAGTCCTTAATCACAGGTACAGTCTCAAAGGGCATTGAACTTGGCATACATTCTAGCATGTTCTCAGTGCTTCCTTTAAACATGGCTCTACATTTGACAGCAATTAATGTTGAACCTTATAGTAACTCTATTTTATACACAGAATTCGCAGTTACTATGGCAATTATATTTTCAGATCTCAAAGTCCACTCGGTGGCTTCCAAATATAAGATAAGATATCGAACAACAATAATACATTGTCAACACACACAAATCCATATACACAAGGCCTTTCTACATGTATGTCAGGCTGGCCGCAAAAATACTGTGTGTGTGTGTGTGTGTGTGTGTGTGTGTGTGTGTGTGTGTGTGTGTGTGTGTGTGTGTGTGTGTGTGTGTGTGTGTGTGTGTGTGTGCAGTGCCTAATGCCTCGAAGCCTGAACTATCGGTTTATCAAAAATCCATCGTAGGGTTAGGGTTAGGCTCATGCCAATTTATTCAAGTTAATGTAATGCCATCAGTTCCACCATCCATGCTGGGGAGTATTGAGACACTTGAGTAGTGAGATTTTTTTCCATCGTCACTGCTCTAACCGATAGTAAAATAAACTTGATTTGATGTATATGTATTTAGTATTCCTAAAGGCTTATTTATAATGCCATAGCATATAATGCTATGGCATAATACCATAACATATAATGCCATATTTGTGTGTGCCATACACAGCGTGATATCTGAGTATGAATGGCGCCTGAATCAATTATCATATTCATAAAAATGATAAGTAATAGGGCTTGTTATACACCAGAGTGTAAAACGACCTTCTTTGGCGTGCAGCATAAGGTCGGCAGTAGGAAATGGAAAATGTGGCAATATTTGCGCTAGTGGTATCCGCAGTTGTGCCCGAGCATCGCTGATGCTCGGGGTTCGGTCTAAAAGTAAAAGCACGTGTATTAGAAGCAGGGCTTCACTTTCCGAAAGGGGGCGACGTCTTGTCAAGGCTTTTACTTTGAAGAGCCGATGCGCTTTCGTGGCAGAAATGGAAATACAATTGGACGGCTGTGGCTAGCTTCACTGCCTTAAAAACAGGCTGGATTGCGATATTTGGATTACTGCTTAGGGTGTTTGACTCTATTCTGTTCATTTCAAAATAAGAAACTACTGTGTTTGAGGTGCAGAGAAGCCTATTTCCTCGGATATGAATCACACCGGTGACCATGATAACAGAAGATAGCTAGCTTAGATGGTTAGCAGGTCTACTAGCTTAGCCTGGGGGCTGCTCTCATATTATAAATCATTGTGCTGGGAGTATTCCTATATGTACCCGGATATCTCCCTGGCATTGCTATTGCCTGGCTTTGCTAAATCAGTGTTCTCCCGAACCTCTCCGCGTTGCGTGATGCCACGTCCCCGCTGTGTGGTGCGGCTGCATGTTGACATCGTAGGAAGACTGGGAGGATGACAAGTGTACGGAAGGAGGACAGCGAGTAAAACCACAAGGAGCATAGTCGCCGATGAGGCTAGACCTATATCCCTGACTGTCTGGGGTCGTCAGCACGTTTGCAGCATTTCATCGGCATGTCCTTTCGAGAGGTTAGGATAGCAGGGAGACGAGGATATTTGCGTCGTGCTCGCTAGGGTTGCAATCACAAGCTTATAAAAAGTACTTTTTCACTGAAATGATTGGGTTTGGTGCAAACCGACGGGGAGGCCGCCTCCCGTCTCTCTTCCTCATTGCCCTGATGGTGATCATCGCCATACTTTCTTTCAACTACTGGACTGTGACCAGCAAGCACGTCCGCCTGCTGGATGAAGTGGCGGAGGTCCAGGCGCAGGTGAAGCGCACCGACGCGGCGCGGATCCGCCTGGAGAAGCGCAATACGGAGCTGATGGCGCAAGTGGACACGCACAAGAAGCAGATCGACCAGAAGGACGGAGACAATAATGTTCTGGGGAGCAAGATCCAGGCCCGAGAGACTCTCATCAAGAAGTGCGCGGATGACAAGGTATGGCGCGGAAGGCATTGAAGCTGTCAAGGGTTATTTATTTCCTGTATGCGTTATTATGGCCACCATAGCATCTCAACAATAGCTTCACCTGGAACCCTCCCTCCAATTCCCCCCCCCACATCACCAAGGTGGTTGATTCAGGGTTGGACGACGTGCTACTATTTATCATAATAATTTCAAAGATCACACCATAGCTGTAGTGTGTACGTCGTTATCTCGTTTACTCAAAATCAAAATTACTTAGGCTACGTAGGCTTACATTTTGGCACGCATGCCTATGCAATTGGGACCATAATATGTGTATCCTAGTTGAAGGCCTGTCTAGGTACCATTGGCAGGCTGTATACAGCAACATTTAATTTGAGTCATAGTGTGGAGTGTGTGTGGATGATGGCTGATTTAAGCATCCTCACCTGCCAGAGACTGATGGGACTCTGGTTTTTGGTGAGGCTGCACACCTGTTGTACATTTACCAGCCAATGTGCACCGGTTAAACCTGCCACTTCCGCACACGCTTTGGGGAAGAGCTCCTGCATGGCAACATGGAGCACCAGGCCATGTATCCTTGTCTTCAAACCTTACAATAAACCGTCTTTCAGCACATCACCCTGCGCCCATGTGGTTGGAGGAGCCCAGTAAAAGCTACCTAGGTGGAGTGTGGCAGCCTAGGTCGTTGGTATCATGGACATTGCTACACAAAGATAAAACCAAACACAGCATTTTATGAGAAGTCACACTGGTTGTATGACATTCCAGATGAACCAGTTTTCAGTTAATATGCTGACTACCTCTCAATCAGGGCTGTGGTTTATAGGTCTGTGTTAAGGAATAGCACCAAACAGTACAAGCAGGTTGGTCTTGTCTTCTAACCGTTTGTTAGAAAAAAAAATTCTTGTTTAAAATGCATTTGTTTATTTTTTTGTTGTTTTTTATTGTTTTCGATCCCTAGTCTTTAAGTGTTTTGCAACAATAGCACATAGCATTTCTTAAGGCCTTTCTTACAATGCCGGTGTGATGTGTCCTCAAACTGGTCAAGGATCATTTATTGGGAGGATGACTTTGTAATGCGACTTTGTAATTAAATTCCTGTTGTAATTTAAACACATTGTCATCCTACCACCAAAAGCTTCATGGTCCCTGTCACTGTTCTAATTCCCCTGGGTCCAAATGTTCACATGGCAAGCCTTGGTCTGTCCCCTGCTGTCTGTCAGTCTGATAGTGACCGGTGGACACTGTGTGATTAGCGCTGCCCTGTCCTGCTTAATAACAGCTGGGAGGCAGGGCTTCTCCAAAACCGAATCCGATCTGCCCTTTTATTTAAATACACATCTGTACACTGTAGACTGTTGTTTGTGATAGCTCCGCCAAAGGTAAACAGAGGTGGGTCCACATTGAATGGTCACCAAGCATGATATTTGTCTGCATTACACAAAGGAAGTTCTTTTTTAAAAAATTTTTTTATTGAACATTACACACTTGTCTTGGCAGTGTTTTTTATTGGCCTTCCATCAAATCGGGGATCATATTCCCTAGTCGCCAGTAAACCCCATTGATTTAAAAAGCTCAGAGTAATACCTGTCTGGTGTCTGCTGACACTAATGACATCAAGTCAAGGATGGGGACATGGTTTTTCGGTCTATATTGCTCAGCAGTGTTGGAGTCACCAGGATGAATGGAAACCATTTCTTTACTTTAATTTATATCCTGATCTCCTGGAGAAGAGCTTCTCTTTGTAATTCTGGGTGGCCAGGTGACCTGAAAGGAAAGTCTGTCTGTAGATAAGAGATGACTCGGATAACCTTTAGACCTGCTGATGGTGATGATGTCATCCGTTCCTGCACTCTACTTCCTATATTATGTGTGTTGAGTGGTGCAGGCCGCATCCTGCTGTTCTTTGTCAACATCCCTGACCTGTTTTAAAGGCTCAGCATCCTGCTTCAACGGCACACAAGCAAATCAAACCAGCAGTTTGACTCGGCTGAATTTAATTACTTGGCATAACGTTATCCTCACACAAGCTAAGGTCAATGGACGTGTCCATCCTGTTATGGTTCATGCCCTAAACAAGGACTTGTGTTTGTCGGTTGCTCAGGCTTTACCTTGTGTTACCTGGGTGTGCAATGCTGGTTGGGCTGGTTGTATCTGTACAATAGTTATATAAGCTGCTTTAGGTTCTAGGGTACAGGAAGGATGATAGGGGAAAGTGCTGCTTGCTGGACGGCAAACAACCAGACATCACCTTGTTGCACAATGAGGCAGAGTTTCCTGTGTCATTAAGCAATGTCTGGAATCACCTAGATGTTCCTAGGCACAACAGAGAATCTGGCCAGTTTAAGTTTAAGAGCAGATCAAGTGGTCTCATGTGTGATGTCTTCAGTAATTAGATGGGCACTGCTACAAATCAATGAAGACAACATTACAGGGAAATTGATTTGTTTGACATTGTCAGCTAAATTCCTCTAAGATGCGTTTTTTGTGTCTTTTTTTTTCCATCGTTGCCCTTTTTAATGCAAAAAGCAATCAACCTCCCGAATAGAAAACACATGTTTCTATTTGTATGTATCTATTGGTATGGAACTATTATTTGACAAGATCATCATTAATTGATTGTTTGATCAATAGAATATTCATTGTAATTAATTTGATTCCAAACATTTGCTCTTTAGGAGCCTAAATTAAGTCGTTTTTTGCATTAGTTTTTGTTTCAGTTTGGCTCCTTAGCAAAAAATAGCTAGCAAATGTAAGCTTCACATCTTAAAAGCCTCTGATCACTTGTGATGGGCATTTACCATTGTGTATGACATCTCCTTGGACTAAATGATTAATCAACCAGGAAAAGGCCTCTGTTGCAGTTCTAATAAGCTTTCTGAGCCATGTTTTTATTGATCTCTCTATAAACCTTTTCCTATTCTCCATTTCCCAGATGAAGCTGCACCAGGATTTTACGAATCAAATCACAGAGATCACGCGCTTGAAAGGTAAAGTGATGAGCTCCAAACCATTAGAGCTTTGGGCTCTGAGCCAACAGAACTCGGATCTCTCGGAGCTATCGGAACTCTGACCATTAGAACTCTTGAGCTCTGAACCATTAGACCTCTGAACTAATCAGGACTCTGAACTATTAGAACTCTTAATTAAGCAATATCACACGAGAGGGAGTGCTGTGGCACTGAATATCAGCACAGCTGTGATTCGGTCATAGGTACGAGGCCGATTGCCGAAGATAATCACAGCCAAGTCGAGTGTGATATTGCGTTTCTACAATAGTTCTACAAGCACCTATTATTAGTTAACAGTAATAAGCAACGACAGATTATGATTTTTTTGTTTATTTATGATTTAATTGGCTTCGCCATCACAAATGGATCCGCAACTGGAACCGGAGTGAACTGTTGTGAAGCAACACATAAACACACTAGCTTAACATAACATTAACGGTTTAGAACACTTGTAAAGTGGAGTAATGCATGTATACTTAAAAGTCCCAGTGCTGTTATACTCTATATCAGCACTCATGGAATGCCTCTTATCCAATCAAATTACTTGGTCGGAACTAACTATTGAATAACCACCCATAACTATTGCTACTCATGCTGGTTTGGATAAACCAGCAAGAGTAAGCTAGATCAGTGTTTTTCAACCTGTAGTCTGTGTACAACTGGTGGTACTTCAGTGTACTGCAGATGCGGTTTTATATATGTGAATTAAACAAATTTACAATAGTCCTTTCTAATTAATACATTTTAAAATAACCCATATTTCTAACCCTTTAAAAATGTGTTCAGCCAATACAGCATTTTACCATGGTATAAAGCAGCATTAAACAATTGTATAATACAGCATTATATCATGGTATAATGCTGTACCATTTACCATTCCTTCTTGCAGTAATACTTGTGTATAAAACGGGCGTTGGCACTATTTGCTCAGCCTCTTGGGTTATCTTTTTCTAAACTGTTTGCATATGAGGTGAAGGTATTGATGACGATTTAGTGGTACACCTTAAAGATTAGGAACCACTGAGCCACAACTATCAAACCGAAACCAAATCCCAACCCTCCCTTAAAGCCTCCCTCCAAGGCCTCAAAACGGGTGACTAGCTTGCTAGTTTGAACAATTGGTCTACCTAGCCTTGTGGAAGACTGCGGTCATGCACAATGAGTGCACGGGAAGAGTATGTGCTGGTTAGGTTGGTAAACAGATGGGTAGGCCTTCCAATCATTTAATTTCTGGCCAAATGAAATGACCGTACAGGCATACAGTATGACAGACCTGCAACAGCCAGATATACCAGATTGGACCTTTTTTTTTTACCTTTGTCGTTTGGGATGTAAAGAGTATTTCGACAGTTATGACTCAAACATAAATTGCTAGCCCTAGTTTTGAACAACAGCACTCTGAGGATCTAGTTTCAGTGAACGTGTGTGTGGGGAGCGTGTGTTCACGCTTGCCTCCCCTGCTGCCTTGTGAGCAGAGCAGCTGAAGGAGATCAACCAGGAGTTCATGCAGCAGGAAGAGCAGCTGAGGGAGGTGAGGAAGAACCGCACCACGCTGGAGCGGCGGCTGGAGTACGAGAGGTAGGAGTCCACCACAGTAGACGTCCGCTCAGGTGTGCTTGTCCGTCCGGTACTCCGTGAGCTAATTGATTGAATAGTCGGCGGGAGAAAAGCGCTCAATCCTACATTTAAAGGTGACATTATACCACCAGGTGTGAGTGTGATTAGCCGTTACAAGCCGTTTTGAAAATCTGACATCGCAATTGGCCGTGTCCACCTAGATCAGTCTAGCAGCCTACCCAGTGGACTGCAGCAAACGTTGCTCATTTATCCGTCATACATCTAGGTGGACACGCCCACTTGTGATGTCAGAAGAGGCTGATTTTCAAAACGGCAAGAGTGGTATAATATGTCACCTTTAACCAATGACATCCACAGAACAACCCCTTTGCATCACTGTGCTGTGTCTCAGCCCTGTAAATAACGTATCAGTCAATCTTGATGTCTGCCGGCAAGGTGCAGAAGTTGAGGAGGCGTCCGATGGTTTGGGTGATGTGTGTTTGTTTTCGTTTGCATCCTAGTTTGCAGTGCGGCCGTCAGATCAAGCAGCTGACGGAGGAGTTCGAGGAAAGCAGGAAGTCTCTGGCGCTGGAGGTCGCCAAGCTGAGACGGGTCAGTGTTTCACATTGACCCCGGTTCTGGTGTTATACTGCTTACTCTGCCATTACTATAACACAAAAACGCACCAAGAACAGCTATCTGAAGTTCTCTCTGGGTCTTTGTTGCTCCTTCCCTCTTTCGCTCTCTCTCTGTCCATGTCCTTCTGTCTCGCTCTATCGCTCTCTCCCTCCCTATATCGCTCTCCCTCTCTTACTCACTCTCTCGCTTGTTTCTTCAGAGCGGACTGGACAGCAATAAGCTTGGTGTGGTGGGTGTGCAGGCTCAGCGTCAGGCTGCTGCGGAGGTGGAGGCAGAGCGCCACACGGTGGCTGATCTCGTACAGGGCAACGTCATTCTCAAAGGTACAGTAACCAACATCACCATTGTTGAATATGACTTGCTGAATATGAGGTTTCTGGGCCTCTGCTGGGTCTCTGCATGAGCCAGGAGACACGTATCCACCTGTGGGATGTTTTTTTAAACAAACAGCCACCAGTAGTGATGTATCTTTTATAGGGTCGGTACCTGAAAACCTCTGCCAAGATGGCACCGGTTCTTTTACGACTGGTACATGCCAGAATAATGCGAATTGCAAAGTAAGAAGAAAGAATTGTTGGTGCCATGCCCAAGCTGCCGATTGAAATACCAACTCTCTTGTGCTGTGATACAGCCACACCTGCCTTTTAATATCATTGCCTGGAGTGCCCTGCCTGAAATCCTCTGTGTGATTATTTTATTAGTATTGTAGTGGTTATTGACTGTCAAAATATTGTAGTTGACTGAGTTCCATTTATGAAGTTATCAATACATTGAACATTGCAATAAAAAACAATCTTTCATTTGTATTTTTATAAATTTAAAGTATCAGTTCAGGCACCAGAACAGAAGCGGGCACAACAATACCCAACCCTAGTACGAAATACAAACATACACACACTGACCTCGGCCCACCTGTAAACAACCAGGTCCCTTACCCCCGCCTTACCACTTCCTTTAAGACTTGTATCAGCTGCTCCGTAGTGAACTATATCTGTAGTCACTGCTGGTATCTTTTGAATGAAAGTGTCACCTAAGTGATGATATGAATACTAACGCTTATGAACGTCCCCCTCTGCTTCCCAGATGAGATGGGCAAGCCAGGCAGCGACGCAGGCATGCCTGGGATAGAGGACAGCGAGGTGGGGAAGATGGAGGAGCTGCAGTTTGGTGCGTACCATTTCTCGCCCCAATATCTGTCTTGGAGTGGACCTGTAGTATATCTTGCTATAGTAAATAGTATCTTGTAATGGATATTGGTGCACTGGTTTATAATAGTACAGTACTAGTATGCTGTTTCCGTACGGTGCAGTTCTAATTCAATGCTACAGCATTAAAGATGAGGTGAGACAAATTGCATTCATCTCAGATGGAAAATGTTGGTGTCTCAGCAGCAGTGCAGGCCCAGGGTTTCCCACAGCTGTCAATAGGCCAGGCAGAGTTGAATGACTATCAAACTTCACTGAAAAACATGTAAAATAATCTGTCTCTAGTAGACTGTCCTTTATGAGCCAATTTAGCTTTTGTCCTGCTCCCCCATCCTTTCTGACCAATCAGGGCATCTCTCCTCTCTATTTATTTGGGGTACCATCGTGCTTGTCAATCACATATAGCTAAGCTCTACCACAAAAGCATGAATGCAACACTTAGGGGGGGAGCGTTTGTTTGGGGTATTACTTTCAAACCCCTGCTCTCATCTGCTCTCTTTCCAGCTCTCAAATCTGGCCTACAGCAGCCTCTGATTTGTTTTGGTTACTATAATGTACATGATTTTTATTCTAACCAACGAATTTTGACAGAGAATTTGATTAAACTCTAAACATTTTAGGGTACAGCTGTAAGCTATTGCTTGCTTTTTCCTCGGAAGCCCTTCGTCGTCGCCTAAACTTTTTTCAGCGGTAAACCCTAATGACACTTAAATAATAAAAAAAGAGCTAGTGAAAAGTTTATAATTGAATGTTGTCACACTACAGCACCCTATTATGCTAGTGCAGCAACTGTGCTGTGTACAAGCATGCTACTTCCGTTCTGCACTGTATCTGTAGCCCTCTGGACGTCCTCTTGCATCAGCATTGCTCTAAATTCAAATGCAAATGTTTTTATTTGTCACCTTCTCATTCAGGATGTGCAGTGTAATGTTTGTGCCATACTCTGTACTTCTGTGCTTAAAACACAATAGAATAAAAATACAATATAAATTTAACAGAAATATTTACACATAAGAAAGATATGAAGTATGTTATTATATTAAGTTATTTAGTTATTTCAAGTGTTTACATATGTACGAGTTGTGAAATTAAGAATATTATAAATAGATATAAAATTAAAACAAAATGAACAGGGAGCTATCTGTGATCTGCCCTCATGCCGTCTTCATTTGAAACCTCATCCTCTTTTGCCACAGGAGTAAAAAAAGCGCAGATCGCTCCGAAGCAGAAGGAGGCTCCCAAAGAGGTCCTAGCGGCGGTGGCGGCGGTCCCAGCCAAGGGCTTCAGAGAGCAGGCCCTGGACCAGCCCCTCCTGCAGCAGGACAGAGTGGGGCTGGGAGGGGGAGCAGGAGGCGGAGGGGAGGAGGAGGAAGAGGAGGAGGAAGAGGAGGTGCAGGTGCAGCAGCAGGCGGCGGTGGCAGCCGTGGTGGTGCCCCCTGGTCACATCAAGCAGCCGGTACCCCAGGCGGTGGTGGACAAGCCTGTTCTGTTCGACGAGGACAACAAGGCGGCCATGCGGGCCGACGAGTTTGGAGAACAGAACAGACAGCTCCAAGGTGCAATATTAACCTGCCCTAGAACCTTTCTAAATATCTAGCCCACGGCTAATTGATGCTTCTGATTGATGCCACATAGTTGTGACTGTGTGGAAGCCTAATGGGCGTCCTGCTGGTGTTTTCAGCTCCAGTAAACGTGAAGGCCGAGAGTGTACAGATGAAGGCCCTCCCAGTGCCCCCAAACCCGGCACAGGTGCCCAAGCCCTTGGAGCCCCACAGAGTCAAAGACCAGGTCCCAGTGCAGCTGCCTCCTCACCACCAGAGTGAGTTCACTTGAGGACATGGGGCGAGAGCGTCAGCCTGGTTAGAGCTGGTTTGTCGGATGAAATGTTAAACCTGCAGTGGATTTCAGCCAAATCTTCTTTCCCCCACGGGGAAAATATAAATGCAAGACCCTCTTCCCCACATATATGGATGTAGGATTTTGCAAGTGCAATATTTGGCATTCATCTAAATAAATAACACGAATACAAAAGTATTTGTTACATCTGCTTCTCTAGGAAAGCCCTCACCATGCCCAACTCTTGTCATGCAAGCGTCTGAAATGTGTCCAATTCAAGACTGCCATTCATCGTTAAATGAATGTGGGGAACAGGTTATTGTTGGATTTAGTTTGAGGTTGGTTTGTGTCTTCAGGTGTCCTGTGTGTGTTTGTGTGTCAGGTTTAATGGTGTGATTTACCTCCTTGTGGAGGACTGTGTGCCATAGGTTTCTCATAAGAAGCAGGTGGGGATACTCTGGTCGGTGGCAGCTGAATGGTGTCTGGTTCCCTGCCCCCTCGACTCTTAATCCATGTCGATCCAACATTTCCTCCATGAGTGTGAAGCTCTCCCCTCCTGAATGTTGTACGAAGTCTTAGGACGTGATTGGTGGGTTCTGGGTGGGGAAGTGCGGCCGAGGAGAGGAGGGCAAATGGGGAGAGGGTTCGGGGGACAGGAGGCCCAGCAGAACGTGCGTCTGCTGCCTGCTTTCTTCTCGGCTGCATCCTGTCCGCTCCTTCTCGCTCTCTTTCCGGAAGGTTCCATTACTCCTGCTCCCTTTTGCTCTGCCGCAATCTTGCCCCTATATCTCAAACGCATAAACCTTCTCTCAAGAAAAACTGAGACGGGAGAAAAGGTGTTACTTTTAAGGCAACAAAGCAAGACATAATCTTTATTTTTTTCAAAGAACAACTGCTTCTTAAGTGCTGTTTTACGTTTTTCTACTCCTCTCTTCATTGGCTGACTTAACTTGCCCAATCTCGTTACTGTTCTTATCTTCCTTCAAAATGATCCATCCATTCATCCTCCTCTTGCCCCAAATCATCCGAGATCCAATCCCTCCTCCTCATGGATCGTTCTTTCCATGGCACCTCTCTCTTCCTCCCTCTCTGTCTCTGTCTGTCCCTCTGTCGACCTTCTCTGCGCTCGCTCGCTCTCCGCTCTGCGCCTGCCTGGCTCGCCCTCTGACGAGGCCCCCTTCTCTGCGTCCTGCAGGCCGCTTCTTTGACGAGAACGAGTCCCCCGTAGATCCCCAGCGCGGCTCTAAGCTGGCGGACTACAATGGGGACGACGGTAACGTGGGTGAGTACGAGGCCGACAAGCAGGCCGAGCTGGCTTACAATGAGGAGGAGGATGGTGATGGTGGGGAGGAAGACGTCCAAGGTGAGCCGGGGCAGCGGGTGGGCGGGGTGGGGGAGGGAGGGAGCGGGTACCGCTGGACCTCCCGTTGTCCAGATGCATATCCATCATTCCTCTGTTGCCTCCCCTCGCCGCCTCCCCCACCCACCCTTCATCTGTCCCACGGTCTCCCAGCTCCCACTGGGGCTCCCCACATCCCCTGACCAGGGGCGAGAGCGAGGCGAGCATGGTGATGAACCGCCGGCGTCTCTCTCGCCGTCACAAAGATGAATTGCCGAGCCAAAAAACTCAAGGTCAAACCTGGAAGGTGGTTCCGCTGCCGTTTTACAACGGCCACCACGGAAAACTGTCCTTGGTGTAAGCGCACTAAAAAAACAGGAACCCCAGCCCCCCTCCCCCTCTTCCTTATTATTCTGGGGGACTACCTAACCAAGGGATGTGAGGTTCTGTGTTCTCGTAGACCCACCCCCCCCCCCCCCCCACCTACTCCCGTCTGGGCCGATCCAACATCTGTGACCTACATCTAGAGCCGTAGATAAGAATAGCCCTGCGTGTTTGTCGATGTGTCTGGGCTCTCCTTGAAAAAGCCCTGCATGTCTGATCAGCTTTCGTCGCTGTTTTTGTCATGTGTGATTTGGTACTGTGTCTGTTCATCTTAGCATGAGTTCAATCATTTGTGCTTTGATGCTTCCTGTCATTTTACATTGTTTGTTTTACATTTGTTTTAGGAATTCATATGGAGAGAAAAATGTTTTTTTCGATTTCATTCACAGAACTCCACTCCTCTGGCTGCAGTCATTCCTATGCTCTATATTTGTTTTTGATCGTTTTTTTTTCCAATGCCATTGTGTGTGTTTTTTAGTCTTGTGACTGCTCACAAAATATGCATATTCTCTTCATTGTTGATATACTGCTCACTTGTTAAGATAATGATTGATACAAAAATAGCTAAGTTTTGATTTAAAGTATCGGATATTTTGTAATCAATTTGCTTTTTAGTTGACCTCATGTGAAAAATTCCCAAACTTGGGTGACACATCCCCTATTGTAAGCTCATTTAACTGTCTGACTCAACAATATCATACCATACAACACGTAGCACCAATTGTATATTGCTATACTTCTCCCTTTCGCATTATCCCCCTGAAGGGGGAATTCTGGGATAGTTGTTGCAGGTGTCTGGTACCACATCACTAATGGTCTGCCTGCTCTCTCTCTGCTTCTAGATGACGAGGATCGGGACATGCAGGGAGGCCGAGCCGGGGAGTATGGGAAACGGCGTCAGGCCGCAGACATCCTCTAAAACCAGGACTCAGTGTTGTCATTCCTCTGATTAACAACGAGGTCCTACCGAGACCGTCCGCCACACGACAAACCCACACCCTCTGGCAGCAGTAGCCCTGGACTTCACTGTGCCCAAGAACTTGTGCTGTGTGGTTTATGTCCATGAACTATGATGGACGGCACAACATAATGAAGGAGTTTTTTGAAACGTACCGATTATTAAAAAATGGCTTATGATGGCTGTGCCTTGTCGGCTGGATAGAATGTTTTTTTTTTTTGTTAGATCTGATGCCCGCGGGGGACTCCAAAAGATTGTACAAGGAAGATTCTTGTTGTTTGTTTTTTTGTTATTAGAATAATAATGAAGAACTTATTGGTAACCCTATTTGCGCCAACCTCAGCGTCGTCCTATCTTTCTCTATTTTCCTGGGGTCTACCGATGGATCGGTTCGAGCCCAACGTCACAGCAACAGCGGGGAAGATGTTGAGGGCTCTTTCAGCATCATAATGATGGGAGCATACATAATGCACTGCCAAGAAGTTTGCTTGTAACTCAAGTTTTTCTTGCTTTCTTTCTCGACTTCCCAGACACGCAAAGGAACTACTCAATCTGTTTTTATAGAATGCTATTGCATGATTTAGAAATGTTTTGTTAATTGTCAAAATGAGCAAAATATTAAGGCTTTAGCAATACTTGACCAACATTAGTATCCTCCTGTGATGTGCTAAACAAGAGCACATAAGGACCTAACTGACTGACATCTGTGTTCATTAGGTACCTTGTACATATGTAGTGGAACTGTTGCCATTTGTATTGTAGATGTTTTTCTTTATATTCTGGGACTTTGGTGGACACCAATTTTTGTTTGTGTAGCCATTAAAATTATTTCTCATGGGAAGGCATATTGAATGTAATTGCATTTGTTTAAAGGTGATTATTCATGTCATCTATCATTAGTATTTATATATATGTTCTGTCTAGCATCGCCTATATGAACCTATAAACCTGCACTTACATTGTGTAGATTAAATATGCTGTTTTTTATTATTCTTGCAAAAGTTTTCTTCACCCAAACCGGATTTGTGAGCTTTGGCGTTATTGCATACTCTTGTACAAAACAATAACTTTAAGGAAGAGTGCAATATTTGACACACTACAGGCTGTCAAAATGCAATCACAGGCTTGTATGAATCTAACAGGTGGATCTTTTGTCCAAACAAAATGTATTTAAATGGGGCAAGAGCATTGCATGGAACAATGCATAATACATCTGAAATCCCATGAAAAAAATCTGGCGGGATATCGCATTATTATTCAACAGGTATATATTTCAACAACTTGCACCACATGGATAAATAAAAATATATACATGTGTAATAAAGCAGGCAAATGATGCATCAAATTCCAAGGCATACCTAGTATTGCCTGAAGGCACTTATCAGTGGCTGGGGAACCACTAATGTTGCTGGCCTGTCCCTGGCTCTGATGCGAGGTAAGGGGGTGTGTCCGTGCGAGGTAAGGGGGTGTGTCCGGGACCCATACGGGTATCTGCGCCTCAGAGTGGGCAGAGGAGGCGGGAAATGGCGCCTGGTAACAACGGAGGATCCTCCGGACTCGGCCTCTGAGTAGCGACAGCGTGAAGGCGGACCGGATCACGTAAACAACCCGCTGTTGTCCCATGTTTGTGGTGGCGGCTGGCGGAGCCCAACTCATTTCACTCTGCTGCCCGGCTGCACTGCGGATCACTTGTGTGAGTACATACCATGTTGTGTTTCTTCTTGTGTGAACGCTCATTGGCGTGGGTGAGGGAACATGTTTTCATATAGTGGCTGTTCACCCATGCTAGCCCGGAGCTATTCGGCAAAAAAAACCAAAAACGAAATATGTCTGGAAATAAAACAACCATGCGGACGTAGCTTTTAGTGGAGTATTTTACACCCACACCGGGGTTGTATCGACAGCCCTGAATAGGGTGATTATTACTGAATGCTGGTCCACGGAGCCCCGGGTCGCCGAGCTGTGTGCTGGTAGCATCTGAGGCAAAGTCAATGGTTTAGCATGTTAGCTTTAGCCACAAAGCTTTCAGCCCAGCCGGAATGTCATGTTTCTTCACTACATGGTGAGGTGTAGACCCTGGCCATGGTCACCCAGTTCATGTTATATCGTGTAAGGATTGATAGAAGACCACCCCTTGCTCTGTTTAAACACATGACATGTATTGGAGGTGTATCGGTGGTCTGGATCGTTTCCTTCACTTGATTAATCACTTGATTCATTTCTTCACGGTAACAAGTATCCCCAACAGGCGGTTGTGACACATTTTGCAATTAATCTAAAATATAGCTCGTTACACTGATGTTCTACTCATGTTCATTTCTATTTCGTGTTCAAATGCTAAGGGCAGCTTTGATGCTAAACTAGCATCTAGTTCTGTCCAGGTCTGGTTTCATGCTATCCTACTTTCTCAGCATCTGATCATCTTTAAACATTACATTAGTTGTTCAAATGATCACATGTGGTTTGGCCACAAGAACCTAAAATACAACCCTACGCTTCCGACATGTGTGTAACGCTACTTGATGGGTGTTCATTGAACTAACGTTACAGTTGCTAGCTGTCCACCTGGTAGGCGCTGTGTTGATTTTATTATCCACAATCAACATGTGTTTTTTTTGTGGATAGGGTTGCGGGTTTTTTTGTTTAAATATATATGTTTATATAGAACGTGGTGGTGGTGTTGTTTTTTAAACTTATGTGTAGCTCTTCGTGTAGGCTATTGAAAAGGCCCCGGTGGCTAATGATAGCTAACAGGCTAAGAGGCTTGTATTGGCATCGTTGCACCGTTTCCCGCTCACTTGTTGTACCTACATGAGCCCCGGGTGGCTGTCTACACACATCTCCCACACTATGTATTATTATGCTGAGACCTAAGCTTAAACGCATTGAGTAAGTCTGGCCGTGTAATTAGGTTTAGTTTCGCGTTATTCCCCCATTTAACTATATTAGAGACGCATTTAAATGCACTTAACCCAGGGTAAACAAAAATATTTAGCACATGTGAATCACTGGACACGTCACTTGAGGAACAATAATGGATTCTCTTTAGTACTTTACATATGTACTATATTGTGTGTGTGTGTGTGTGTGTGTGAGTGTTTTTTTTGTCACATCACATCTTATTTAAAAATGGTCTTAATGTCCTGCACATTCTGCTGTGAAACCCTAATTTCTAGGTTGGGGTAAATAAAGAACATCTTGTCCAATCTCCAGTTTTCACTCTAACTGATCTTGTCAACTCCTGAAAGACATAATGCATCCTTGAGTAGCTTGCATCCTTGAGTAGCTCGTTGAAAAAGATCACCAATTGATTTGTACAGTCTTAAGCTGATTAATGGCTGTAAGATCAACATAATGACACTGCGCTCCTGAGATGCGTTGGTTTATCTTGTTTATCGTGTGAATGGGGTATAGCGGCGTATATACCTACACACCGTCTTCATCGGTTTGCAGATACATCCTTGTGGAAATGTAAACCAGATGTAGCACTGGATATGTCCTAACACATTTCCATCTAGTTGTTACATAAACCCAAAAGGGGTTTGGCTTAGAAGGAAGATCGTTTTCTTTTTTTTGGTTCCTTTTTTTAACTTAATAGTAGATAACAATTATTTAAATTATCTTAACAGCTGTGTTTGGGCACGTATATATGCATTTCTCCAAGTTGTCTAAGCAGCTTTTAAAAGTACATGGTTTGCACCTCATCTGTTTCTTATGAATTATTTTTATGTTATGTAAATGGAAATTGCGGAGATGGAGTTTAGAAGTGGGAAAGATGCCAAGATGTGCTGTGATGTCAGTGAAATGGGATCCTGAATGCTACCAGATGTTGGCAGAGGCCTGCACTAAAACTGCTACACTACTACAGCACCAGACAAGTACCACAACAATATAAGTACCAGTATCACTACTGCACAACATAACTACTCCACCGCAAGTAAATGGACAACTAGTAGATCTAAAGCATTACCGCTCCACTAGACTATTATAAATACCACCGCTTCTCCATTCAAAAATGTGTACTTATATTTAGTCGATTTTAACTTGGCACACCCCTTAATCGACTTTGCTTCATGAATGAGCGTTTCAGCCTCCTACGTCTCTGTGAATGAAATTTTAATTTGAAAAGTGTCTTAACGCGTTGCTCCATCTCTCTCCCTCCCTCCCCCCTGGTCTCGTTCAGCCGTACATGTGACTGCTGAAACCATGAGGCTGAGAATGCGTAAAGCATCCCAGCAGTCCGTCCCAGCCGTGGCGCCCCGCCCCTCGCGGACCAAGCGCAGGCATTCCGACGTCGAGGAGGACACGCCCCCCACCAGTGGTGGGAGGGGCCTGCTCTCCACTATTAAGAAGTTCATCAGGGGGAGCACCGTCAAGGTAACATCCGCTTAACTGGCAGACCTGTTTCACCGGTCTGGAGTTGTAATTGGGGGCATGGCTTGGGGTTGTGTGAGGGGTTCATTGGAAGTAGAGTTTGTCAATCAACGAGTAGACTCCTGCCTTTTCGTTATCAGCTGCAACCAGTTACTGTACATGGGAGATGGGGTCCACAGTTGAGCGCTGAACCATTCTTCTCTTGCCCACCGGTTGTCCCAGTGGAGAAAGTAGCGTAGTATTGGCCAGGGTGTATTTTTCCAGCTGTAATTCCAGTGTGTGTCTGAGCATAGTGTCGTCTTTCTCGGGCTTACTGGAATGCTGCAGCTCGTCCGGTGAGAGCTCAGGCATCATTCTAAATTTAGCTGCTGGCTCACACAGTTGGTGTGTAGCAACAGGCACAAGAACTGGTGGAAAAGTCCTGCTTGGCTGAAACGCTTGTCCTCACAGACAGTCTCACTATATACATTACCGGCCCTTTGATTCCACGATGCGGGAACTACATGCAGGAATTCTGTACCAGACTACTATGCTGACAATTACACCTCCTTCTACCCTGCTGTTTGTTTTGAGAACGACAACCACCTCAGAGATGGCAGATTGCATTTGGGAGCAGAAAAGACACGGACAAATCAAAGGCATATGTTCATCCAAAACAGTGTTTTCATAATATTCCACCACTCAGTTGATGGATATTTCCAGGCTTTGGTGTTTTTTAGCTTCTTCCTGTGAGGTTTAATTCACAGTAATACAATGCAGTGTTAAAATTAATCGAGGCATGCTGTTACCCAGCAGGCCGTCATCTGATGCCCAGTTCAGACCACTTTCTAAACTGTTGCACTCATGATAACGACAAATATAACAACAACATAGTCTGTTTGAAGGATTTCATGGATGGGACTTAAAAAGAATCTACTCAGATCTTGTTTTGAGTCCTTCCTATCGGATGGATCAGGGGTTCAGTTCTGTTCTGCTCATATTGGTAACTTTCTTTCATCTATTATGAGATTCTTCTAACTAATTTACCTCAGATGAGGAAGCGGTCACTCTGCTGTCCAGACTTCATAAAGTGGTTTCCCATTGGCGCCTTTGCAATTGGACAGCATCCTTATCTAGGGTTTCTTTTGGATTGACATACCAGGGGCAGCGGCGTAGCCGTGGGAATAGATATACAGTCAGACCATCGTCATACTGACGCCATAAGGAGTGATGCTCTGATTGGATTAGTGCTCATCCCTGCCCGTGAAGTATATCTCCAAAATGTTTTTGTTTTCTTCAACATGGTATTCCCATACATGCAAATGAACATCTCCAAGACAAGGTTAAACCTGAAGAACTCATAAATTCAATGTGGGATCTGAGTGTACACACACACACACACACACACACACACACACACACACACACACACACACACACACACACACACACACACACACACACACACACACACACACACACACACAAGCATGTGTTACTCACACCTTCTGCAGACCAATTCCATGAAAACACACGTAACACTGCCTCTCTCCTGCTCCTGGTGTCCTGTGTCCACATATATCCGGATAGGCCTTGGCATGGATCACTCACACCTGCCATTAAAACGTGCGTGGCCAGTGGACTTGTGTTATTGTGTTGTCGTCGTCTCTCCCCCCCCCCCCCCCCCCCCAACTCGACATGTGTATCACCAAGTAAACCAGTTCCGTGGTAATGCTGTAGCACCTGGCCACAAGAATTAACTAACATTATAAGCTGCTGTGAATTTTGGCTGACCACAGAGGAGATGGCAACCTTCCAGATGTTGGACTTTAAATCCAATTAAAATATTAGGACCAGCTCATGCACAACTAGTCATGGGTGTCATCGCGTGTTCGCACTGGTCAGGGCCAATGATCATAGTGGTGACGCATGTGTCCTAGGAAGGAAGCAGTCATCAGGAGCTTCACCGGCCAAATTGCCGTGCTCATACTCATACTTGTGCGTCATCGTACAAAATACTTTTATGATTTGGATTTGAGTTGTGTCTGGGATCAGCATCTTCAGCTTTACAGTTGTGATGAGATTTTTTAACATTTAAGGCTCACGTGTTTTCGTCACCTTCTTTTCTGCCCTGCCAAACCTAGCAAGCAGCCACCGTTAAAGTTGCTGCAACTGTCAGGGTGTCATTTATGTTCTATACAGTCTTCTAGGGACATACATCTTATGATAAAGTTTGACTACAGCGAAAATGATGCTACGTGTGTCCATTTTGAAAACAATTCTAAATTTTTAATATCAAGACTCGCACCATGATTGAACAACTAAACACTTTCAGTCACACATTTCACCTTTTAACCAGAACATTGTTGAAGGAAGTGGAAAGGCATGCTGAATGTATCCATCCTCCTGTGATGTTTATTTCTCATTGTTCCAGGTCCAACAGGACAGCCCAGCCAAGAAGGCCCGTCTCCACTGTGATGTGGACAACAACCTGATCTCTTCCACCCCGACCGGCAGACCCCAGGCACGGCCCAGCCGGAGAGGACCAGCCAACGGACGTAAGTGGTGCTACCGTTCCGGCTCATGGATGGGTCCCACTTTATCCACCGGGATGGAACCTGGTGTGGGAAAAGATTCCGATTCAGAGTACTTTTATAAATCAAGCGAGGAGGTGGCTTCTGTCACAACTGCTCAGCTCCAGATGGAGAAATGAAATGTCAAAACAAAAATGCGGTACAGAAATGAACACATGAAATGCAGAAAAAAAAATTCACGTACAAACACAGAAATGCACATGCAAAATGTATTAAATACAGCTAATTATTTCAATCGATTCCCCTTTTCTCTTTTAATACCAATGGTCCATTTCCTCCTGCTGTTCCCCCAGAGACCAGCAACCATGACAGAAGTAAGGAGAAGGCCAACGGAAAGATGGAGGAGAGCACGGAGGCTGAGCTCCCTGTCAGCCCGCCCAGGTCCACCCTCCTGGGAACCATCTTCTCCCCCGTCTTCAACTTCTTCTCACCAGCTAAAGCCGGTACTTGACCAGAACCACCACAGACCTTTTCCAAGTGTCCTTGGCTTCGCTTTTGTTTGTTTGTTCCCTTTGTGGGCCCAAGGGGATGGCTAGAAAACTTAGATGTTAACGATTTGAACCGGTGTTACATCTTCACACAACTGGCACCAAGTTTGTAATGCTCATCCAGCTAATAACATTACAGCCGTCATACTGTGGAACATAATGCTTTCAATCTGGGCAATATATATATAAATCTATGGTGATGGTAAATGGTAATCTGTCCATCTGGTATAATATGTAAATCTGTTTTGTGCCCTGTTGATAATCTTGTAATCTGTCCTGCTACAGTGGTAGTAATCTGGTAATGGGTTGGGACGGTTCTGTCCTGTTGCTAGTACAAGTAATCTGGTAATATCTCCTGGTGTGTTGCCTGTGTTATGGCCGGCTGAGCGCTTACTTTGGTCGTTTTCTGTGTCCTTTGTCTGACATGTTTCTAATAATCTGGCGTGTGTGTGTTGCGGTAGCGCCAGCAGGGTCTGACTCCCCGGACCAGGCGGTGGAGGCGGAGGAGGTGGTGAAGCAGCTGGAGGTAGAGCAGGTGGAAGAGGTCCCCGCCTGCACAGCCACGGCGGTGCGGGACCCCCCCAGCCCCGTGGCCCTTCACCCCCCCAGGCCCCCGCTGCTCCCAGCGCAGCAGAGCCCCATCGCCTCCGTGGCGCCCCCCGCTGCCACCTTCTCCTCCTCCTCCTCCGCCACCTCCCCCCCAGGAGGAGGAGAAAACGGAGGCAGCGGGAGAGTTGGAGCCGGACGTTGACCTGCCGCCGCTCACAGGTAATCGCCATGGGCACAGAGGATAATCACGACGCCGGGATGCAGATAATCGGCATGGCAACACAAGGGCGTGCTATCCAATCACTGCACTGCACTACACACACTGTTCATCATGGATGTTTAAACAACAAACGATTAGGGGGTTTGCGCCGCGAGGTGCGCCTTACACGTGTTCTGGTTGGCTTTTTTTAGTATGTATGCATTTTATCCAGTGGAACACAAGGTGTCTAAATTGAAATCCCTTTTTGGCCCGTACTCCCGTCCCCTCCCAACAGCCCCAGGGTCCACTCCGGACACGGCGTACGTGGACGTCGCCCCCACTACGGTGCCGGCCGAGCCTTCCTACGAGGAGGACTGGGAGGTGTTTGATCCGTGAGTCTGCTGCTGCTGCTGCTGATCGCATTGCTTTACTGTTAAGAAAGAAGTGAAAGGATGTCTGTTCATTCCAAGGCAGTTATGTAGTTCTCTTGGCTCACTTTTTGATATGGCCTTCTTTTATCGGATTGTACCGATCTGGGTGAACAAACCTTGGTAACCGTCTCTGCTGCTTTCACAAAGACATCCATAACCAATATCATTAGTCAAAATCACTTTGTGCCATTTCTGTCTAAGAGCATTTCGCATAAACGCACCTGCCAGGAATGTAAACAATATAAATATAGCACTTTGGTCTTTGCGACGAGACATTTAGGGAAGTACTTGTATGGCGAGTCACTGATTTGTCGTCCGCAAACTCCATTCTGACTGACGCACATTGATTCCAAAATAATCAATGTGGGAGTGTGTCCCCCCCCCCAGATGACTGCTGAATACCAGCCTACCTCATTTGTTCCAGCCTATTAGTAGTTTGTTTGGTTTATTGGTAGTCCATTTTAATGAGTCTGTTGTACTCTCTGCTCTATGTTAACCCGCGTCATCTGTGTTGGGTTTTTCAGTTATTTCTTCATCAAGCACGTTCCTCCTCTCACTGAAGAGCAGCTGACCCGCAAACCAGCCTTGCCTCTGAAGACCCGCAGCACTCCCGAGTTCTCTCTGGTGCTAGACCTGGTCTGTACACACTCTTTCTCGCACTGTGTGGTGCACAAAACAGCCTAACCTCTGCAGACCCAGTTCTCTCTCTCTCTCTCTCTCTCTCTCTCTCTCTCTCTCTCTCTCTCTCTCTCTCTCTCTCTCTCTCTCTCTCTCTCTCTCTCTCTCTCTCTCTCTCTCTCTCTCTCTCTCTCTCTCTCTCTCTCTCTCTCTCTCTCTCTCTCTCTCTCTCTCTCTCTCTCTCTCTCTCTCTCTCTCTCTCTCTCTCTCTGATGATACAACTTTGATTACAAAGTTCTATATTTCAGCAGCGTGAGCATACTGTACACATAGTCCCACACCTACTGTACACATTCTTAATACTCCCTCTCACACTCCCTGATGCACTAATCAGCTTTACCTCATGCAGAGTTTTCTGTGGTGTTAGACTTGGTCAGCACCCTGTGCTCCATGCACACATGGTGGGCAGCGGCTCAGGGAGTAGAGCGGGGCTGTCTGGCCCCGCTCTACTCCAAAGTTGGAGTAGTGCGGAAAAGTTGCTGTTTCGGCCCCTGGCTCCTAGTTGAGTGTATGTGTCCCTGAGCAACATGCCTATTCCTAAATGATGCCGCCACGCTGGCTGTTGCCTTGCTTGGTGGCTTGGTAAATGAATGGGTGAATTGAATGCAATAATTCTAAAGTAATGTGAGTGGCAACAGGTCTAAAAAGCGCTATATATATATATATATATGGACCATTTACTACATACTTCTCACGCTTGATACACTCATGTCACCAATTCACCCTTTTAAGTAATTTATTGTTCATAAAAGCTGGAGTTTTTTTAATTTATCCCTTTAAATACAACCGTTTCATTGCTATCAAAGTTTCAGGGATGCTGTCTTAGAGGAAGGGATGTTGTTTATTACTAATGCCAGTAGTGGAACTATAGTACGAGACCCTGTGATCTGTGCTGCTAAAGCTGCTGCTGAACGGCAAAGAAACAAACGGAAGAGATAAGAGGCTACAGCTTCAAAGATAAACGCCATAAAATATGTTTCCATGACAACCAGCCACATGCAGAGCTTTGAAAAGCATCAGTGTGGGCATTGAAGTCTTAACAGACGGGACTGTTGTAATAGGACAATAAGGCACTCGAAGGCCTACATTAAGCCTTTCTCCTGTTATTGAACTGTATTTTTTAGTTGTCTCTGGACTTGTTTCCCCAGGACGAGACGTTGGTCCACTGCAGTCTGAATGAGCTGGAGGACGCAGCACTTACCTTCCCTGTCCTCTTCCAGGATGTCATCTACCAGGTGAGGCTCTCCCCTTATTAGGTCCCTCTGGGGTCTCACTAGTGGCTTTAGAGAACCAGGCCTTTGAGGCTCTCTGGGCCCCTCCATTGCCCCCTTCCGTGGACCCACTAGTTGCTTCAGAGAACCAGGGTGCTTGGGCTCTCCGTGTCCCTACATTGTCCCAATGGTTGCGTCAGAGAAACTGTGTGTTGTGTGGATCCTCTGTCCCTGACCTGTTCAATATTTAGTAGAACCATAATTAATTCATTTAATTTTACATTACACAAAGCCAAAAAGCGATTGATAGTGCTGGGCTCTGTATTTTTTTTGTGTTGTTCATATTTCTCCAGCTGCTGACTGATACAAAGCACATATTAGAACATAAAGTGATTGGTTAGCCCTTTATTTGGACATATTGGGAACAAGGGTTTGAGCATAATGCGATAAAACCGACCAGCCTTACCCAGTAGTCCAGGCTGGCCTGCCCTGATGTACTCTACAGATCCAATGTCACAGACAGTGCCCACCTTTCAGCCTAGAGTACTGGAGAACCTGGTAGAACAAAAACAATGGAAAAATGTCACATATGCAATCCAGAGATCCATTCTTTTTCCCTTCTGTTAGGTTAAACAAATCATCCCAAATGTTTGGCATGAATGTGGGTTAGTGGTGCAATGGTTCACGGGTTACCCGGGATCCGTACGGATCAACCCTCACGGTTCGGGACGCAATTGATCCGCGGAATCGGCTGATAAAAAAGAAAAAAGTTGTGCGTTCACGTGATCAGCGCATGTTTAAAGGGAACTTCCGGTATTTACAACATCATCAAGTATCTTAGCGAAAAACAGTTTCTGTCGTGTTTTATTTGGCGTTCCGTAAATCCCATTGGAACCGGAAATGTTTGTTTGGTTGTAGTCTTTTCGCTCGGTTCTCCGTATCAACAGTAGGGCTAGAACCGAGCGAAAAGACTACAACCTGCCCCCCTTGCAATGAGTAATGAGTCTTCCAACAGAAATCAATGGATTTAAAAAATGCCAAATAAAACACGACAGAAACTGTATTTCACTACCATACTTGATGAAAAAAAAGATGAGGATGTCTGCATTGCCTTGGGAGAGTTTAGACTCCAAACTCTCTCCAGGCAATGCAGACATCCTGAATTTAAAGTTGTAAATCCAGGATTAGGGATTATTTACTATCCATGTTAAAAAGAAGAAGGAATAATGCCTCAGATTGCAATTTTTTTAAATATTGACTATGCTTAAAGGAAGCAGGATTATTGCCTAATTTTTTACTTTATTTTGTTTTTACACATTTGAAGATTTTATTTAAAGTCACGTTTGTCTTGTTATCTTTTTTGTTGTTGTTGATCCGAAAATGATCCGACCCGTGACTCAAAAACCGTGACACGATCCGAACCGTGAGTTATGTGATCCGTTGCATCCCTTATGTGGGATGAATAAAATGCATATCTTAAATATGTTAATGCATTTTCATAATAGCATGTTCTCGCTGACAATTCAATGCATCCATCTCATTAATGTGATGCCTTTGCCTCATGTTATACTGTGAGATGTGTGTATGTGTATGTGGTTAACGGTGGTGTTTCCTGCAGGTCTACGTGCGTCTCAGGCCGTTCTTCAGAGAGTTCCTGGAGCGCATGTCCCAGATCTATGAGGCAAGGAGGCCTCTAGGGGCTGCAGTAGAATTTTGAGTTTGGTCAGAATTTGTGTCTGCCCTCGGTTATCGTGACTGATCCTGTCCTTTGTCGTTCAGATCATCCTCTTCACGGCCTCCAAGAAGGTGTATGCTGACAAATTGCTCAACATCCTGGACCCCAAGAAACAGCTCGTCAGGTCAGACTCTTTAAAAACCACCAATCGTTCATTTTGTTTCTCATTCATTTGTTTTGATTACTGTAGGCCAAGATCCCACTGAATGCTTTTAACGGCTGGGAGAGGCCAGTTTGTCATTGTTGTCAATGGGAATCAAGTCTTTGGACCACGGCTTTTGCGTTGCTCTGCGCCACGCTAAGCAACTCAAGAAACAAGCAGCCAACGTCATTGTCAATTTACATGCAGAATTTCCCTAGTTGCGTTGCAACAGTAAAAAGGCTTAAACCTCAAGGCGGTGCAGTCCACCTGGCGTCTGACTCGTATCTCGATCTCTGTGTTGCTGCACATGCAGGCACCGGCTCTTCCGCGAGCACTGCGTTTGTGTCCAGGGGAACTACATCAAGGACCTGAACATTCTGGGCAGAGATCTCTCCAAGACCATCATCATTGACAATTCACCGCAGGCCTTCGCTTACCAGGTGAGCTGGGAACCCATCACTCCCTGGAGTGGAGTGTCTCTGTTCTGTATACTGGCAGGAAAACATCAAAACCCCTTGGTAGTCTCACAGTTGGTATAGACCATTTGGTATGTGTGCTTAACAGTCGAGACGGTTAGTTTTTACCAAATGATAGAACCAGTGCAGAGATAGTATAGAAGCGATGGTTGGATAAGTGGGTAGGATGTGTGGCTAAACTGTAGTGTCTACAGTCTACCTGTAGGCTGTGTTGTAGGTGTCAGCTTTGACCTAATTGTAGAGTATTGATGGGTTTTCTATATGTTGGGACTGTAATACATGTATATCGGAGGGAAATGTTTGTAAACATGGGCCAAAATGTAAGCGGCTGACGGTTGGTATTTCAGGAACAACAACTTGTTGTCATGGTGATTAAACCCTCCCCTCTCCCCTTAGCTCTCCAATGGCATTCCAATAGAGAGCTGGTTCATGGACAAGAATGACAATGAGCTGTTGAAGCTGGTCCCCTTCCTTGAGAAGTTGGTAGAGATGGTGAGTTCATTGCTTGCGGACATGTTTGTTAAATACATAGAAACAGTCCTTCACACCCTGTTCTTGTCCTAGAACAGTGTGCTCTGGACCATATATGGAATTGTGAGTATTTTACATTGAGATGGATGTTTTTCTTTCTTTTTTATGTCGTCTCTCCAGAACCAAGATGTCCGCCCACACGTACGAGAGCGGTTCCGGCTACACGACCTGCTGCCCCCGGACTGAGTCACCGTGGTTACAGGACAACTGTCATCAGCAGCGGACATGTAAAAAGCCCTCCTTCAGACGAACTCGACAACATTACCATTACTATTAAATCATCGGCCCCTTTTCCTTCCTTCCCTTGTCACTTTTGTTTTTTAAACCCCAAATGATTTTAAGACTAAACATCATGATGATGAAGAATATAATGGTTTTCAAAGCCGGGGTTGGGATATTTTTTTCTACCAACGACCTGAGAAGGAAAAGTGAAACCAACCTTCCCGGAGGAGCTGTGTGGATTCCTTTTTTGTTCTCCCGTTGCTGCGGCAACGCCTGAAAACCGATTTTAGGGGAAGACCACCTTTTTAAAATGACGATCTCCTAGCTCTGGCTAGCCCTTTTCACGCCAAAACCAGCCCCCGCCCCCCCCCCCCCTCCCCCTCCGGTGCTCCTCCGCTCGGTGAAAAAGACTCCAAAATGGACGAGGACTCCTTCGTCTGTAGGACTGCATTGGACTGCCACCATGTCCCACCTTTTTTGAACATGTAGTAGCGTCTAAGATGTCATTATGCATTCCTCTACAGCTGAATTTTGCATCACTCTGGCTGCTGGCATTTTGTTTTTAGTAAAGAAAAATCTAAGAAAAAGTGAACTGTTTGTGTATAGATGGGGGGTTTGGGTAGGGTGGGGAGAGGGTCCCTGTATGGTCACATGACTAAACGGTATGCTGAGGTTTGGGTGCCGTGCCGGTGTACGCAAACGGGCACGCTCAAACGTTAAGTAAACACATGATGGCTTTCTAATTAAGAATTGGCTTGAAGTCTGCTTACCTGAAACGCGCAACAGGTCATTAAAGGGCATTCATTTTTAAAGTGATACGTGTCAAAGTTAAGTTTCTATATATGTTTTTTGTTTTTAACGGTCTTTTGGTCTGATATCAGTATTGTTTTCTGCTCCCAGTCGTTGTTCAGCTCGGGGCTAGCGCTCGGCTAACTCTCACGTGTAACTTGATGGCTATGTGTTTGTATCTCTTGGAGATTAACTCCTGTAGCACCTCTTTGCCAGCATGTGGACCAGCCCCTGTCTGGAACCCGCGTCTGTTGGCCGTTCCCGATGCAGCACCATTCCCCCACACCTCCCCTGATCCCCTGGCAGTGTCTCCTTTCCTTGACCCTGTTTTATGTACGTTCTCTGATGCCTTTTTTTTTTTTTTTTTTTTTTTTTTTGGAATGCAGTTTTACAGTGTGATTTCGTTGACAAACGGCAACTATATGAATGTGTTTCTGCCCCTACCGCCGAGCTTTTGGACAGTGGTTTAGTAATACTCGATGTCCCTCTCCACGGAACCCTCAGAGGGTCGGAGGTCGTGCCCCCATGATGTGTCGTCGTAGGATAGGTTTTTGTTAGTGCTGGAGGCGTAACCACCACCACCACTACCACCACGCTGGAAAGCGGACCAGCACCCCGACTCCCCATGTTCTTACTTCTGCGGCGTTGGGTTCTGGCGTCGGCTGGGGATGTCTGATGAAGCGCTGTAGAAATACTCCTGGAGTCCTGGCTTTCGTTGGTGCGTTGAGGTTACAGTAGCACACATCTTGGTTTAACCCCCCTGGGTTTTGTAGAAGACAATCAAGACCCCCTTGTTTTAAGATGTGGAGTTGTGTGGGGCTCGGTTTTATTTGTTGTGTCGTATATAGTTGTGGTCCATGAACAAAGCAGTTTGGCTTCCCTTTTTCCTTCTTCCTGGCTTGTAGAGCACAAACGGCTCACTGCGTATCCATGCCTCTCCTAGCTGGAGAACCATGACTCGAGTCTAGCCTGATCACTCCCTGGGCGCTATGTATGTATGTATGTTTGTATGTGCGTGCGTGTGTGTCCAGACTCTGAATGTAAGCTACGCAGAGAGCTCCAGCTGAACAGGCTCCTTCATTCTCCACAGCTCATCGCTGCCTATTTCAGTTTGAAAGAGGCACCAAACCTGAAACCAAATGGCAGCAACAGCAACCCCTCTGGTGAAACAATGCACATACGGCAGTTGCCGTTTTCTGATTGGCTGAAACAGGTGCAGAGCGATGCCAGTCACCGTGTCGGCTGAAGCATAGACATCCGCTGGTGCTAATGATGGGGTTTGGTGTCCCAGTGCGTTTGGTTACTCCTTTAACTGATATGGTATGGGGCATGTTACACAGACCCTCGGGATTACTAGGCGGCTAGAGGGGAGTTGACAATAAATTAGTTATTCAGGGGGTCCCCCCTTGGTAATGCTGTCCCTTTTATGATGGAGTACCCCAGGTGTTGGAGAGATGGTTAAGGGAGCATGGTGCGGATTGTGAGCTGGGCTTGTTTTATTTTTTTTTTCTGAAGGATCGGTCAGGAGGTGTTTTGATATTTGTCATCCAGCTCGTTTTTATGTGCATTACCATTTGTATTGTACACTTGGGTGTTGTACAATAACAAACTGATTCATGTTTAAAAAAAATCCTTAAATAAGGAAAATCTTTTGTATTTTTGATTTCAAAAGGCATGTCGTATCTACTTTTTAAATGTATTAATGAAGATTTAACTTTACATAAGATGGAGTGTCTTTTTTTCTTACAACTATCTGTATGTATGTTTAGTTTAGCACAGTGTCACTAAACTGTTTAACTTAGCATGTAGAGAATCAAGCTTGCTATATGAGGAAAGTCCTGGTTAACCTTTAATCAAGGCACTTCATTTCTGCAGAAAAAAAGCAATCGTGTTACAGATCCTTTTTTTGTCCCCAATATCTGTTCAGCCATTTTACTTGCAGGAAATGCTATTTGTGCTAAAGATGTATTTAAAAAAAAAAAGCTTAAAGACATCTTTCTTTGCCAAAAGGCTATGCTATTGTAAAGTGTATATACAGTTACAATGACTTTCTGAAACAAAGTTTTAAAGTTAACCTCCTGTGTGTTTTTGTCTTCATTTTGTGCATGCTTGAACTTCCAAAGTTGGCAGAGAAAACACTGAAAACCAAACTTCAACCGCAGCTAACAGTCTAATGCAGGCTGATTACGTGTTGGCTATTCCTGAGGTTTTCCTTGATTAAGTGATACCTTGCCCTCGTTGACCATATTCGCTAATCTGATAGAGGCTTGTTTTATTGCTTCAAATAATTCCCCCTGGCAATCAAAGTATTCTGAATATCTATTTCCGAAACAGCCCAATGTTAAATATGCGATCATAATTTGTTTCCTAAATAAATAAACTTCATTATCTTAGTTTACTTATGTTGAAAGATGCTGCATCGTTGGGCTTTGGGTTATTCTTTTTATGGGGTGCTATGCGGTCCAGTGGGGAGTCTGACTACGAATCAAAAGGTTGTTGGTTCGATCCCTGGGAAGACCGATTTATATATTTATATTATAAATGTCACTCTTTGTAACATCGTCGTTGTTCCGTGGTAATAACGCGTAGCGGGTTTTTGATTATGCCTTCCCGGACGAACTAATGAGTGCAACAACCTGTAACTACCTTGCTATTATTGGTTATTATCGTAAGGTTTTCCGCACCAGCAGATGTCGGGGAATCTTATGTTGTCTTGAGTGACCGGACTCCGGTTTCAGACAAGAGCCGTGAGAGGAGCTAATCAACACGGATCATGAATATTTCATCACTAATGGCCAAACTTTTTATTTTTTCCCCCCAGGCGAAATCCGTTCCGCGTTTCGCACCTCGTCCGTCGCTTTCTGGCCTTAATTACGAGGCTTTAGAGCACCAGGTGTAGCATTGCACTCAGACATGTGAGTGGTTTCCAAGACAGTTAGTAGGCCAGGTCAGTCCACACCAGATCCCCGTCTTAACTGGTCTTCTTGAGCATCCCATGAGATAAGAAAAGGACGAAACACCTTGGCGTGCTCGATTGGACAATATTACGAACAAAAGTAGCCCAAAGGAGACTTGTTTCATAACCAAGATGAAGTTGGTGGCTTTAAAATGTTCCCCTTTGCGTGAAATTAGTGTTTTCTAACTTGACGGGATAAGAAAAGAGGATATCGCTATTTTTTTTATTTGGACATTTCGAGGCGAACGTCGGGAAAATGTGGTCAACCCCTACCATTTGTATTGTGTGCATCCTCTTTGGTAAGTCATGTTTTATGTTAAAAAAAAAAAACGTCTGAAGGAGCCTGGTGATATGTTCGACATATTCTTTTTAGAACTTTTTTAAGTGACACGAGCAAATTAAATTAATTATGTATAAATAATCAACTGTTACAGTAGGACTATGCCAATTTAAATCATATAGCCTCAATATCCTCAGATAGACCATACATCTCAAACAAATGCTATCCTTTTTCATTGTATGGCTTTAGGCCTATGTGTATTCTCTGTTTAGTCATGATGCAATTGTACCTTTTAGTTAAAAAGAAAAAAATATTTATAATAAACAATTGATAGTCTATCTAATTTCCAAGATTATTGTAGGATTATACATTTGGGGGGGGGGGGTACATTTCGTTCGGGAGCGGGACATCTACGTGGTGGATCAGCGTTATATCTTATACAATATGACGAATGATCTTTTCAAGCTTCCACATGCTATTTTTTTTTTTTTAAAGGATCAGTTAACTACATTTTAGAAAACGTAGGGGTCTAAACCCGCCCTGTGCTCTGTTTATCTCTCAACAGGAACAGTCTGCGATGTTAAAGAGTGCTCCCAAATCCCACCGCCGCACAGCGGCGCTGAGTTACAGGAGGAGATCCGGAGCGTTATAGAACAAATTCAATCACTGACCAGAGTAGTAACTGACTATAAAACAACAAAAGGCAGCAGCAACTCGAGGTCAGGGCATATCCAAGGCGATGCTTCGTCCCGATCCGGAGGAGACCCATCCCTGTTGGAGGGTGTCCACTTAAACTCCTATTATAGCGTCTTAGTTAACCTGTATTCGGTATACATGCCGTTAATGAGCGAGCGATTCGTCAATAACCTTCCCGAAACACTCGTGTGTATCCTGTCCGGGACACAAGAATGTGGCCTGGAAGCAGAGTTAACGAGGGTGGTCGTTCAAGAACTCGCTAATCCGTTGTTGGCGCTTTTGTCGTTCATGAGGTCCGAGGGATGTACCCCCATGGACACGGGTGGGGGCAGCTTATTCAGGTCCTACTTGAGGATGGACGAGGTGAGCACGGCGGAACTCACCGGCTTCCAGGAAATGCTTGTATTGGCAATGTCTCAGGTACCCCAGTCTGGGAGTCTGATGTCGACTATAAGTCGACTTTTGGACATGGTTGTGACGTATTTCTCAACGATGATGGGGACTCTTATCCAAGTCCCCATTGATTACGTGAACATTGGTTTACAGTTTGGAATTACAGTTCCTTCGCTTAATCAAACCGAGCAATGCCAGCAAGGTAAGGAACACCCATAAACGTATTTAACCATATGAATACGATTAAAGAGAATGGTAGCATGTTGAATGAAAAATATGTTTGTTTCTTGCTCTGCAGGGAATCTGAAGCAGCTTATAATGTGGTAAGCAGTCTTAACATCAAGTTCATCACGTTTTTTCTCATCAAGTTATGTATTTAGAGCATATTAAAATCCACCCACACTCTAAACACACAATACGAAACCCCATAAACACAAGCCAACATAATGTTCTCTCGGCAGGGGAATGAAACACAACGTCAGCTGGTCCTTCGGCCCCTCCATACTGGACATCTTCCTGGGCTCAGAATCCTCTCTGTGCAACGACCCCGGTTCAGAATGCCCCAGTCCTGCCGGCCACTACAGCCGCCCCCCCACCCCTGCCTCCGAAACCGCCACCAATGACGCCGATGAAGACTCCATGTTCAGCTGCGACCGCCGCAACCTCGCCGTCTTCAACGAGACCACGTGCGCCTATGTCCTCGCCGCTCCGCCGGAGGACCCCCCCACCTCCCTGGGGGTGTTCTGCCGCGCGCTCAGCCAGCTCAGCCCCGCGCAGCTGGAGCACGTCTGGGGTAACACGTGTCACGCCATCCGGGCGCTGATGTCGCCCGTCCTCACCCGGGCGCCCGCTTGTGACACCAGAGGCTACACGCCGTCGCCGCCTGTCCTGCCCCTCCCCCCGTCGCAGGCCCGCCGCGCCAGGGCGTCGCCCAACCTCCGAAACCTGGTCTGTAACTATGACTCCTGGTTTCAGGGCGAGACGGTGGACGCCGGGGTGGTGAGCTTGTGCTCCGACAACGACCGCGCCCTGTTCGTGGAGCAGGTGTGTGACATCCCGCTGCGCATGATGCAGCTGCTGTCGGACCCCAACAACCACTGGATGCTGGACTTCTGTGGTAACCTGACGTCGGACCCAGGAATGCTGCTGAGCCTCTTCTGTGCCTACGAGGGCTGGATGAACCAGCCGGAGGTGCCCTCTGCCATGGTGGCCTTCTGCTGGAGCATGGACGGCGGCAGGCTGAAGGATCTGGTCTGCAAGGACCTCGGCCTCTTCAACTTCTTGTTCATCAACCCGGATAACGTGGCTCTGATCCCCAACTGCACGCACCTCGCCCCGCAGTCGCCGACGGAAGGGACCCTGGACGCGCTGGTGGCGGACTCCTGCCGCTACTCCGAGTGGCGCGACGTCATGCTGATCCCCATGAACGTCATGTCCCTCTGCACCCGCAACGACGCCGAGCGATTCGGCGCCGAGGTGTGCGCCAACGCCACCTTCTTTAGCGCTCTGCTGCAGAACCAGGTGTACGCCAGTTGGCTGGTGGTGTTCTGCGCCAACGTGTCTCAGGTAGCCCCGCAGACCACGCCGCCGTCCAGGGTCATCTACTGGTGTGACTACGAGACCTGGGGCGACCGGCTCGTGGACCCCTCGGTGGTGGGGCTGTGTTGGCAACACGATAAGGGCAACTTCACCACGAAGGTGTGCTGCAACTCCACGCTGTTCGACCAGCTGGTGGCGGAGGCCCAGAACAAATGGCTGCTGACGGCGTGCGGGGACCGAGACGTGGCGGAGATGATACCGCAGGTCTGTTGTTGTTGCTGAAGGCTCGGCCGGCTGCTTTTCTCCGCGAGGGGGAGCAGGTTTACTGGCGACCGGAGGGTCTGCTGGTTGATTCGCTTTGTGCATTTTAACAGACAGGAAGGTGAAGATAGTGCTGCTCAATTATGTAAAAAAAAAATCAGGATCATGATTATTTTGGTCAATATTGAAATCCAGATTATTCAAAAGATTATTTTTGAGTTTGAAAACATGCTGCATTAATTCAGCATTTCTCCAAAAAAAAACTTTGTAACGAAAATATATACATATATGCATCCAGCTGTTACAGCTGCTATTTCTATAAAACATTTAATGAATAAAATAAATATACTTGAAAAAAAAAGTATATATTGTTTCAACTCGATTATATTAGTTTGGAGATAGTTTGACGCAAAAATCGGAATGGCAATCAAAGTTCGATGAATTTCACAGCCCTAGGTGAATATTGACAGGAAAGAGAATGGATAGACAGGGGGGGTTACAAGTAGTCCTAAATAGCATAGGACCGAAGGATGGAATTAAAGCTGGGTCGCTACAAGGCGTCTTGTTGACTTCATGGTGAACGCTTTAGTAGGTTGAACCACCGAAGGCACCGCCAGTCCTCGCATCGTCCTTGGGCAAGGCTCCTCCTTCATGCCTCATAGGAGCTGCTTGTGGACATTGCATACCTGGCACTGCTATCGGTGGTCTGTGAATGTGTGTCTGCATAGGTGATGGGAGGCATGGCATTTCAATGTGATTTAACATTGTTATAGCTGCTGGAAACAATCTGTTTTAACCATCCCCAAACAACACTGTATACATTAGGGTTGAACGATTAATCAAATTCAAACCGACATCGCGATGTAATAGAACGCGATTTGCAAATCCCAACGGCTGCGAAAAACAACAACTGTTACTGAATGGAGATCAGTAAGATTCATATTTATTTGACAATTCAATAGTTAAATAAAGATGTTATAATATCAATTCATGCATCGATTAGTCTCAACACATAGACCTGGCCTAAAGGAAAGAGACGTTTATATGTTGACTGCTTCCAATGTTGTGTTGGTCATACTATAGAATGATTCTTTGCTTGTTTAGGGAATAACACAGAACATAAGGAACTTTAAAAATAATAATCACATGCTAAATCGCAATCGCAATATTGGTTGAAATTCGTCTATTTCCCCAAATCATTCAGCCCTAGTATACGTTTTTTGTGTTTTGTGTGATCAGGTTTGCAGGTACTCGGAGTGGACCCGGCCCATCATCGTGGACATGACCGATCTGGCGCGCTGTGCTGAACTGGACCCCTTCAACTTCACCGCCAGGGTGTGCGCCGACGGCGATGTGCTGAAGCACCTCCTGGCCAACCCTGACAACATTTGGCTGCTGAAGCACTGCATCAACGGGTCCCAGCCCGGGGAGCCGCTGGGCTTCAACCTCTTCGAGCAGTGCCAGTACGCCAGCTGGGGCCTGGCGCTCCCGGACCAGGACCTCATGGCCCTGTGCTGGAAATACGACCAGGCGAACTTCGCCAAGTTAGTCTGCTTAGACGTCAACCTTCTGGCCTGGCTCGCCCATGATACTTCCACCATGTGGGTGAGCCAACTGTGCTACAACTTCAGCCACAACGGTGCAAACAACAGCGGCCCCGGGGAGGAGAGCCAGCCCTGCCTGGCCCGAGAGCTGGTGATGATGTTCAACTGGTCCTGCTCGGCCGACCTGGCTCCGGTGTGCAGGCCCGGGGCGGGCATCGCAGCCTCCCTGCAGGCGGTGCTGCGCTGCTGGGTGGAGAGCCTGACCCAGCGGCTGCAGGGTCTGTCGGTGCTAAGCCAGGCGGCCAGCATGAGCGTGGTGATGCTGGTGGCGCTGGAGGAGAGGCAGCTCACGTCGCTGCGCGTCACGGAGAAAATCCGGCGGAGCGTGCTGAACTCCACCGCCCTCTACCTGGAGAGAGAGACCAACTTCGAGAACAAGAGGGTCCTTCTGCAGTGCTTTGGGGTAGCGCTCGGATTACGCACGCACGCACGCGCACATGCACACACACCACGATGAGATCAAATGAAGTGGGTAAACCGTAGACCCTTGCAAACTACTGTGTGTGTGTCTGTTTGTGTGGATGTTTTTTCTTGTTTTCCTTCACAGAAAGAACTGACCAGTCTGATGGAGTCACGCACCATACTGGAACCAGAGGTCTTCCTCATCCAGGTGATGTTTAAATCATTGTGTAGTTACTAACAGTGATTGTTATTCTCTGTGAATCAACCATATCGGCTAATAAATTTGAAGTAAATAAGTAACAATTCCACATGTACATCCAAAGGTCTGACTTCCTTACCTCCTTACTGTGTATCAGTATACAGATAGCAGTGTTACGACTGCAACGGTAGTTATTATGCATTAACCTGAATACTAGTTATATTTAGCTATTTGGCACATGCCAAATAACCATAGTCAAATGGACTCAATGTGAATTCAGATACAGGGTATTTCCAGTATTTCATTCATTTCCATCATGGCTGGTCTTTCAAGTGTAAGGATCTTATCCTTAACAACGATACAAGGATATAAAAACACAAAGTCGCGATGTCCATTGGTCAATCTGGTGAAGAACAGGAGTCTGTATTTGTTTTAGGTTTTCAAGGGATAATACAGCAGGAGACTGTTTGTGTAGCATGATATGATTGGATTCCAAAAGCAGCAGGGATGTATGGATGTCTCTTTACTGATCTGATCAGGAGTATTTCCGGATCCCTCTGGAGAGTCTGCGTGCTGTGCTGAGTGCAGTGGACAACACCACGGCCCGGGAGATCCTCGAGCACTACAGTCGCTATAAGAACACACTGCAGGTAAACATACACTTAGCGCACCCTTAAGATGACCTAAAGCAGACACCTTTATATGAAGGGACTTTAACAGTAAGTACAGGTGTAGGTCATTGAAGAGAAGGGAGGGGTTTAACCTCGGTGAACACATAACGTTTCTCTTGTGAAAACATCATGTTTATTTTGTGAATACATTAAGTGACTAGTGAAAACATGATGTATCTCTGGTGAAGACTACATTGCGTTGTTTCTGTCTTATATATGATGTTTCTCTGGTTTGTCTGGTGAGTATATTTTTCCATGGTTAATACCTGATGTTTATCTGGTAAATACTTTATGTTCCTCTTGTGAATACATGATGTGTCTCTTGTGAGTACATGAGATTTCTATGATAGATACATGTTTCTCTGGTTTGTCGGGTGAATACATTATGTTTCTCTAGTGAATTCATTATTTTTATCTGGTGAATCAATTATGTGTCTCTGGTGAATGCATAATGTTTCTATAGTGAATACATGATGTGTTTCTGGTAAATGCATGATGTTTCCGTGTGAAAACATGATGTGTTTCTGGTGAATAAATTATGTTAATCTTGTTAATACATGATGTGCTTCTGGTGAAAACATTATGTTAATTTGGAGAATACATGATGGGTCTGGTGAATGTGAAGATGTTTCTCTTGTGAATTTAAGATTTTTCTCTAATGAATATATGGTGTGTCTGGTGAAAACATGATGTGTATCTGGTGAAGGCATGCTTTTATTTTGTGAATACATGCTTTGTCTCAGGTGAATACATGATTCTTTGGAGAATACATGTTTCTCTGGTTAGTCTCAGGTGAACATATTATTTCCTCCTGCTGAATACATAAGGTGTCTGTTTATTCCAATCATTTTCCCTGGTGATTACATCTTTTTTTCTCTGTCAAATACAATACCGTACTCTGGTAAATTTAGATTTTTCTCTAGTGAACACGTGATGTGTTTGGTGAATACATGACATTTCTCTGGTGAATTCATGATTTTTCTCAAGTGAATACATGATATCATGTGTCTTTGGTGAACACATGTCCACGGTGAATACATGATGTCTTTCAGGTTACAACATGCTGTTTCTCAGTTGAATACATTATGTTCCTCTAGTGAATGAGTGATGTCCCTATAGATGTTGTTCTCAGATGCTGACCTCTTGTCTGTGTGTGTTTTCCAGCTGACGGATGTCTATTTATCGGTCATGGTGTCTGTGTTCATCCCCGTTCACCTGTGGAAGGACAGCAGGCTGTTCACAGAGCTGGCTCCTCTGCTACCCTGGGCCTCCCTTGCCGACATTAAAGCTCTACCCCCACTGCAGTCCAACGCATTTGTGTGAGTGGTGGCCATCTTATGATTCGGTTAGCTTAGTGACTGAGTGAACAAGTTACATACTTACCAAGTAATCAGTGGTTTAATGGCTGATGGCCGAGTGACTTCAGTTGCAGAATACTTAAAAATAATGGCATTAAAGGGTAAATGAAATAATTGTTTAATTCAACTTAAAGTAAATGTGAGCCCCTTATTTCCGCTCGAATTTGAACACTGAGATTCAAATAAATTAGTTTTTGGGTTCTAGGAAGGAGAGGGGGCACCTTATCCCCATGGTTACGACCCATTTGTGTTACTTTTTCATACCGTCGTTTATGAGCTAAATAATGAGAGATGTTGTAATTATGCGCCACACACAGTTAAACTACTCCGCCCGCCCAAGTACTTTTTTATATCCCTTCAGTACTACGTCTGGGTTTGCGGTATATTCCTGGGTTTTCTCCGTCCAAATTGTGTGCGTCCAATCAGCGAACAGAGGGAGTGGCTGAGAACAATGATGTTAAAGTCAGCTCTTGTTGACGGACATCTTCACGCACAGTGTTTGGTTTGTTTACAGCCTGCGCGCAACGTGATTCCCGGCCAAACGTTAGCGATTAGTTAAGACAGATCCAGAGTAGCACTGGGTAGATCCAATAGTTTTAAACTTCAACAGACACCCGCCTTCAAGTGAGTTAACATTAGACAATTGAGTAGGTCCAGACTCTCTGTGCAAATGAAATGAGGTACGAGAGTCTGGTAGGACCAGGCTAACACACAGTGGCCTTATACCATGAGTGTTTGAGAAGCATAAACCTCTCGGGCATCAAAGTCCGACGCTGGCCAGACGGAGTAGTACAAATCCACACATCGACCTACACACACGCACACACACACGCACCGTGCCGTTTTACTTTAAGTGTCCTAGAAGCTTCATCCTCTTTCGGATCCAGCCATCAACATTAATGGCCGTCCAGACCGAGATCCCGTCGTCATTATGTCGAGTTTACCAATCAGTACTATTACGGCCCAAATAAAATACTACCTTCAGAGCGTTCACAAACTGGTTGGTGAAGACTGGCAAAAGATTTTACTGTTATTTTTTTAATAAATTACAATAATATTACAATTTTAGGAACAGTGGCTTAATGGCATAGATTACTATGTTGACGATATATACCCACGGGCTACGTTTAAAAAAAACAACGTACAAAATAGTTTCATCGCGGACCTTCCACAGCACCGTTGCATCATCAGAAACCAAAACATTAGACGCTCTTATGGACCTCAACAGGAAGTCTAAAATGAACAAAAACAAAATGGAGACGGCACACCGTCTGCACAGCTTAAAATACTTCCCAGACTTTAAGTGTTTTTTGTTCATGTAAGACATGCTAAATGGGACACTTACTTTTTATAATCTTTGTATCTGCGGCAGCACAGGAACAGAATCATTTATTAACGTGGTTTACAGACACCTTATCTGACTCCATGTAAACACACAACACACCACAGGTGTCAGGATCCAAGCTGAGGCTGTGTGTCGCAAGGTGTTGGAAGCCATGAATTATAGATTACTAGCTAAGGAAACAGGTGACCGGATTTAAATCCAAATAATCCTGCCTGGTTCTTTGTGTCGAGTGTTTAGGTGCTGTTGGTTGATTGTACTGCCACAGTTACAACAAATATTTGCACTTATTGAGGAGAAACATAGAGACCGCTGACATGACTGTTAAGCTTTGTCTAAAGTACGCACACACACATGCGCCATATAAGCAAACTCACACTCACCCTCACCCACACAGACACAGGCATACATGTAAACAACCACACATACACACACAGACACAAAAACAATACCAAACACACACACACACAGATTCGGTGACCGATACCCCTTCTCCCTATCCAGTCGGACACAGACACAGGCATAGGCACACATATAAACGACCACACATACACACACACAGAAACACAAAATCAATCACCAACACGCACACAGATTCAGTGACCGATACCCCTTCTCCCTATCCAGTCGGGGTGCGATCAACGACAACCTGGCCCTCATGCACCTGGCCCAGCGCCAGGCGTTTGGCCAGTGGTTCAGCCAGTCCATGGCGCCGCTCAACATGACCAGCGGCGCGCGCTCTCTCATCAGGGACACCGGGAACCTGATCGTCTACCTGCCCTTCCAAAGCTTCCAACACCTCTCACCTGCTCAGGTAACAGTGGCAGTGGCCAGCTCCTGACACCTAGCTGTGGAGGGGGGGGGGGGGGGGGGGGGAAACCTGAGCACTGGCGCCTTGGTCAGATGCATCAGTGCCTGGCCGCCGGCGCCAGAGCTGGCCGTCAGGTAGGCTTTCAGCGGGAGCGCTTGATGATGATGATGATGAGAAGGATGATGATAGCTTCTCTGTGCACCTCAACACTATTTGCCTGGCGTCGATACGGATGATGTTTAATAAGTAAAGATTTGAATGGTGTAATGTATAATGAGCCTGGGACAGAAATTAGTCGGATGTGAATACAGGTCAATACTAAAGACGGTTTCGTGGCAAATAGATTATACAACCGCTTGTGTCATGGATCAAAGGGGTTATACTGATTCTGTATGGCGGGATGTCACCTGATAAAGTTAAAAAACACCAAGCATTGCATTTAAAATGTAAACCATCAGACCTGTATACAATTACGTAAGTTATGTAGCAGATTTAATTTTATCCAAAGCAACCAACAGTGAGGCTGGCAATAATGAAAGCATATAACCAAAATTGGACTAGCTACAATTTTTTGGGGGGGATTTGTCTACATAAGAGTTGGTTTTAGGCAACACTGTTTTCTACAGTTTTACAGAATTTATTGTATCAGCTTACAATTGTTTTTATGTCCAAGTTTTGCACTTGCCCTTTCAACGCAGTTGGCATTCAAAGTGGCAATAAAGTTAATACATTTAGGTGAACGGTGAAGAAGACGGAAACCCAGCGGTCAACATACCTCATGTGTGGAGCATAGGCTTACAGAGACACTGGGTCAGTGAGTATTGGTTTGAGTTCTTCTGACTGCATGTGTGTTCCTCAGCTGCTGGACGGGCTGGAGGTACTGCGAAGAAACACGCTCAGCACCCTGCAGCAGAACTTCATAGCTCAGAGCATCATCGGTGCCTACAAGAACCTCTCCATACAGGACTTCAACAGGTAGTGCACCCATGCATGCACATACAAAAATGCCTGCATACACATTTACTTGGACACACGCACAGAAAATAAATAAATGTGTGTGTTCAGGCTGGGGAACCTGACCTGCCTGGTAGAGCCTTCGGAGCTGCTGCTCTACAGGAACTCTGAGGTTTTCCCCGTCATCCAGAGACTCATCTCCAACTGCGCCCAACACAGGCTGAATTTGCCCAGTGACATGGTGTGTGTGTGAGAGAGAGAGAGAGAGAGAGAGAGAGAGAGAGAGAGAGAGAGAGAGAGAGAGAGAGAGAGAGAGAGAGAGAGAGAGAGAGAGAGAGAGAGAGAGAGAGAGAGAGAGAGAGAGAGAGAGAGAGAGAGAGAGAGAGAGAGAGAGAGAGAGAGAGAGAGAATTGTCATTACATTTTCTGCTTTTGATGCAAATTTCGCAGATCGTTTTCATCCTGAATCAAACCAATTTGAGGTCCCCGGGCTCACTTCCACCCGACACACTTTTTGAGCTGGTCCCTTTCCTGCCCTGGCTAGGTGTGGACTTCTTGCAGGAGCTTAGCCAATCACAGCTGCTGCCTCACTTCTCTGAATTGGCCACTGTGTCATTCACCCCTACACAGGTATGATATTCCCAAGCTATTATTCACACTGAAAGTCAAATGCTCAGCTAGCAATATTCGGCGAGTAAGGTTTTGGCAAGAAACTTTCTGCAAGCAATGGTTACGACAGCAAGGTTTGTCTACCAAGTTTACGGCTAGTAAGGTTTGACTAGCGAAAATTTTGCCAGGAACTTTGGCTACCAACGTGTTGTGCTAGTAAGGTTCTACAGAAAATTACCAGTATTTAGCTAGTAAGGCTTTATTCTGCAAGGTTAGGCTGGCACGGTATGGCCATTAAAAACATTCCTTAGCCTTATTTACAATACAATCAGAAGCTCCCCTTCCTACATGGTAACTGATCCTATTCAGACATTCTACCTGTATGACAGCTTGAGTATGAGGCAGATGGTGTTCTGCATGATTGGCTTCATTCTTAAACCTTCGAGGAAGGGCTGGGGGTAATGATAGCTGAACAGCTGACAAGCACCCAGTCTCAACTCTGAGGTCTGATGTTATCTGAGTCAGGGTAGTAAGGGGGGAAGACTTTCACCCTGTCTTTAACGTGAAAATAAGCTTTATTCTGCTCCAACACCCCAACTGTTCTCTGGCCTCAGAGTAGCAGCGTATACAAATCCAACAGGAGCAAGAAAACGTTGTGAACCACTTACACCCTTTCAGCAGCAACTTCCCGCCTCATTCAACCCATTTATTTTTATCCTGTTTTATTTATTATAACCTTTTTTTTTTTTTCAGGCTAGTGTAATCCTGGACAAGATGTCTTCAAGCTATACTGTGAGTGATGTTTTGTTTATTTCAAATATATAGCAAAACAACACTGGGATGGCGTAATATATCCAGAGAGCAGCTACTGAAACATTTGACCTCATGCACTGTTTTGAAATAATACTGTGCCCACTTTTCATGTTTACCAAGCTACTTCCTCCCTGGTGATGGTAGACAATAATTTGGATGGCCAATGCACTGTGGCACAGGGCATTCTTCCCATTCCAAAGTCCATGCCGTTTGTCATGCAATACTGAATTTGGGCACGCAGTATGACAGACTTGAACAACTGTATTTTTGTGGCAACCTTACATGATAGTTCTATATTGCCGAATGATTATTCTTTCATTGAAATAAAATACAATTTAATAGTTGAATCACAGAAATCAAAACCGCGCCACATTAATGTTCAGTCCTTACCACAGAGGGTTTCTGCCCGTGCTTCTTTGCTGCATGTCTTCCCCTCTCTCCCCCATACCTTCCTGTCTAACTCTCTCCTTACTAAAAGCATAAAACCTGTAAAAAGAAATCTTAAAAAAGAAAGAAATCAAGGGGGTAAATAACAAAAAACAGAAACAAACAACAATTCAATGTTTGAATTTCAAACCGAATTAGCCAACGTTAACTGGCTTTGCCAACGTTGGATGACCTAGCCAGCTTGAACAGCATGAGCCAACATTAACAACATTAGCTTTAACTGAATGATTCAACATTAAGGGAATTCTACAACTTTAACTGAATGAGCCAACTTACTAACGGGCCACTCTGTTGGTCCTGTGGTCCAGACAGCCCCGGCGGGTCTTCAGGCGCTGGGCACGCTGGTGGTGGGCCTGAGGGTGGAGACGGTGCAGACCCTCCCAGCCGACACACTGCTCTCCTCCCTGCCTGGCATGGCCCAGAACAAGGCAGAGCTCAGACCACCCCTCGCCAACGCCATCTCAACCAAACTCTGGGTAGCGCACGCACGCACGCACACACACGCACACCTCTGTTAAATTGCATTGTGTACAATGTGTCCATGTAACCCATTGACGGGGCTGTAGGTAGGATGTCAGAGTTGGAAGAGAGAGCTGAAGAAAGCAAGATTTTGAACATAAACTACCAATAAACGATGCAGGTGAAGTGAGCTCGCTGTGATATTCTTATAGCGCATTCCAGTCACTAATAGATGAGGAATATCTATGCCATGTCTTAACAAATGAAACTCAAATAATACCTCTTAAATTGTACCTATAGCACTTTTAGGTACCTATTGTGCTATGTGAAGACATTGAGTAACACTGTGTCAGGACATCCTATGTTAAAACATGAGGTTGTTCCTTGTTTTCTCAGGGCTATCCTGATGTGGTGAACCGGCTGGTGAATATTGCCCCTCTTCTGTCCATCACTCCTCTGCTCAGCGTGCTTCCCCACACAACTCTACTAATAGCAAACAGCACATACACCACCACACAGCCCTGGAACACACAGCAGGTACGCTTTCCATACTGCCACTAACACAGCTGCTAGTTATGGTCCCCAGAACACAACTACACTCTGCTAGTTAGGGTCCTCATAACACCACTACACACAGCTAGTTCTAGTCCCCATAATAACACTACACACAGCTAGTTATAGTCTCCTTAATACCACTACACACAGCTAGTTATAGTCCCATAACACTACTACCTATAGCTTATTCTAGTCCCCATAACACTACTACACACTACTAGTTGTATTCCCCATAACACCACTACACCCAGCTAGTAGACCTAAAGTCCCCATACTGCCATTAAACATTGGCAGTCAACCACAAGTTAAGATAACTCCTTTTCATTCATCAGCCAGAAACACAATTATTTTCTTCTTCTTTCTATGCAGGCCAAGGCATTATTCAGAAAAGTGATGGAATCCCAGCCAAACCTCAATCAAGAACGCTTCCTGTACGTTTAACCTCAAATCTGCCTGAGCTGTGGTCGTCAGCATTATCATGTGATTTTATCCAAAGCTTATGAATGAATATCTTCAATTTTAGGCTATAAAGTGTTCTGCACTTCACAACCTAACATTGTGCAGTTGTACTTTTATCAATGGTAAGGCTGTGCTATTTGCTTTGAGAAGTTGAATGAGTTTTATGAAGTTGATGCATAAAGACGGAAACTGTAAAGGTTTGGGATTTATATTAAGGGTAGCTAAAGTCATAAAGTTCAAAATGGGTATCCCAGGTATTGGGTTTAAAGATTAGAAGAAGTTTAGTTTCAGTAAGACATTACCTTAACTAGGGTTTGGACCGGTCTTGCGACAAGTGAATATCTGTGTGGTTGGGAAGGCAAAGGATCATGGGAGCAGAGCACCCTGACCGCTGCTTCCTGTTGTGAACCCAGGAACATTGGGACGGTGGGTCAAGGTGTGAGCTGCCCGGTGCTCCAGAGACTCATCGCGGTGTCATCCAATTCATCGCTGAGGGATATCCTTCACTTCCTGCAAGAGCAGCCAACTCTCCTTCAAACGTCACTGGTGAGTTCAGTGTTTGTACGTCACTTTTTACGTCACAGTTGGACCACAACGGATATAGAGCTCTGTTTAGATTTATATAAAAACAAACATTGCTTTTCAACAAAGCACAGCTTTCGAAGACAAGATGACAGGGAAATGTATTTGCTATTTAGCGGGTTTTTCAACACTGTGTGACTAAATGAAAGGAGGAATGCATTACATTTTAAATTTGCAATTAAAATTCCTGAAAACTCAATAGATATTATAATATCTAGTTATATCTAATATCCTCTGAGAACAAGAAAACAAGACTGTTGCGTCCTTCTTTGAGCAACTCAATTTCTATCCCTGTTTATCCCCAGTGATGCGCTGTTGCAAACATTTTCAAACAGCATCCACTGCCAGATGACTGAACCTTTTTTTCCCTCTACAGAAAAACTGTCTGATAAATGAGCTGTACCGTTTTGAGTTCTTCTCTGAGCTGCTAGTGGATATGGGAGCAGAAATTGCTCTGGCCCTGCCGTAAGTCTGACCAGTCGTCAGAAATTGCCTTCTGCAACATCTACTCTGTTACAGTGAAATGGTTGGACAATGACAGAATTTTTTTGAACATGATATCCACCCACAATAGTCCTCTGTGAATAATCCAAAACGCCCTGACAAAATGTGTGTAAGGTCATATAGCATTATTAATACACACACATAAACATCACATATATCTTCACAAACCAAATTGAAGTGTTTCATCATAACAAAATTGTAATTCCGAGGATTCTTAGCGGATGTTAAGCGATCTACATCTGATTGTTTCATCATTGATGAAGATGGAATAAATATGAATTGATTATCAATTAATATCTATTATAATCGTATGCTCTTGTTCAGAGTTTTCTCTGAGTGTATCTATACTCTCTCTGTCCAAGCGCCCATCCAATGTGTCCGTCCATCTGTCTTCTTGCGATCAACAGGGTGAGCACAGTCAGGAAGTTCCCTGCAGACATGATGGACACTCTGAGGACCATGATTGTCCAGGACCCCAGGTCTTTCCTCCAGCTGCCCAGGATCAAGCAGGAGCTCCTGGTGGACAAGCTGACCCAGAGACTGGTTAAGCTTTGTTCTTTTTGTTTTTTGTGAGACACTTTGGAACTAGGATAGAAATACTATGACGCAAATGTTTAAATGTATATGAGTTTCTCATGCGTTTCCATTAAGTGCTCTGAAAGCTTGTTGTGGTTTTCCCCATGGAAATAGGTCTGGTCTATGAGAAAGGAATTAAAAATGGAGCGCGCTGAAGTTCTGAATTGTTCTGAATTATCCGGATGTTCTAGCACTAAGTACCAAAGCTCTCTCTCTCTCTCTCTCTCTCTCGCAGGGCATGTACACGGGGGAGTACACAGAGGAGGAGTTCCACTCTCTGGGTGTCATGGCCACGTTTGTGGTGGACGAGGTGTTTGTGCAGCTGAGGCGCAGCGTCTTCCTCAACAACCTGGAGCTTCTGCAGGGATTCTGCTACAGCGCCACCAAGAGGTTGCAGGTGGAAGCCATGTTGCAGGAGCCAGCGGTCTTCGGGTACATGGGTGCTCTTACGTTTAGTCTATGAACAGTTTAAGACCTACTTCAGAGGGTTCATTTAGAGAATAAAAGCCCATTAATATATTTGTCAACCATACTATTGGGTTGCACGATAGTTTCATAATGGGTTGTAGTGTGTTTGACTCGAAGCCGAAAAGGTTCCGAGTTCAATCCCCAATGTGCATTGCATTGAGCCAGATGCCCGGGCCCTACATGCTCCTTGATGTCTTGAAAATATTCACTGATTCACAAATAAAGTTAAAATAGGATTGACTTAATTGTTATTTTGTTAATCAGCACATTTGCGTAAGGAATTGTGTCTAATCTACTGTGTAAGACAACTAGGAGTGTCCCTAATGTGGTAATGTCTCCAACAGCCCAGTTGGAACCTGGACCGCGGTCACCATCAGCCTGGTGGGGCGATTCCTCTTCTTCCTGTCCAAAGACACACTACAGAAGATTTCCCCGGTGAGTTTGCGCCTTTATCAGGAACTTCGTCTCTCATTCTCATCATCTCTGAAAATGTGTCTAGTCACTAGTCACAAAATGTTTAGCCACCGTTGGAAATGTCTAGTTTTCTGTATGGCTTTTCAGTTACCTTTACAAATGTATTTTTTTCCTCCATAAAATGCCCAATCAGTTCTGCAAAGATCTAGTCTCTTCTGGAAGTGTCCATAGTCTCCTATAAAGTCACCTGAGGACACCCGGGGTCTGCCTTGAGGGGAAGGATATTTTCGGACTTGACTGTTCTCTGAGAGTGGGTGTTTGTGGCTGTCGGGAATGGACTGTGGGATGCTGGGATTGCTATCTGACACCAGGTCAGGACAGACTGTAAACTACCCTGCTGGGTGTCACGTCTCCAGTTAGCTGTTTGGCTCAAATACCCTGTTCCTGTTGGCCCGCTAACCTCCAGCTTGTGTGTGTGTGTGTGTGTGTGTGTGTGTGTGTGTGTGTGTGTGTGTGAGTGTGAGTGTGTGTGTGTGTGTGTGTGTGTGTGTGTTCATGCAACGTGGCTTTATTTGTGCGATTCTATATATGGGTTTGTGTATGTATGCTTGTGTTTGTGTCTGTTTGTATGAATGTATTGTTGTATATGGGTATTCGTGTCAGTGCATTTCTGTTGGTATTCTTTTGTACGTTTGTGTATTCGAGTGTGCGTATTCCTGTGGTTTTCTATGTATGTGTGTGTGTGTCTTTGGGAACTCTGGGTATATTCATGCATGTGTCGCTCCAGTCACTGCTGAGCCTGAGCCACGTGGAGAGGTTGTTCCTTCAGCAGTCCCAGTGGGAGGCCAGCGAGGTGGGGCGCCACTGTGTGAAGAACACCCCCCCACTTGAGAGGCGGGCCTGGTTCAGCAAAGAGGAGTTTGTCCTCCAGTACTTCCTCGGGTTCCTTCGGGGAGAAATAAATACCTCTGTCCCATGTAAGTATTTTGAAAGATGATTTGTAATCTGTCATTCAATTCTTCTTTCTTTTTTACGTAGTGTGTTTGGAGAAGCCAGCCAGGGTTAGCTAGGTTTTGGAAAGTATCCATCCATAAACAATCCATATTGCAGCAAAATGTAAAATGCTTAAAACAATACTAAAATTGTATGAAATTAATGGAATATAGAAAGAACATGGAACATTATCGGTATGGAAAATGAAACATGTAGAATAACAAGGGAAACAATGCAAATAATGAAAAGGAAAAAAATAAAGACAATTCTACCATCGCCATCGTTGTCTTCATCGTCGTCTTCATCATCAACGGTCCTTTTTGTCCCTGCCCAGCTACCGTGGTGAAGCCTGGCTGTGAGATTCTACACAGCCTAGCTCCGTCTCTGTGGCCCCCCGACAGCCTGACATCCATGACCGACGAGGACTTCTCCAACTGCCTGGAGCTCATTGGACAAGACCCCTTCCTCCAGCAATATCAACGTTCTCCACTGCTGCAGAGGGCCAAGAAGGTGAGGTTCTGCTGACCATTCAACCAGTGCAGTTTAACCCTAACCCTAACCCTGGTAAACCAAGTGCTGCCGACTGACGGGGGTGTGTGTGTGTGTGTGTGTGTGTGTGTGTGTGTGTGTGTGTGAAGGTGCACGGCCCTGTGTCCTCCATGCCCCCCACGGTGGTCCCCCAGCTGGGGAGTCTGGCCGTCGCCCTCTCCAGGGCGGAGCTGGCCTCTCTTCGCCTCTCAGAGATCAGCAGCATCTCAGCCATGGGCGCCGTCAGCACCTGGGAACGCACACAGGTAGCACCCCAAGGCTAAAAGAAAGATTCAAAGGAGGAGGTCCTGCCGTTTGTTCGACCAGTGAATAGGGGCTGCTGTACTAGCAAACTCTCATATTGGCAATTTTGGTCAATAACAAACCACCTATTGTATATTTTATGTTGGAGAACAGGCTGGTTGGTCCTCACCATCTACTGAGTGACTCATTTGTAGAAATTGGTCATTAGTAATACTGTTTAGTGCTGTCAAGCGATTAAAATATTTAATCGCATTAAAGTCATAGTTAAATCGCGATTAATCACACATTTTTTTCTATTCTGAATATCCCTTGATTTCGTGCTGCTAGCCTTTTAGCGAGATCAGAGAGTGTTGAGAAGGACAGTAAGAAGAGAGACCCGCAGTGGTAGGCCTATCGTAAAACTTCAATAGCCCAGGCTTTTATTTGTTTCAATCACTGAACTTTCGAACAAAACTCTTGCTCAGCAAAGATGGGAAATACTATAACATTTATTATTAAACCAGTATGAATATTCCTACCGTACGTAGGCCTATACACATTACCAGGCTATCAAATAACGCCTACACACACACACACACACACACACACACACACACACACACACACACACACACACTAGCGTGACTTGTTGTTGCTAGACAGCAGGAGAAAAAACTACAACGTTTGCCAAGCCAAAAGAGCGTTAATCGCGCGATAAAAAATGAACGCTGTTAAAATTGGTTTGCGTTAACGCCGTTAATAATGCGTTAAACTGACAGCACTAATACTGTTATATTATATAATTGTCATTATGTATTCATTCATATGTGGTTATGTATTTGATAATCACATAATCACATCTATTTAGAATGTGACTTTGAGACAAGGCTGATCTCTTTCTCTTTTTTCCCCATGCTAGCTGCCTGTGCTTTTCCAAAATGTGGTAAAAGCCATCAAACTGAGTCCTAACCAGCTGGATTCCAGCACTCTGGTAGCGATGGGCCACATTGTTTGTGGAGCAAATGCCACTGAAATACAAACTTTCAATGCCACGGAGTTCAGGTGAGCATTCTCATTGCCTTTCTAAAACATGCTCTTCTAAAACAGTCAAATCCAATGTCGTCCAGAGGACTTTTGATTTGAGAGCCTTAGACCACACCCTGTTTACTGTCCCCAATGGGACATTATTTCGGAAACAATAGATACCGTAGTCAACAGAGGGATAAATCATTTTTGATCGAGTTTGAATTGTGCCATGAATTGCACATATGATGTTGAAATATGAATTTGCCAGATAAGACAGTGACAGTTTGTCAAAACAGTTAAATGTAGTTCTATATGAAACTGCTCAGCGGACAACAAGCCTCGTCCCACACAATACACATAATCAACGCAGACATGTGATGCGTTCAATCCAGCGACTACTGGTGTTACGTTTTAAGCTCGTGCATGTTTCTGCACGTGAACGACTTCATGCCTTTCTAACCTTTTAAACCTGTGCATGATGCAGAAAAATGTGCAACAACAACCTCTGGGGTCACACTTAACGACGGGAAACAGAATATGGTGACACTGGGAAGCGAAAAAACGAGCAAGACCCGTTGCTCATGTGACTTAGGAAACACTTTGTGTTATTGTTAGCTCCAGCGGCTCTAGGTAGCTTGTGAAGAGCGAAGGTTTTTTCGGTGTGTAAAGTTTACGAAATTCTTGAGTTTTAAAATGTTAATTTTATAAGTTAATTCACAAACATATTTGTAATTCATGGCACAAGGATGTACAACAGGATCAAAAAAAAAATTGTCCCATGGGGGGCCGCTAGAAGGAGGAGCTTCTCTATTGCATTTGTGAATGCGGCTGGCGATGTCAGGCTACAACATTTTATCTTTCCTGACCTATTGCTCTTCTTTTTTTCCTTGTATGCTGTGCTTCTGTCCCCCCCGCTGGCCACAGTAAGGCTGTGCTGTGGTTGGGCCAGTTGAGGCTCGCCTGCTCTGAGGAGCAGTTTGGTGCGATGGTAACGCTTCTAAGTCATAGCCTTGCCTTCGGCATCACCAGTTCCTGGGGGCAAGAAGTGTTCATAGAGATAGGCGTTGTGGCAGGTAGGTTCTTCACAGCGCTGACAGAAGTGTGCCCAATATGAGAATCCGATAGGCTGCTTTCAAACATTTATGACCAATTACACTTTCTGTGTGAAATAATCTTAATAGACCTGATTGAGACACAGTTTACAAATTACATTTTAGAAAGAACTTAATGGTTTATAATGTCAGTGTCACATATTAATGGCACTTTGGTGGACCTAATGTTCAAGTTATTTGTCATATTTGCCATGAATTACTTGAATTTCAGGCCAATGTATTCTGATTTATTCTAGCTAGCTAATTAACTCCATGTAATCGAGAAGCATGTGACATATTTAAACCAATCTGTATCTGGAGCATATGGGGCACTCCGTGGGTCATTTTTGGTCCATGAGATATCTTCTTATAATACATCTGTCTTATCTGTGCTGGTAGCTGGACTTCCTGATATGTCCATGTCGGCGCTCGTGAAGGAACAGCTCGAAGGCATCTCACCAAAGGCTATTTCACTCATTCCCCGAGATAAGTTTGCTGTAAGTCTTCCATTATCAGGCGATCCCAGGAAGGACTTTTGTGCAGTAAAATAAGCTATTAGGGCTCATTACTAGCATTTCTCTATTTATATCAACACAGTATTCCCATTTTCTGTGTTTAAACTTCCTAATGATCAGATGGAAACAGACATGGCATGGTCCCCTGCTGTGACTCACATAAATAACCCTGTCCTCAATATCTAAGAACTTGTGCATCTTCTCATATTGTATCCTATTTCGATTGTCCTCTCAGTTTTCTCGGTTTGTGGCGCCCCCTACAGGTGGTGTTCAGCCCTGCCAAGATCGGTAATTTCACCTACGAGCAGGCAGTTGCGGTGACGACGAGGCAGCGTGAGGCGCTGTCTGACGCCCAACAGAATGCCCTTGCCATAGTCCTTACGCCCTGGGATGACCGGCTTCCGGACCCCCGACGTAATGCAATATCTGTCTGTTGGAAAATAAGGGTCAAAATAAGAGTCAATCTTTACCCGTTTTAAATTTGCCTTTAAAGCCATAAGATGCATTTCTAAGTGAAACAAGACGTTCAAGTGGGACTGAAGGTTTGGAAGAATCATTAAGGGATGAGGTGATATGTATTGATTCTTTCAGGATTTTATTTGCAGTAGTCGTAGTGTACTTTAAGGACGAACACTACATTGTTGATATTATTAGTGGGTAACATTGGACAACATTAAAATAACTTGAAATTTGAAGTTGTCAACCAAACACAGCCCCTTGAGTGTTGCAACTCTTGTCTGTGTTTCACTCAAAATGCAGGCCGTTAGAGGGATGGGATCTCATAATCAGCAGGATATCGATAGTGACAATCTTTCCCTGGCAGTGCTGAATTGAAAGGAAATGCCAATCTTGACCTTTTCCATTTATTTGTAGCACTGCTTAAATGTTCCACTTGACTTATGCCTTTGTCCAAAGATATTCACACCAATTTTCCACATAATTATTGTTCATATATTCTTGATATGAGAGCATCAGCATATCAGCTTATTACCTACATTTCCTGTTTGAGATGAATAAAATATGACACTACTTCTTATATCTGTATTGTGGATTTAGGCCAATGACATAATCAGTATGAAGGCCTACTGACACATAACCTTTGTACCTGAACAAATTAGCACATTTAGTTGTCTTGCTCTAGTTTGGATGGAATCAATGCAGTAATCTACTGTGTATGTGTGTGTGTGTGTGTGTGTGTGTGTGTGTGTGTGTTTATCTCTTCATGTGTGTGTTAATGTTTGTGTGTCCTTCCACAGTGGATAGGTCATTTGGGGGGACAGTCAGTCCCACTCATCTGTGTCTCCTGCTGGGACTGCTGATCTGGCTGCTCTTCTCTGCCCCCCCCGACCTTGATCGCCCCTCTGCACCCAGGGCTACCGTTCTCACCTTACCACCGGTCCCACCCTACCTATCAACACCCGACCCAAACAGCACTTCCCACTTTCAGTATTCTAATGCATGAGTGTGCTATTTATTTTGTCTTTTGTCCTTAACGTTATTATTTAGCTGTAAATAATGTCATCACATTTGGTTCTTAGAAAGGCGCTACTAATATATTAAGATATTATCGATTGACTTAATTTATGTTTCTTTTTCTTTTAACAACTGCAGCAGAGAGATAAAAATAGAGGGTGGTCTTAATAATAAGCAACGCGTGTTTCGATTAATGCATGTACCAACAGCATCTGAGATATTGCCGGTCTTGTTCATGTTCCTTGTCCTTCTCAGGGCCGCAAAGCCACGCACCTGGTTTGAAATAATACAATTAATGATATTTTCAAAACCATATGATAGTTTGGGTTGTAAATCTAGTTTTCTATTATCGCAGAATGTTGTCTATTTATTGAAAGTTGTTTGGTTTGTCTATAATAATATCCTTATATATATCAGTATTATATTATATGTGACTGGATCTATTAAAATAAATGAAAACCACGATAACCTTTAACATTATCCACGATTTCTACGCAATTCAATGAAAATATGTTTGTATACACTGAATGTTATTTCTTTAACAAAACAACAGCAATGTAGAATAGCTTACTATAAATAGGCCTACGTTTATACAGCCTATATGGTACCTTGGTACATTTCGGAGAGGACTCGGAGGACACGTCCTCAATATAGAACACATGCATCTGTCCGATCCAATAAAAACAGAAAAAACAATGGAGGACTTTTATTTTGAAACAACGCTATGACGATACTCATAGACGCAACAATGCCTCCAACAGTAGTAGTGTCTTTTTTATTTTACTGCTTCTCTTTTTAGTGGCCAAAGTAGAAGCACACAGAAGAGTTGATCCTGCATATGTGTGGGTTGACTAAGTACGGATAGTATAAAAAGGGAAAAGTTGAGCTAGAGCAGAATACATATTTGCAAGCAATACAGAAGGCCTGAGAGCTTACTGCACTATATTCCATTCCATTTTGAATGGGCACCTTTTGCCTTATTTTTGTGTTTACATAGTAATTTCCCCATAAATGGAATCAGCGGGCCCCTGACCACCCGCTCAATGTTCTCCCAAAATGTTCATACGATACCTAGTAGTAGGTCGTAGTAGTACCAATGATTAAATAATCTATAAACAACACAATGACAGAATTTTTATATTTTATTTCACCAGAGTCCAGGGTAACAGGTGCGGTACCCCTCTGACTTCAATGTATCAGATAATGAGTGGGATCTAGAATGTAGGAGTCGCTTTTCCTGGGGGCCAACCAAGTGCTCCACCGGCACATGAGGAGACAGCCGTCAGTGAGGCGTCGCTCCGCTGATTCCAACCGGCTGGGCGTCGGATCCTGTCAAACACAACCAACATGGCGGACTGGGGTGAGAAACTAACTTGTTTAAAGCATAGAGATCCACGTCTTATCTGGCAAATAAAGACCGCTCGACGACGTGTATGCCCTCGTTTTTAAGGATAGGTGTGCGTTAGATGTATTCAAACTCGGATGATCCCATATATTAACACAAATACGGTCGTCTTTTTCAACAGACGCCGACAACTTCGAGCCGGACGAGCCGATCAAAAAGGCGGCAGTGCAGGATAAATGGGAAGGCGAAGATGAAGACGACGATGTCAAGGTATTGCCATTGAGAGCACCGTGTGTAATATGAGGTGCATTACCGGTGTACTCGTTCGTTAATACCCCGATAAGGTGGTGTGGTTGGTGGTGTAATCTCTTGCATTTTAACGCCATGCTCGCCTGTCAGATGGACTACACACCGTGCTAAGCTAAAGCTAACCCGTCAGGTGGACCTGTGTTGGTTGTATGCTAAGCTAATGCTAACTCGTGGGGCTCCAACATATGTCCGGTTTTATCTTGCCATATGTTATGTTGAGTTCGAAACGTAGCGCTTGGTTGGTTCTATTATCCCTGTTATGTGCCCTCATCCGGCTAATAAAAGAAACGCTTTGTGGTCGTGAAAAGGGTGGCTGTTGATGTTGGACCAACATTAACTACTGGGCCAGGCCATTTCATGTTGGATAGCTTGAGGAAGCCTCCATAAAACCACCCAACAGTAACTTAATGAGTTATTTCTGATGTCCCTGTAAAAAAACAGTTGATGATGCTGGTCCCTTTTGAATGTGTTGTGTTTAGCTGGCCATCTGTGTTGGAAATGTTAGGTGGCTAACCAACTTTAGCCACTTTGGGATGAAATCATGATCTGGTGATGACTCAACTCGACTGGGCCTGGAACTTTCCAAGTCAATCCTACACAAGGGCATTATAACAACAGTCCGCCACACGCCCATAATCACTTGTTCACTACCTGAATATTCTTACATTTTCCTTTTTCTCGCCGTCCAGTACAAGGACCTCCCTTAATTCCCTAATGGAAAGGACTGGCGAGGGCTCCCTAAGCGTCCACTAGATTCTGTGGCATATGGTGTGTATGCAGCCTCCTACAGGATGAGGCTGCATTGTATCTATTGGAGGTTTATTGCCAATTGAAATTATCCAATGATGTTGGAGACTAATTGCTTCTCCTCCCCCCCCCCCCAACACCACCTAATAATAAAGTTGACCTATCAGCAAGGCAGTGCATGCAACTATACTAGAATATTAAACAGATCAAAAAAAAAGTCAAATTAATTAATCAGGTTATTATGACATTAAACTAAGGCAAAATGTATGTTGGTCTTAAAGAGACTTGGGCTTAAAGTAGAATGAGTCATGAGTTTAGATGGGCCTACTCTACCCATGATACACTACTGGTACACTACTAAAGTTGTAAGACTCAATCTAGAGGTCTTTTCTTTTTCAGGATAACTGGGATGACGATGATGAGGAAGAGAAAAAAGCGGAGATAAAGAAAGCAGGTAATAATAAAAATATATTATTTTTAGAACTTGTCACTGTTGGTTGCCACTGCCATAGCTAAAATGCACGTCCAATTTTACGAGTTGAAAGTCATGCATCCACTGATCCATTGTTTCATTGTCATTTTCAGAGACAAAGGTGTCGGAAAAGAAGAAGCTTAGCGAGAAAATAAAGGAGAAGGAAAACCGAGAGAAAAGGAAAAAACAGGAGGAGATCCAGCAGAAGGTAGGGTATTTTTCTGCAGTATTCTAAAGAGAAGGTTGTTTTCAGGGGTTACACCAATACCACTTTTTCATGACTGATACTAACTCCCATTTCAGACATCTGCGTCTCAGATGGTACAGAGCCTATACTTTTTAGCATTCAAAGTTCTGTTTTGAAATGACAAATTGAAAATATTGAACTATCAATGTATTTCCCTTTCAGCTGAAAAGCAGTTTTGTTTTTGCAATTTATGAAAAGTTATGGAGAAAAAAGTGTATTTCTTTTTTATCTATCCAGCAGTTAGGGTTAGCTTTCTGTTTGTTTGACTGTGTTTAAAGCAAGAGGAGCTAACGCCAGAGGAGCAGCAACTGGAGAAGCTCAGAGTTCAGAAACTACAAGAGGCCGCAGACCTGGAGCTAGCTAAAGATGCTTTTGGTATGTAAGGTCATGGTCCTTTATTTGAAAAAATTGTTTGATTTTAAGATCGTTCTGTCAAAATAGTATATGAATGTTAATGACATTAAAGGAAAAAGTAGCATAGTCCTAAATACTACATAAATCATTAATTAAAATGAGCATACTAAACTTTTGAAATAAATATTTCTTTTAAGGTCGCTTGGCATGCTACTTTATGGATGCTTTAATATAGATATTAGTGGGCCCCTCACACAGTGTTTGTAAACGTTCCCGAAATTTAGCCATGGTGCAGAATTACAGCCACTACGAGCCAGTCGCACATTGAGCTTTCCCCGATCGTGCCGTTTCGGTGTCTGTAGCTTTAATGCAAATGAGGAGGAGAGAGGCGGGTCAAGGAGGAGGGTGGGGGTGTGGCCCTGAGCAGCTTGCAGCCACGGAACCATGCGCTGTTTACAGTGGATGTATCGCAATGGCAAGGCGCACACAGCCTTTGGCCGTGTTCGATAAATATTCGGGAGTCCTGGAGCTCAATATCTATATCATATTATATAAATTATCACGGCCAAAAGCTGTGTGCGCCTCCAGACGATATTATAGATCTCAAACGACTGCGTCGGGTTCTCCAACGTCTCTGGTTCTTCCACGTCCACATCAATCTGAAGTAGACTGAACGACGACATGGAGGAGAAAGGGACGGTTGCCCGCGATTGTTGACCGATTGTTGACCTTAGGCACCACTGCCTCCTGTAGTGGGCCACGCCGTGGCAGTGGTCCCTCGGCAGCAGGCAGCGGGAAGTGGGGCTCAAGCGGGAGATACCGCGGGCAACAATCCCTTTCTCCTCCATGTTTTGGGTCATGTACTTCAGGGAATCAAAGCAAAAGATCCTTTCCCCCAATTCCTTCTCAACCATGGCTGAGATAACCCCCACTACGAGTCTCGTTGTGGAAATACCAGAGACGAGAGTCCGACGTGTTATGCGCCATAACACCAACAGCAGAACGGTTATCCCAATAAAGAAGTGTAGGGCTACAACACTTGCATTACAGTCCTGGAGCTCTATATCTAAATAATATCATATAGCCTAATAGGCCTACATATCATATAAAACATATTATTACGGCCAAAAGCTTTTCGCCTCCAGACGATAATTATGCACAAACGACTGCGTCGGGCTCTCCGACGTCTCTGGTTCTTTCACGTCCACATCAATCTGAAGTAGACTGAACCGCCCGCTGCCGGTTGCCTGCTCCCGGCTGCCCGCTGCCAGGCGCTGGTGCTTCGCAGCGGCGGGCAGCGGGGCTCAACGATGGCTGAGATAACCCCCACTACAGTCTTGTTGTGGAAATACGAGACACGTCAGAGAACCAACGTGTTATGCGCCGTAACACCAACAGCAGAATGGTTATCCAAATAACAAAGAAGTGTACAACACTTGCGTTACAGTGTGTGTACACACACACACGCACACGCGGCACTCGCAAGGTCGTGTCTCATTGGCGGGCCATATTCTCTGGGCGGGCAAGGCAGAGAATGAGGAGGTAGCTTGGCCCCTTATGACGACATATCGGGCCACATTCCAAATCGGCGCGCTTCAGCTTCCATTTTTTCAAAGGCGAGCAGGATACCTAGTGCTCCTTCTACACCGAGCGAAAGTTTTAGCCACTGGCGGACCATAGGCAGGCTAGGGGAACTCGTATTAAAATCTCACTTTATGACAAAACCTCATAAAGTGAGATTTTCATGCCATGGGACCTTTTTAAACCTATTTATTTTGCAAACCTTTGTTTTGTTCTCACTAGGGATGTTAACCGATGACCGTTTGACCCATGGTTGACCGTATCAACGTTAACCGATCAATCTTGTCGCTTGTCGGTTAAAAAAATGATTTGGGTCAGTGTGGAATGTGGAGTTGGTTTCACTTCATACAAAAAGATGATCCGATGAGGTGACTTATTGGAAGTTGGACGGACACCGCGTCTCTAACCCACTGTTTAATTTCTCAAGTCTTAATCAATCCTGCATGCGAGCGGCGGAGAATATGATCTCTGAATTATTGGACAGTAGACTAAACGCTATAAGAGTACAGTTAGCCATCTCATTCCAAGATCTTTTTGTGTGAAGTGAAAAAAATTATCCCTCGCACTCAATTTTTCCGTCTCCTCCAAACTAAACAAGCGCCGTCTCTTTGGTGCTGTCATTTTCTTAAATGAGCCGCGGCAATGTTTCAAATGAGCTCCTAACGCTGCCCTCTTCCGATTGGCCCCTGGTGAATCCCGCGAAGGATCTCAACCAGGTCCGCGCAACCTCAGACCATTGAGGGAGTTCACGCCCGTTCTCTACACACAGTCAACTTGCAGTAAGCATGCCTCGTGTTTCAATTCAAACACAGGTCGTGCCGCGGTTAGAGCCACTGCCTCTCACTCGGAGAGAGTGTGTGTGAGTCAGAGGTAGAACGGGAGAGAGATAAGCAGAGTAACGAAATAGCAGGTGGCTGGTGTGGCTCGAAATGGCTGTTCACATAGCACATTTTAATCTGATCGGTTAACCGGTTTCAACTGGTTAATGAGGCTCGGTGGTCGGTCAAGAATATTTTACATTTTCGCCATCCCTAGTTCTCAGTATTAATCCCACCAGGTGTTTTTAGAACATGTCAGATGTTTTTTTTTAAAATATATATATTTTGTTTTAATCCTAAAATGTACTATGTCTTCTGCAGGTATCAGCAATACGGCAATCAACGTGGCAGGTATCGACGCCATGTGCCCGTCTTCTAAAGAAGACTTTGTAGAGTTGGAGAAGTTGCTCAAAGAAAAAATATGCCAGTTTGAGAAGTCTGTGCATTATTCAAATTTTTTGGATTCATTGTTTCGGGAACTCTGTATTTCATGTAAGTTTTACAGTCTTTACTACAATCAATTTATTTGTATGTTCTAGTATGTTTTATGTACTAAATGTCGTGGTTTCCGCCCTGAAAGATTTGTACTAAGCAACCCTTTCTGACTTACAGTGGAAATAGAGGACTTAAAGAAAATCAGTAATGCCCTTACAGTCCTTCTTAGTGAAAAGCAGAAACAAGAAAAAGTGAGTAATTTTATTTTCATTTTGGGGAAATACCATTTTTTGGAGTTTGTCTTCATCCAGCAGATGGTGCTGTGAGTCGACAGCACCATTTAATGAGCATATGGGGTTTGTAAATGACTGATGATTTGGCATATTACAAAAGCTGTGTCAAAGTGATAAATATGGTAGCCTGGGAGGGGTGGTCTACGGCTCATCCAAGTAATCAACTGGTAGTAGCCAATGAGAGTAGGCCGGATCGTGACTTCGCCCTCTGTCTGCTCAACTTTAGAAGAAATTATGCGGGTGATAAGGTTAGCCTGTCAACTTATAGAGCCAGTGAACCAACATTTTTTAGCTTGAATTCAAACACCTTTTCTCTAAATTGGGGATTTATTTCAGTCACAGTGATAAAAAGGCATAGATTACTATGTTGACGATCATCTAACACCAATTACCACGTTTAAAACAAATGTTTAAGTTAGGTATTACGCTTCTCTATTGCATTTAAGGTATTTCTATTTCCTCCGCCGTCGAGCCCAAATGGGATTATATGGGTTTCAAAATGATTATTGAGTTATTTCATCAACACCCAGTTTCATTATGTTATCGATACCTAGTATCCAATCGTTATCCGTGTCATGTCACCACTGAATTGAAAGTTCCCCCTTATCTCTAGAAAGGGGCTGCTGTTATGGTGGGGCGTTCAGCTGTTGAACAGTTTGAATCTGTGGGTGTCTGGTGAATTCTAAACGGCGTACGTCACTCTGCGTTCACAGCAAAACAAAGCCAAGAAGAAAAAGAAGGGCGGTCAGCCCGGTGGCGGGCTGAAGGGCAAGATGCGCGACGATCTGGACTATACAGCGTTTGACGGTGGTTACGCCCAGGACTACGAGGACTTCATGTGACACTGGCGCACCAGCGACCCCGCTCCCCGCCCCGCCCCATCAACCATCCCAAACACAGCTGTACCTTTTCATGCTGCCCCAATGCCATCCTGGAAGTCCTGAACAAGATGACCACCCTGCGTCGGCCCCCACCCCCAGTCTGCCCCTTCATTTTGCTTCAATGACCAGAGGGACTTCACCGGGGAGCGTCCACCGTCGCACACAACCGTTGTATCTGATATGGGCGTATGGATCTGCCTTTCGTGTGGCCTAAAACTCCAGAGACGCTCTCGCTCGTCAATTAGTATCCGCCGGGTGACCCAGATGCAAAGGGAAAGTACATTTGAACTGCTGGGCTTTGTTAGATCCAAGACTCAATGTTTATTGCTAAGATTTGAGAGGTGTGGCTCATTTCAAAGTGGCAGATAAAGTATTGCAGTTCTAAATAAGGACATAGAAACACATGTGGTTATATGCAAACGTCTTTACCCAGAATGTCTGTATATACTAAAGGTCTCTTCTTAATTTGCCTCACAGGAAACTATAGTATCTATGACTCTGGTTGCCAAATACAGGTGTTATTTGGTAATGATTAATCGTAGTCCTCAAGGAGTTGCTATGTTCATGCATTCAGACTGGAGAGCTACATGTGAGCAGTCATAACACCCATTGTATTTGAAGCAAATATGGATGGCCTAGGGTAATAAACATCCTCTCCGCCATTCTCTGGAATTTTCCTTTATGATTTGAATAGCGAAAAAAAGTGCATATAGGTATTATTTTTGTGCATGACAAAGGTATGACTTACTAATTTGATTTCTACTAATGCAGAGTTTGGATACATCAAGTGGTCTGACTTGCCCTCTGCTGGTCTCCTGATCATTGCTTCTGCAGGCTTGTATCAAGTGTGTTGAGGAGCGAGGCCTTGCTTACTTCTCACTACAACCTGGTCCCAGGGGCTCGACTTTCTACTGACTGACCAGTATCCACGACAAGTCCCATCATCGCAGCATCTGCAATCTTTTATATGCATTTAATTTAATAAATCACTGGTAGAAAACAAACCTCGGTTTTGCAGTTTCTGTTTTGAGAGAACTGTCTAGTAGTGGATCTAGATGACGGTTTTCCGACTCTGTTAATGCTGTGACCCTAACCTGTGGAAGTACTTTTGGATCAGGACCCTTCAAGTATTTTGTGCCGAAAAATGGGCAATTCATTTGCATTACCATGTGAACAAAAAATAATGACAAAAGTGAATCATAAAAAGCTTATCAACATTTCTGTGTATTATTCATCACTATATATATTCTTGTTTTCAGTCGTCAAATGAAACAAATCATGCATGTTTCTTGAACAATATATGTTGTAGTCATCCTGACATTCGTTATGTAGCTGTTTAATACGAGTTGAGAGAAGAAACCCTGGTCATTACCAATTTATTCAAATTGTATCCAACTGACTTGTTAAAAACATGGAAAGTACAATAAATATTGTATTTACAATTTCAAGTAAATATTTAACATGGTCAAAGGTTTAGCTTTATCTGGAAATCTTTTCTTTACCCATTCCCCCGCCCAAAAAAATACCTGAAACATGTTTGAATTTAAAAAAAAGATTACATTAATAAAAGAGATTTGAAATAATATAAAAAAAAATGCTTCGCAATCACCACTGATCACTAATGACTGCTGATAAGAGACCTATGGCATGGTATCTCGTCTAGATTGTGTGCGTCTTCCGGCTGGATCCCTGGTGTTGCGTTTTCGGTTGCCACGCGGTGCATTGGTGCCCTCTCTCTGCCGGCGGCGACTAGGCCGGCTGTCTCCTCGCCCACCCGCGCTTGCCCCGGATTGCCCAGATGAATTCTGGGAGTTCTGGAACACGCTCTGTTGTGTCGCATCGTGGTCTCCGCAGGTGAACGTGAGTGCTACCCCCTCATTGCTCTTCATGACGCGGGACGTGCCATCGGAGGTCCCGTCGAAACAGCGGCCAAGGGCGATCTCTTTGGCGGTGCGTGGGTCTTGGTCCGTCACAGTGTAAATGCCGTAGTTGTGGCCGAGAGGATCCAGGGGGGCCAGCATTGTGAACTCATTAGTGTCATTGTTGACTGCCAAGGGCAGATGGTTCACCAGGTACTCCTGGAGAATGGTGTTGACGTTCTCTCGTTTACAGCTGCCCTGGGGAATCACCCTGACCAGTGTGCGGTCCACGCGCTCCTGATCGTACAGCATGCCGCTGCATTTGAACTCCAGACACACTGCAGACACATTATTCAGGTCCATGTCACGGATGCTGCGGGTGTCTCTGAGACCGTACAGCTGGCCCCCTGTCCTGGGATGGGTGCCGCCCATGTTGCGCGAGCGTACATTGAGCTCGTGGGGACTGCTGAGTTTAACCTTGATGTAGCAGGCCCGGTACTCCATGGGCTTGGGCCACCAACTGAGGTAATCCTCCGTCCAACTCATTGGGTCGTCCTCGTTGAAGGGCACTGTGTTGTAATCGTAGCGATCCCCTTCCACTCTGGAGAAACGGAAGTGGGGTGCGCTGAAGGGTGCTTCCTCACAATCCTTCAAACGCTCAAACGGGTAGATTGGTCCGTTGGACTCCTCTGGGGTGTTGGAGTTTGGTTTTGCTACATTAATGCTGAATGCTGTCTTCTTCAACCTGGTGTCCTCATGGTCGGTTCGCCGGTAGTTTAGCTTTCCCAGGAAGGGTTGGGGGACACCGATGAGGTTGGGATTTAATTTTGGTGAGGAGGTCACAGCCTCCAGCTCCTCCCCTCCCAGGTTGGCCATGACGTAGGCAGAATATGCGTCAGCCCTCTGATCGTCACAGAAAGCTGGAAGGCACGCACCGTTGGAACTCGTGATGGCGCTGTCGAACCGGCCCCAGGCGCGGGGGTTGGTGGAGAATCCAGGGGTGGGCTCCATGTTGATCAGACTAATAACGACCCCCTCCACCTGTTCACTGGGCATAAAGCGCTCGCTGCGGAAGCTCCTGACCTTAACGTAGCACCTGCGGTTCTCGGGCACATCCAGGTTGAACAGACGTCTTTCCCTGATCTCCATGTTGCCAATCAAGAAGGTTCTCTCCTCTCTCTTCCCTCTTCTTTTCTTCTCCATCTGCAGATCACCTTCCTCCTCCCACAAAGCTGTCTCAGGATTCAGCGACCAGAGCTTCATGGTGTTTAGATGCTCTGGCATCTTCACCTGAGTGGAGTCCAGGAACACCTTGACCTCACCTGCGTTCAGAGGCACCCCTCCCTGCTCGGCACTGAAGTCAACGGAGAACATTCCGTACGTTCTTAGTGGAAGGGTGTCGCCAGCTTCTCCCACAAAGTTGAGGTCGCTCTGCGCTGCTGCCGCTGTGGAAACATCTCTAGGGTCGAGAAAGGTTACACTAGCCTTGACGTTTCCGACAAACACCTCTCCATTCTGCTTGTAGAATGAGTGAGGAGGGATCTCAAGCTGGACCATCGGATCCTGGCCCTCTGCCTCTCCAAGCTCTAGAGTGTTGGTCTCTGTGGAGCTGATGATGACAGGCTCCTTCTTCCTGAGCAGTTTGATTTCATGGTAGATGGCACCCCCCCTGCTGTTAAACGGCAGCACCTTCGTTGTGTTGACAAACTTCTGCATGTTGTCCACAAAGGTCAGGACCAGCCTGGCTGTATCGAGTGGCACCTGGACGGAGAAGGTGCCTTTGTACCCCGTGCGACTAACTCGCTCTCCGTTCATGAAGATGTGGCCAAACCTCATCGGTTCCCCTGTATCCGCCGCGACGGCTCGCCCGTGAACGACAGCCTTGGTCTCCACGCACTTCTGGCAGCCGCACGCCGTCACCACCATTGTGGGGAGTTGGTAGCCCTGGCACGATATATCTCGCTTGGCCATCTTCGCCACGCCACAGCAGAATGCAACGTTGTCTTTGCAGCGGCTGGCGTTGTCCAGCTGACCGGCACAGGTGGTGGTGGGACATTTGCCCACGTCGTAGTAGAGGGAATCGCTGGTGTTCTGGGGGCAGTCGTGGGGCAGGCGAATGAGGTGCGTCTCAGGTGTGGGATTACAGGACGGCTGATCTTTAGCTGCAGGACAGAGGCAGATTAAAAAAGAGGAATGAGGATGAGATTCTTGCAAATGAGGACAATGTCTCAGCACACATCTCAGTTACAATCCTTTTTTTGTTTGTATCCTTTAGGGTCTCTAGGTGTTTTCCATCAACCCTTTGCTTTGCCTTTCAACTCTAAGCATTGGCCTATTGCTTTGGGAACTGTGGATGAAATGTATAACATTCATGTGTCATTTACAGCATTCCCGCTATTCCATGATTATCATTTTTTGGATAGAGTTTTTGGTTCCACAGTGTGGATGGATATGCTGGCCTCCTCAGAGTAATCTGAGTTGGGTTGTCCTGTACCTAGTACAGTGAGAAGGGCTGGTTTGGTCTTTATGGCGCCGGCTGGGCTACTGGCTCTGCAGTAGTATTCTCCAGACTGTTGAGGACGCAGGTCTTTCAGGACCAATGTGCTGTCAGACCGTCGCTCAAGGAGAGTATTGTTGTGGAACCTGGTGGATCCCAAGGAAGGGAAGTAAAAATTTGCAACCCACATTCAACTCAACTTAGTCTATACCAAATGATTAGACAAAAACAGCTTAAATAACTAAATACACAAGAAATGTGTAGAAAGTAATACTCTTAAGATTTTAACCAAAGTATGTTTCTCATATGTAGTCAGTTATAAACAAGTTATAAACAACCACTGTTTTAAGTGGAGTTAGTGTATTTTGGGCATTTCTTACCACTGGAACTGCTCTGGCTTTGGCGTTCCGGACACTTGGCAGCAAAATACAGCAGAGTGACCCTCTCGCCTGGCTTTGCTCTCAGGGTTCGTCAACACATGAAGCTTCTCTGAGAAACCAGAGGAACAGTGGCCAAATGAAAAAAATATATATTCCTCATCATTGTGGATGTAAGAGCAAGTGATTGATTGGGAAAAGGATTTTGCTAGCCGTGATGAAGGCCTCAAACAATTCGGATAAAGTATATTGATTGACTAGCTTTTCTATTTTTAATAAACCGGAATCAGTGTAGTCTAGGGGTAAGGTCCGGTATAAAATAATATTACAGCAATTAGTACATGGATCTGTTTGTTACATAAAATAAAAAAATGAATGAAAAAATTGCATGGGCTTGCCCCAAAAAATGACCAGATTTGTAATTTGTGGATGCTGTGATGAGACTCAAAGCGCCCCCTCCAGTTACCTGTCCTCTCCAGCCGGATGCTGAGCACTGAGGTGGGCTCACTGCTGAGCGGTACCAACACGTCCAGCGGGGAGTGGTTCTGTGCGCTGACCGTCAGCGTGGTGTTTCCATCGGGACAGACACCGGGGATCCGGAAGTGTCCGTTGTGGTCGGTGAGCACTAGGAGTTTTCCCAAGCGCACGATGGTGGCGCCTTCCGCGACCAGTCCTCCCGCCCCGCGGACTGAGCCCAGCAGGACGTGCCCCTCACACGTGCACGCCTCGCACTCAGCGTTCACCTTTCCCATCATGCAATGCAGATGGCAGTCTACAGAGTAGTATATGATAAAGTCAATGTGGGTATAAATGAACAGCCAACAACACAATGTACGAGGATACCTGTACGAAACACCGCTTACCCGCCCTGGGGCATTCAGGGCCGTCGCATGACCTTCCCTCCACTTTGGGTCCGCTGCAGGACAGAGTCTGGGACTGGCAGCTCCGAGAGCGCACCTGTACCCCAACCCTGCCGCACATGGCCGGGCACGCGTTCCAGACAGACCAGGGACCCCAGACTCCCTGCAGGATTTCACTATAATCTAGATAGATACAAGCATGGGTAATATACATGTTTGGAATAGCAGCTTTGCATTACATTACAATAATTGTATTACGACTACTATGTGTTTTTCTGGGAGTGGAACCCCCCAGCCGCTACAATATCCTGCCCTAAATGAACTAATTCGAAGCCGCCTATTCCACTGATCACACCTACCTTTCGGGCAGAGGAAGCGGACAGAGTAGTTGGAGCAGTTTCTCCCCGGACCCTGCTCTTCATTGAGGCACCAGAAACCCACAGTGGGGTCAGCGTGCACCGTCTCCCCCGTCTCGCGGGCCGGGACCCAGTCCGTGGTCCTGGCCTCCAGGGCCCGTGGGACAGGACACACCCTGGAGCGGTAGTAGAAGCGGATTGCTTCCAGCTGCTCGTAGTCCCCACGGCCCCCGGGATGGTCCACGTTGAACCAGGTGGTCCACTCATGCTTGGCTGAAGGTACGAGGATGAGGCAAGCCGTGAGATTGGCTTAGCAGCTGCTCGGTCGACACGCGGCTGTTTGGAACTGGACTGCACAACAATCTGATTCTACATGCACTTTTTCTGTTTTTATTGTAGATAAGAAATGCAATCATACCGTCTGAATTGTCAGTCCTCCGTGATCCTAAACATGATACACACAGACACACAAGATCGGTATCATTAACAGTACTCCCCTATATCATTTTTGTGGTTAACGGATATACTCTTATTGTTGGTTCTATGAACCAACAATAACAATAAATTAAACCACCAGTGGTTGAATTTGTCCTGGGAAAGTGGAGGAAAGACTAATAGACATTTTTGAACTGTATTGTATTGAAGACAGTCAAGGTAATCACCTAAATGAGGACTCAAACACAGCTTGGCATGTCAGCAATATTTTCTTTCCCAACATGTTATTATTGAAAAATACCAGAGCATTGTGTCTTTTCCCTCTGGATTACTCTGCAATCTTTGTTGTACATTTTACATCTGTGTTTGTGTGTGTGCGTTTTCTGTAGGATTGTGTGTGTCTGTGTGTGTTTGTGGGCTGCTTAGTTGTGTGTCTTATAAGGTGTGTGTGCCAAAGTGTATATTTTGTATGGCTGTTTTGTGTTAGTATTTGCATGTGTACTGTGTGTTTGTGCAAAATGCATGCAAAACTCGAGAGCCAAACCTCGAGACGTGGTCGCCATGGCGCCAAGGACAAGAAGGAGGGGCAACACGGACATTCTGACACTTTGTAGCTCGGAGCGACCTCTGACCTTTCACCTCTGGGTAGAACCGTGTCACAGCAGGGACTCTAAAGATAGTGTTGTCCGCCACTCTGTTGATGAAAGAGGAAAGCAGAAATCACATTCCGACAATAAACTGCCAAGATGCACTGCAGCAATTCTAAGATACGATACTATAATAGGCATTAAAAATATATATAAAAGGCATTAATCATTAGCGTTTTGATAACATTTCTAGCAATGAATGTGCATTTTATTTTCAGTATCTTCAGTCAGTGAATGTATATGATGTTTAGTTTGCTAGTCAATGCAACGTTTTCTATCGCTGCCATTCTATCGCATATGGCATTGCTAGCCCTGAAACCAAGCCGCTTGAGCGTTGTTTGAATCAATGTCTTTTCGTTGGGTAGTCTTCTGAGCTGTTGTGTCATGTGTCAAGTGTTATTTCATGTAACGTAAAGATATTTATTCTACTGTTGTACATATTGCGACAACGTGTTTTTGTGGGGCACAACAGATTTTTATGTATGCTTTGCATTCACCTAAAGAAATCCATTACATGTCGATTTTTCGAGTGACCCCGGGAAGGTCACTCGACGGACTTGAGTTTTTGAGAGACACAATGGAAAGCTCAGATGATTACACAACGCCGAGACATTCATTCAAACATGCGTGCTGCGTGGTTTCAGGATTATTAGATTCCATATAAATGACCAAGGCAACGATAGAAAACGTTGCAATAACTAACAAACCAAACTTCATATACACTCACTGAGTGAAGATAACGAAATTCTAATTTGCATTTATTGCTAGAAATGTTAGGAAAGCACATTTGAATGCAGAAACTCAAATTTTGCATTTTCAACTGAGAATAAAACAAATGTCTTCCATTTTGTTTTTGTAGACAACCGTGACACACGTGACATCTTGCGTTTGCTTTGGCCAGTTGATAGGCGGCAAAAGACCAGCCAACGGTAATTTGGGTTGTTTTGGGTCATTTTGACAAAAGACCCATTATTTTGTTGGAGATCATTCTGATAAAAGTACAATTCTAAAAGGCTCATGAACTGTAATACCACATAATTGTACCTAAAATCTACAAGGGTAGCATAGAGTTACTCCTACAGTTTTCTGTACCAGGCTGACTAACGATAACAAGACGTTTTTGAGCACAATCGTCTTACTGGCTGAATTTAGAGGAATTTGAGTGATAATCTCTCACATCCTCTCCATATAAGTTCGATAGAGCAGCAGAACCACGTTGAGCTGCTAACCGTTATGGACACGCACAGAACTCTGCTCAAGTTACACATCTGGATAAGCAATCAAGCCAGCGCCAGGGGAGCACTAAAGTCTTTCTGCATCCCCAAGACAAGAAACACCAGGTTGTCTAATGTCAACACAAGCAAAGTAGAGCTCCAGTGTGACCAATCACAGCTCCATAGGATACCAGATTCAAGCGATCTATATCACACATTGTACATGTTGAGTTTGGATTTGTGTTTCAAAAAGCACCCATCCCCTTTTTTAAGTATCTTAAAAAAATAAAAATGAAGAAAATCTGGGTGCCTCATTAAAACACGAAAACGGTATGAATTCTTTCAATTGTTGGGAGTCCTTGGATGTGATGAGAACAAGATCATGTGGGATGAAGTCTATCACTCAAAACATCTTGTCCCAAAAAACATTTCCTGTGACATTGGAAACAGACGCCTGGTTTTACAACTCAATAAAAAAATGTTAACGACAACGACGCACTTCTCAATCACTATGAGTAGGATACATATGGACAGAAATAATGTCAGGATTTGATCTCTCTTACCTCTTTCTGCAGTGAGGAGTTGTGCGGTTTGGGATCCTGAGAACCCTTTCCCTCTCTCTCGCTCTTTTCTCAATTCTTGCGTGACAGACCCCACCCTCTCCTCCTTCCTATACTAAAGTCTAAAAGCCCCCTACGCACTCTTATACTTACCCCCCTACTCATTCCTCCAACCACTGAATGTTTGGTATCAACCCACCACCATCTCTGTTCCCTCTCACCCCCTATCTCACCCCACCCGCCCCAACTGAGAAAATAACACAGATCACAAGTTTCTAAAGCAGCCACTTTGATCTTGTACATTTTAACCATAGGAATTGTATCTAGGCCTGTGTATTGGCAGAAATGATCCATCCATAATACATGGGGTTGCAATTCAATATGTAGAGATAAATTGTAATAGTGTGTTGAGCTTTTCAATGTTACCCTTAGGAGTTGAAATGTATGTTAAAAAAATAATTTATTGAGATAATACATCAGGCAACAATTACAAAACAGTATGTCAATTGCAATACGATCTTGGGGGTCATCAATTAAACAGCAATATGGGTTCTTTGAGAATGAATACAGTATAGGAAAACAGAATCATAGCTAATTTCATGTGTCCTACAGGCTTTTGTTCCACCTCAAACATGTGCTTAAATCTGTTGCTTGTGAGGTAACACTTGAAAGGTTAAGGTATCAAATACAATCACCTGTTGTTGAAGGCAATCAGAACCTTCTAAAGGGTCAACTCAGGAGGCTGGGGCATGGTCAACCTAACCGTAAAGGAAGGAACATTGGGAAGGTACACAGCTTCTAGTGATGGATAGGAGGATTAATAGGTGTTTTATTGAAATCATACTTATTCTCAAACTTAGTCCATATTTTAATCGATAATTGTATTCCAACTGTGATAAATAAATATTATATGCAAATGTTATAAATGAAATGTCATATGGTTAAAAAAATAAGTTAGTTAATTATGTGCTGTTAACATGCTCAATTTATGACTTTATTTTTTTAGTAAATAATTAAAGCTTCTTGTTAAGCAGTGCTACTAATCTGCGAGGAAAAACATTTTTCTGAACAGTTTCACTAAATGTAGGGAGTGAAGTTTAATTATTGGTTGTTATTGCATGTTGGACTCTTGCAATATAATATATAGATCAATGCTATAAAATGCTGTTCAATGATATCTAGAGAAGTTTTTCTACAGTGCGAATTTACAGAACCTTTTCCACCAATCCTAATATTACATCATGTTCATTTTCCACCGATTACTGTTTCCTCGGCAGCCGGTAGTAGACTTGGCGGGAAGTGTTCAGTAAAGGGGACATCAGGATGTAGTTCAGCAATTTGCAGGCCATTTCTCCAGCCAAACACTTCCAGCTGGACTTTAAAGCATTTGGAGTCATTTAGAACAAGGTTTATCTGCGAAACATATGTCCAGACATGGCGTTTATCACAGGATTTCCGATGATAACGGTAATCTTGGTGCACATTCTTCACCTGTGGTTGTATCAACCCCAAACCAAGATTTTTTTATTTTTATTGTTATACTGTACAAAGAAACCACAAGGTTTTAATTGAGAATCTCCTCCAAGATTATCCCATATAAATTATCAGAAGCAGACAGGAAGCCCTGCCATGGGCCTCGCTGTTTGTTCTTGGTGGTGACCACAGACCAAACTGTCTGCCGGTCAGTGTTGTGTAACACAGCTCGTAGCGCATAAGTGCTTTTTACTAAAGGAAGACTTTACAAGCCATTTTAATATCAAGGTCTTACGAGAACTGGTAGTCTTTTATGGGTCTTCATGTCTTCATGAAACAAGACAGGGCACATGGAGGAGGAAACAGAGGGAGGGACAACGCAAGGAAAAACACCTCACGTTTTGTCTCTGGGCAACAGAGGGAAACAGCTAATGTTTGGTTTGGCTCATCCGTTGGTAAATAGCTCCCAGAAAGGTGTCTCAAACAGGGCCACGTTTCCATCTTGTACAAAGGTCAGTGAGTGTGAAAGATGTAGCTATCAAGGATTTCAAAAGATTTATAATTTTACTGTTTTGGGAAACATTGAAAGGATACACATCTTCATTTCAATGTCGTTGGGCAACGGGGGTGAGGCTTGAGAGTGAGTGCTAATATGAACAGTGGATCGTTTAACAAAAGGACAGTTATATGGTGAAAAGAATTGGTGAATTTGATATGAAGACGTTATCCAAAAATGAAATCTTTTTATCATCTGTGACTTTTGTTCTGTGAAAACATTAGTCTAAATAGTCATGGGTTGTGATTAAGATCATAGATGGACCAGAGATAGACCAGAGGTTGTGCTGGGTTCAGAGGTGAAGCCATATGGGACCAACCTTAACGACCACCTTCCAAGTGGGAAAAAGCATTCATTCCTTGGGATTCTGAGTGGGAAATATGGGAACCTTCCAGCAAGAGTGATGACTCAGATCAAAACATGGAAGTTCAGCAACTGTCAAGGCCTCCAGTGGTTATGACAAGCCTTCCGTCCAAAATATTGCTAGATTATTGACCAATTTATTTAGGTTAATTCACCATAACTCACCCAAAGGAATCTATAGGATGATGATTGGTTTTAAATCTCCCATCGTCCTCTGGGGATGGATGTTTAGTAGTGGCTAGGGGGTTTAACTCCCAGGCAACGGGTTCTGGTTGACCCCCATGTCCAGACCACATTTCAGAGTGATCATTTCCTTACAAATCACTGTAAAGTTGGTCTAAAGTGACCGCTAAATTACTACATATTTCTCCTCCATTCTGGTGCTTGTGAAACCTCAAAGGTAAGAGGGCCCTTATTCAGCCCCCTGTGTGGCCTGAGACCCCAGCACTGGGACCCCAGCACTGGGAGCCCACCGCAGGGCCGTGACAGGGCCAGAGTTGGCCCAGAGGTTACGTTGAGGCCGCCGGGGGGGTCGACTGTAATGAGTCCACCAGTGAAGGTATGCACAGAGGCCTCTGCTACTGTCGTTAGGGGCCCCCGCAGGCACACGGCGAGGGAGAGCACTTCCTATACTGGCTGCTGTCACACCACCAAGATCCAAGGCTGGGAAAGAAGACAGAACCAGGCTGAATTAGACTCCTCTATGTTACTCTGTTTCTCAAGGTCACAAGTTAAAGTAAAAAATGTATGTTAAGTTAGAAAACACTCAAAGTTTAGCATCGAAAAGCACAGTATTCTTTTTCATCCCAACTCATGCTGCGTTGATACATACTTTGTAGTATAAGTGGCTCCAACTTTGTTTCGAAATAGATACATTTAGCATGTATCTATTTAGCAATTTACAAGTGAGGCTGAGAAACATTACTTGTTACTCATTGGAGTTTCCTTATTATTATAAGTCAGATGTTCATTTTGTGAACAATTTCGTCGGTAACCTAGTGTTGACCTAATTGGAAAAAAACAAGTGTTTTTGAACTCCTAAATCTCAAAACAATACCGATCTTTGAAGTAGCAAAGACACACCCTCGGAGTGGGTCTTGACTTCTAACCTCCCCTCTGGCACCCCACATCCTCATGAGTGGCTTTTAATGCATTTCTCCTGCTGGGAAATCTGCCTTCACACATTAAAACCATCAAGCCGTGCCTGCCTGAATCCACCCTAGGGGGCTTTCTGTGAAGGGGGGGGACGGTGATTTCCCCAGCACAGGGAGAGCCTTTGGTTTGGCACCTCCTCTGGGGGGAGTTGGAGGGCTGGATGGCGAAGGTCTAGATGAGAAACATGTGAGGCCAACCTGGAAGACAGATGATCCAGGCTTCACACGGGCATCCATCTTGGGCTTTAGCCAGAGGTGTGTGAGGGGTCCAGGGAAATGGCTGACTTCGGACTTCAAACACACAAGGAGAGAAGAAACGAATTCCCTCACCCTACATGCTCTTGAACGTCGATTCTGGTTTTCTTTTGCTCCATCAGGTTTAATGCTGTGTTACACAAACTTGAATAAATTCATAGCAGTGCTGACACTGTTTTTTGATTATTTATTGTTATGATATTCTATTTCCCCTTTATAGATTCATCATTATTGTCTCTATATGTAAAAAAATATTTCATGGGACTTTTTTAAATAACAGTGGTGGATGGTACAGAGTCTGTTTCAACAGACTTCACATGGAAAATCAATAGGAAGATCCTCAGACACAGGGTTGCAGCGAATCAAATTTTACAAAGAGACCACTAAATCTATTAAAGTTTCTCTTTTCAGCTGGGTTCCTGGGAAAAGATTTGACTTGGGTTTGAAGACGGTAACAGAGAAGACTGGTTGGTTTGATGCCATGGCGGAACTCGCTCCAGACGTGACTAAACAACATCAGAGGAGCAACTTTGCACATTCTCCCAGTCTGGATAGCTCCTTCACAGCGAGGCAAAGAAGTGAGAGGTATCTTTGAAAACAATATGCTTGCAGATCAACTATTTTTATCTCTTCATCTGTTTTAGATTCCAAACAGATGTTTGTGATATAGAATTATAATACAGTGCACTTTCACATGCTTTAAGGAAAGTATTATTCTGGTTATCAAGGTGGAAACTTATTTCCACCTTGAGACGGAGTGCGTGTTTGACAAAGTTTGTCCATTAAGTCGTAGACGGATGGTTTGTCTCGCCACTCAGAGGAAGAGAGAGAGAGACAGAGAGAGTTCCTGTGGAATCCATCAATGGCCTTACCTCCCGACCAGCGTGATGTCACCTCCTGGCTCATCATTAAGCCACGTCCACAATGGAGAGCCCCCCCTTCTCTCGGGCCAATGTTAATTCCCATTGGCTAAATAAACAAGTCTATCTGGATCCAAGTTCTCGGTCTCCGGGGCGATTTCCCACCCCTTGTTGTAGTAGTTAGTGATTCATTAAATGGCCAACGGATTGATTCCCTAATTGATCAGTTGATGGAAACATGTCGTGTACCACCAACACAATGTACTTTTCTACCATCTTGACCTCAATAAAACCAGAATGAAGGCTTTTTTCAGAGTCTATGCCCTCATGTGAACAAGGTGGAAGAGTGCTGCAGAATGCATTATTCATGTTAATCACAGTTGGATAGCATCAGCATTACAGCGGCAGTAACACATGTAGGGTTGCTGCTGTACTGCTGTTCAGGCAAGCATCTGCTAGTAATCTAAGCGGAACAATCCTGGCTACTAGTCTACAGGATCATCAGGGACCTGGGAGAGTATTCAGCCTGAAGGATGCACAAAAACAGAGAGGAATCTATCCTCTCTGCTCTCACACTACAGTTAAACCCCTTAAAAACAGGATTGTAGTTTTCTAGGGATGCCCTTAAGGGCATATTACGCTGTAACAGCTTCACTAAGCAAATAAATGTTTCACATGATGAAAATTGAAGATATATTCTTACATTGAGCACCGATGGCAATGCAGAAAAGAAGATGTTAATGTTT
>NC_136938.1:9664511-9687011 GCF_949987615.1 Pollachius pollachius | reverse complement strand
TGCTTCTACTCAAATGTTCCCTTTGTAATAATACCATTGATTGATGATAATTTAAATAATATATGCATAATTATGTCAGCACTATCATACTATGAAAAACCTCTCTATGTCACATTATATTTCCCATTCCCTCTGCATGTAAGTTCTTTGTAGAATGCATGAAAATGGGTGTGCATTATAGCCATGTCTACACTGTGCAAATTGAAATGTAGTAGTAAAAACAGAATAGTAAAAACAATCTCTTTCAGATTAGGAATGGCTGATGATGATGCACCCGCGCAGGCCGTGCCTGGGCAGCACTCACCCAGCGACATTACCCACTGGTCCTCCCACATTACCCACTGGTCCTCCCACATTACCCACTGGTCCTCCCACATTACCCACTGGTCCTCCCACATTACCCACTGGTGATCCCACATTACCCACTGGTCCTCCCACATTACCCACTGGTCCTCCCACATTACCCACTGGTCCTCCCACATTACCCACTGGTCCTCCCACATTACCCACTGGTGATCCCACATTACCCACTGGTGATCCCACATAACCCACTGGTCCTCCCACATTACCCACTGGTCCTCCCACATTACCCACTGGTCCTCCCACATTACCCACTGGTCCTCCCACATTACCCACTGGTGATCCCACATTACCCACTGGTCCTCCCACATTACCCACTGGTCCTCCCACATTACCCACTGGACCTCCCACATTACCCACTGGACCTCCCACATTACCCACTGGACCTCCCACATTACCCACTGGTGATCCCACATAACCCACTGGTCCTCCCACATTACCCACTGGTCCTCCCACATTACCCACTGGTCCTCCCACATTACCCACTGGTGATCCCACATTACCCACTGGACCTCCCACATTACCCACTGGTCCTCCCACATTACCCACTGGTCCTCCCACATTACCCACTGGTCCTCCCACATTACCCACTGGTGATCCCACATTACCCACTGGGCCTCCCACATTACCCACTGGTCCTCCCACATTACTCACTGGTCCTCGAACATTATTTGTTGCGTGTTGTTGTTGACTCTTTGTGCGTCTTATTTGTATTCTGCTTGAAACGTAACGTTGAAACGAGTTGTAGGAAGTATCTGGATTCTCTCGATACTCACAGGCAGATGCCCTACACTGCCTGGTTAGCAGCCTTTTCAGCTGATGCTCCGTCACCGCGACCTTGGATAAAGAAACCCTGGATGGAAATGGAAATGGGAAATCAAGGTGTTACTCATCAAAGAGGTGTGGACATCTTTTAGATGGAATACAGTGTGAATCAGGGCACGCTTTCTTGTGGAATGTGCAGACATTTCCCCTGTGGAGCTGATGGCCCATTTGTGAGAGATGGGTTAGTGGACTGGAAGCACCTACATCAGGCATGCAGAAACCTCAGACAAGCCAGCACCACTCTGTTTCACTTGACATATTTGAAGTTCAAGGACAGCCAAACCCAGGCTGGGGAAATTCGTGAAATTAAGTGAACTGTGATGACATGGACTATTTATTTATCTCGTGGTATCGTGGCCATCTATGAATCTGTATTAGGTAATGCTTTAGCTATCAGCCAGCAATGTACTGTGTAATTTCTCCGGAAGTCTATCTAGGGGCAGTTTACGTAGAACACGATGGTTTGTTGAGATTTTTCTCCTACTTTAGTGAGCATTGTTCCGTTCAAAGGACGTCAATTTCTTTTGCAATTGAAGGACATAGTTATTAAACATTTGCATTTAGACCCAAATTCAACTGCTTCTCTTTATTTTCTAATGTAAAAAAAATGGAAATATTTCTCTGTCTATTGGTTACACTTCCAAGTAGGATACATTTAACCATGCAACAGCTGTATACCATCATTATTTATTAAAACGCAGAAATATGTAACAGTATGAATAAAACCAAAAAATACAAAACCGTACGAACAGTATGATTATACCAAATCCAACTCCTTCTTCCTGTCTAGCACTGTCTACCAAAGAAATATGCTAAGGGTTGAGACAGCTGGCAAGGTAGAACCTGGTCAAACAACACTTACTGTTCAGCATTCAGTAGAAAAAAACATTCATGAAGGAAAATTCGTTTTTAATTTTATGTTGGAGCAAAACTTACCACTATCCTTGCAAATATGCAGTGCTTTCTTTGACGTCTCAGCTAGTCCCACTAGTTACAGGGCGCACTCTTTGCATTGTGAAATGTTTATTTTCCTTTTCGGGGGCATCGGGAACGCATCCTGCCCATGATTGATATGTTCAAAGGGATCTTTGAGGCTTTCACATTGGGCTTTTGTTTGCAGAGTTCCATTTTGTTAGACTAAAACAGGACCAGACCAGGGCTTGGATGGGTTTCCTTATTTGCCACGATTTCCCCAAGATTTAACATGTTTAAGAATTCAGTGGGTTTGTGCTCCCTGGGTTCTTAATTTAAGCAAAACTCGGCTGCTTGTTTTCATTATTTTAATTCCTTTAATTGCTGATTTGTGAAAACAGCTGCTTGCATATTTGCTTTTAGTCCTGAGCTGACAGTGGTTCTGAAGCAACAATGGCTGTAAAGAAAGCATGAGGGATATGTTAATGTGCAATGTTAAAACTTTCTCTGCTGTTCTTGGTGTATGTCTAGTTGCCTCTTTGTACAATAAAATTGCATCAGCTGTTGAGCTGATGCACGGCAATATATATTTTAGCTTGAATAGAAGACTTTTTAAAGTATACAGCCTTCATAAACTGAGCCCTGTTGATTGAACATGTTGATGTTGATGTTTAGCTGTTATTGCCTTTGTCATTTTGTACTGCAGAATAGCTGCAGTCATCGCAGTTTGTCTATGTTTGTCATTTTATGTAATTCCTGTCTTTACAATTTTTTTTCTGAGAAACGTTGGCCCACCGAATGATCACACACAGACACCGAATGACAGGTCCACCCAAAATACACTTCACACGCCAAATATGTGTGAATAATTTTTTCCTGGTTGTTTTTGGCTTCATATCGATCCACGAAGCAGCAGTGTAACGAGTACTCGGACAGTGCTGCCATTCCTCAGGGTGTACCCTATAGGACCGCCCTCTAATAGGCTCAGGGTGGGTTTGACATGATTGCCTTGAGGCTGCAGGTAGCAGGACTCACTTAGCCAACCTGTGTCACAGTTACAGTTGTTATGAGACGATAGAAAGACTTCCCATGACTTGTAGAGATCCTCGGATTTCCGTGCTGTATCAATTAGTGTATTTTGGAAGTGTGAGGAGGAATTTCATTGGGAATATGGAAAACAGTATGTGCTCGACTACAGAGATATAATATTATTTATTTAACTGTGTTTTGTTAGAAGATGCTTAAGGTTGTTTAAAGGTGGAATGCCTTCTGTGCCTCTGTCTCTCAGTAGCAGTAACCATCAGTTTTATTATACAAACAGCTGCTTTCTCAATGCATACACACAATCTTTATTGTTACATAAAAACTACACAACTTCACGCACAGGATATTAAAGGCAAGTAATTATGATTTGAGTGTGGCTATGAAGTTTAAAGTTGTGGTTTTGAATATACCGGTTATGTGACAACAGAATCCTTCTAAAATAGAAAAAGGGCATTTGTGGCAAAGACAGATACATTCAACAACATTGTACCTGTTCCCAACCAAATCCTGATGCCGAGCACAGGATTGGGTTTATGATGATCGTTTTGTTATACAGGAGGATAAGACGCCCACCTACTAAGAGAAACCACAAAATAGATTATAAACAAACAAAAGTCACGACGGTCCCTGAGATAGGCTATTGTAACGGAGACAGCAGGCCCAACAGCAAACTAGCGATAGGGAATCACTCTCAGACGGACAGAGGAATCAGGGTTATTGTCTGGAACAAGTGTGAATGTTTTAACAGCTAAAGGTAAAAGGGACGTTGTGGTTGAAGATTATTCTCCAAATCGTGTGTTGTTTATTGAGACTGCCAGGAAATGAATGAGACAGAGGGGCGCTGATGGTAAGCAGGCTTAAGGAATTGGTACATGTTGAGAACAACTGAGGAAGATGAAAAGCAGAGCATTAAATAATAATAATTATCCACACTTTTCTTAATCATGAGTAGTGTAAGGATTGCCTATATAAATCTCAACGGAGCAAGGGACGGGAAAAAAGTAATAAGCATTATGGTGTCCTGAATGCAAGGAACATTGATCATGCTTTTAGCCAAGAAATGCACAGTAGCAAGGACATTGAGGTTGAATAGCAAAGAGAGTGGGGTGGTCAGGAGGTTTTAAGCCATTTTAGTTGAGTATTAGAGGAGGATTTTTTTAATTCATTTTTTCCTAATTATTTGAGCACAAAGAGATTGTCAAGGGCCGCCTAGTGAAATTGTATTTTCTCCTTTGTTTTGCAGAGGAGCATGTGTGTTTTTAGATGATTTGTCAAAAGATTCAACAGTTCAAAAGAGTTTTTGTAATAAGAGGTTTGACTGCACCATTAGCAATTTGTACAGGAATCTCACTGAACCACTTCAACAGTCAAGGTCAGTTTTAAAGCCCATTATTGAGACCACTGATGTGAGGCGGTCTAAAGTCAAAAAGCCCAATTTGTCAAAGAGAAAAGCCCAAACTACCTGAGGAGCTTACATGGGCCACAAAAGGTATCAAGCACTTGGGAGATGGGTCAGTGTTCAGAAAGACATTGGAAGGAGTGGTGGAAAGAATGCAAGGCACTTTCAGGCACTTCAGATTGCTTTTGGGTATCCCTTTTGGGGGCACAACATTATTGCAAACACTCCTGGAACCTGTATTATGGCATCGACTTTGCATTTTAGACCCTCAGTAGTTCTTTCAGCAAGATTCATGGGATTATTCTGGATTTATTTTGGGATGAATTGCATTAGATACCCTAAAATGTGTCTAAAGAAGAGGGAGGGTTTTGTTCACCTTGGAAGTAGGAAGGGAACCTATAAATAGTAAAGAATATAGGAAATAAAAGTAATTGTTGTAGAACAGACCTCAATACAATTATTATACAATTATTATTCTAAAGAGAAGGTAAATTAATAAATCTTAGAAATCCTGTTATTTTAACCTTAAACTGTTTACATCATGTGGTCTAAATTATCAAATACTAAATAGGTTCAAAACTGCCCCCCAGATGGGAGAAATGTGTCCATGGTGAGTGAGTAATTTAGTTCCTCTGAAAGTGTTTATAAAGATCACAGGTGCATAAGTTGCCAATGAAGGCCATTACCATAACATATTTGTTAAGTTGACTGGGGTATTACGAACAAGTCTTGCTTCTGGGAATAAGCTCAATGAAGAACTTTGAATTCAATTGTAGTATGCTGTGTATGCTAGTCATTCACTCTTTGTAGAGCACAGTTCCGAATGTCCTTCCCAAGTCCACCCTAACCTTGCTCAATTTGGGAAGGTTACGATTGAACAATAAGCTATACAATCATTTATTCTTGAAATGAACCTTTTTGAATTGAAATCATCACCGAAGCATGAGAATGACTACAGTGTAAATGTTTGGAAAGATGGGATCATGGCGCTGAAGGAAGGGAAAATACTGAAAATACTTGAAAATAGCTAACCTATAGTTTTAGGACTTTGCAGAAGTTATTTACGTGCCCTGGGGCTCTTATTTTTCCATATAAATGGAGTGAAAGTTTTAACAATAGATTCAAAAAAAGATTAAGGAAGACAAAATGGTATACATTTAAAGAGATTGAGGAATTTGGGGAGCACTTTCATTTTATTACAATTCACTTTTCCTGCCCGGGACAAGTTAAGGGTTTTCAATTTCTCCAGATTTAGTTTGACTCTCAAAATGAGGAGAAACGTCTTCCCGATATCACCTCTGCATGTCTCTTATGATATTCATGCCCAAGTATTATGAGGTAAGGGCTCTATGTCTAAGGCCTTTAACAGTGGGCTGATTGGGCAGCCCTGGAGGGCCGCCTGTGACAGCTGGAACCACCACGTTGCTTACCATTTGTGACTACGGAGGCTTTCAGTGAGGTCGATTTTTATTTTTTGAATTGCAGCAAATTTCAATGCTGCATGCAACCTAGGTGACGTATTTTTGGGTCCTTCAGAGAAAGGACACAGGGTGGTGGTATTTGAAATCCTGTTTATTGTAAAGGTTCGATAACGATACATGGGCTGGTGTTGTTGCCATCTGGGCAAACTCCTTCAGTGCGTGTGGAGATGGCTGGTTTAACCTGTTGCACACTGATTACTCGATATGCAACCGGTGTGCAGCCTCACCCAGCCCAAGAGTCCAATCAGACTTGGCCAGGTGAGGCTGACTAAAGCAGCAAGGATCGACACAAAGTCCCACATACATATTAAACAACATTTCCATTCAAGCCTGCTGAAAGCTTTCTCTGTGTTCAGCGAGAAGGCCACCTCTGGAACCCCACTGGACGCATGAGAGGGAATTACATTTAAGAGCCGACGGATGGCGAGAAAGATTGGGGTTCTGAGATGAAGCGGTTCTCCTGAGAAAAAAACAGTATCTCTCAGTGGTTCCTATATGTAGGGAAAGAGCTTTGGCTGAGATCTTCACATCACTGTCACTATCACAATCACTGTTTAGTAGAGAGTTTATTTCCGTCGTAGTGAACCGATTCTATGTTATCTTCACGTGGCTTAAGAACGAATATTGGTTCTTCAATCAGTGCTTGGCCGCAACCCACAGGACAGGAAATAATGAAAACATATCAAGTACAGTAATAGATAATTTACTAGAGGAGGCAATTGGAGCTCTTTACTCATCTTTTTTTAAGTTTTAAGCGTTTGCCACCATTCTATGTGTGTATTTTTTAAACATGGAATATGATGGACAGAACTAGTTTGGACTCCAATCCATCACTTCACTGGCTTCTAAGGGAGCCAATCATATAAGGGGGAAGTCTGGAGATTCCCTCGAAACCTGTAACTTTAATGAGTGACAGTGACAGAATTATGTGGTGACAGTGAAAAACGCTTGAGCATGGGCAAGGTGGAGCAGGAAGATGATGTTGTCATCCACTCCCTCCTTTGGCTGGAAGGCAGATTGAAGGTCGTTGAGATATGGTTTAACCAGGGGCCGAAGGTGTATCGGTAGTATAGGTGTATAGTCTTGAGGGACTTCATCAAGTGGGAAGTCAGTGCAACTGGTCTGTAGTCGTTGCTGGGAATGTAGCTGACACGGTGGTGTTGGCTGGCACACTGGAGACCCACTTTATTTACTTTGTGGAACAGCATCTTTCAAACTTTAGAAGGGCTTATCAGAAGAGGAACAGATACCATGTGAAGACAGATGGCAACAGATCAGAATAGAATAGACACTGTATAAATGGGAACGGACACAGTTATTCAAACTGCCTGATAGGTTACTAACCTCCTTTGGAGAGAATTTTAGTGAGCAGTTAGATTTTTTTTTGTCTATCATACTGCAAAAATAACACTAAAAGGCTACTAGTTGCAGCCTTTTTCTTCTTATTATTATAGTAGAAAACAGAAAATATAAAGTTGTTGCAAGCTCAAATGGCTTATTAAAAGCAGTGATTTTACTTGAATTTACATTTAATAGGATAAATGTCACATAAAGTAAACACTGTTCTATACGCTATTCTAAATGCTTAAAGAAAAAAATCATTGTATGATATTTAAGTGATGCTATCAAGCTTTATCAAAAATAAAATCTCTCTCTCTCCCTCCCTCTCTCTCTCTCTCTCTCTCTCTCTCTCTCTCTCTCTCTCTCTCTCTCTCTCTCTCTCATGCTTAATGAACTGGTCGAAGTGGGCGGCTGACCCTCGTCCCGCTCCATTTGTCTCTGAGATAGAGGAGGAGTACAGTGGAACCATGAAGTCCAGGCTTGGACGTATATTACCCCAGACAGAGATTGACGCTCTGGGCCTGAGCTGCCCGTGCTCTGCCCTGGATAATGGATGAGGTCGAGACCAGCAGCACAATATGTCCCTCTCCTCAAGCCAGCCAAGTCCACCCTATAGCATTGATTCCTGGGATCTGCTCCACCTGTACACCCCCCTGGAGTCCATTATCTGGGCGATTACCACCAAAGCTCTTCATTTAGCTCAGGTGCCATTCAATGAGCTAGGGCACCGGGGTGGGAGTGAGTGATTGCTGACCGTCCTGTAGCCGCGCCCATCCGGCGTGGAATACAGCATGCATCCAAGGCAACCTCATCCAACATCAGTCTCATCCAACATCAGCCTGATCCAACATCATCACCATCCAACCGCACTAGAAACCAACCCTAACCGTCTTCTCTAACATCAGACTCGTCCTATTGTGGGGTCCAGCGTTGCTTCATTGTTATTGCAGAATGTATTGGGGGAGATGGCTCAAAGCATGAAGAGAAAGAAGAAGAAGAAAATAACTGCAAGGGCAAAAGTTACACCTTGTTTCCTTTTTGTTACGAAGATAGTCTGCAGTAGAGTAACCGGGCAAGTTGATGAAGCTTTTTAGATGGGGAATATAATTCATTATTTATACAGTGGCCAGTCTTCAAAGTGTTGTTTGAAATCTTTTTAAATAGCTTAACAGTGCTGGCCGAGTTTCTGTTGGCTGTTTTGCGCCTGCTGATCCCCGCTTCAAGGAACACGATTAGTGGAAACAAATTAAGCTGAAGAAAGAGAAAAAAACTCCATTGCCCCTGATTTGAGCCATTTTCTTTGATTGGATTATACTACTTTGAGAATGTACTATTTTACCGTCTTATCCAATATCAGTCTCATCCAACATAAGTCTCATCCAACATCAGTCCCATTAAACATCAGTCTCATTAAACATCGGTCTCATCAAACATCGGTCTCATCCAACATAAGTCTCATCAAACATCAGTCTTATTTAACGTCAGTGTCATCCAACATCATTGTCATCGATCCACAGTTTGAACCAACGTATATATAGTAAAACGAATAGATGTTGATCAGGGAAATGATCAAGAGAAATATGGAGAAACGTAACATACAGCCTCTAGTCCAATGTCACTAATAGGACTGTGAGGAAATGTTCACAGGAGATCAATGAGGCTCTGCAGGGCTGCTTTGATACAACAGCAGTATGCTCTGCAATTAACACTGAGAGGGCATTGTTGCTCTGAAGGAATTGTATAACAGTGTACTTCAACTTCTGCATGGACAATGTTGTTCCAAAAGAGACGGTATGCTGTATCTCCAACAACAAACCCTGGGTCACCAGAGACAAGGAAGACATTCTTGAATAAGAAGAAGATAGCCTTGAGTAACACACAGACCGGGAGGAGGTGGTGAAAATGACTCAGAGACAACCAAAGTAGATGATTCAGCAGGGCAAGGACAGCTACAGGAGAATACTGGAAAACAAACACTCACTGGGTCACTGGCTATAAGAAGACTTGTAGCACAGAGGGGGGACCTGGAATGGGCCAACAAGTTTAAAGTCTTCTTCCACAGATTTGAAGTGTGTGGGCCCTGTTCATCCCCCTCCTTCTAGCTCTTTGACTATCTGCCCCCTCAACCTCCCTGTCCCAGTGCACAGCAGTTGGGTAGCCTGTGCTGATCATGCACAGAACCCCCTCCAGCAGAGGCAGCAGCAGACTGGTACCACCACCATGCACCACAGAACACCACTGGAAGTTCTCCCTCCCATCAACAGCACTGGCAAGGGGTGCTGAGGTGGTTCCAGCCTCCATTTCAACCCTGTTTTGCTCCATCTTTCCCTTTCTCTCAGGATTACTATCTCTCAGTGGATTACTCTTGCTGCCATTTACAACTCTCTGTTTTATGGGACACCTTGAGTCTTTTATGCAATAACAGAGGCATCATGGAAAATATCATGGACATATCACCGACTGAACATTTGAATCCAACCATATGCATTACCTGTACTTCGGATAAATGATGTGTATACATAGCAATTGGCCACTCTCATGCATCTCTGATATTTGACATCATACACGATGATATTTGAATTGACCTACCTTTAACCTCCAACTACATTTTAATGTATGAATCCTGTCAAATTTCTGGCTGTCCATACGTTTATTGCACCTGCATTACTGATACTCTTTTACTATTTCGCTCTTATATTGTGAATTAGTACTCGATATATGTTCTCCCTTCTTTCTTTGTAATCCAACAGCTGCATAAAAGATCCCCTGGGATAAATAAAGCACTTATTTGATCTTATCTTGTCTTACAAGTAAAAGGACCCCCACCCCAACAATTGAGTATGGGCTTCTTATTAGGTCTTTAAAACACGTTACATAATATTACAATTTATTTATTTAGCAGACACTTGTCTTGAGATGCCAACGTATTATCAGGTGGTTACACCAAGTAACACTTTTCTACGAAGATGTACCCAAAATACTTATCCAAGTAAACAATGCTTGGACAAATAACGATTGTCCCAGCCTTGTTTTAAGTGTTTCCTTTTATCCAAACATATACACAAATTCATAGCGGAGTCAACGATGCAAGGGGACAGCCGGCTCGTCTGGGGCAGTTAGGTTGAGTTGTCTTGCTCAAGGACACCTCGACACTAGGAGGAGCCAGAGATTGAACTAGCGACCTAGCCAGCCAATACCCATCACACTTTCGGGTCCCTCCTCTCGTCTCTGTAAATCCCTCATCTGCTACTCTCTCGTATCTTTCCATTCCTTACCTCAGACCGAAGCGGAATGTCCACTTGCCTGGATGGATGGGCGTGCCTATCATATCTGCATCAAGCCATGAAGCTGCAATGACTTCTTAACAAGGTTGCTCACTAACCTGCCATTACACTTGGCAGGTTAGAATGTTAAACCATAATTAATCCATCCGGCTCCCCTGCTGTCAATTTCCTTATTTTCCTAATTGATTTAGTGTGTGTTTTGCACCTTAGCAGTTCAGCAGGTAAAATGGGATCGGTGATTTCCATTCCTTTGCTGACCTGGGCCAATTGATCCAATAGCCCACGTCTATTCCCCGGGACCATATGGATCAATTAATCATGATGGATTTCCAATTGCCAGAGCCTGGTGTGTGCGTGCCGCTATAATGTCATAGAGAGGGATGAGTGACCTCTGTCGACATTGGGGGCTGACGCGGTCGACAAGACATTAAATGTTGCATTGCCTCAGTGGATATCAAAACTAGATGGTTTCCAGCATGTCCTTTTCCTTTGTGGTTTACACATCACATCACATTTTTATTATATAATAGCAGGTAGAATACTGATTTTCATTGAAATTTGATTGCTGTTAATTTCATCTCCTGTTGAGTGTGAAATACGAAAACCTCTGCGGGCGATGCTTTTATAACACTGGCAAAGTGTTGGCTGGCTGGCCCCTTACACCAGAAGCTTTTCGTGGTCTGGAGAAACGGAAGTCACTGATTGGCAGATGTTTTGAGTACAGGGGGGCGCTGAAGTGACCCCTGGGCGTGGTGAGGGGACGCCCCCGTGATGATTAGCAGCTTAGAGCTTGGAATGGGTGGTCGTGGTGATGGTGGGCTGGGGTGGCCAGCGAGAGAGCAAGATTGAGAGAAAATGGGAGAGAAATGGAGAGTAAGTGAACAAGGACGGAGGGGGATCATTATTAAAGGAGAGTGAAGGTGAAGGAGAAAGAGACAAGAGTGAGAGAGAGAATAAAGGAAGGAGAGAAGGGGGTAGAGACCGAAGATATAAAGAGGGGACAAGAAAAGGGAGGGAATAGAGAGATAAGTGGACACATACTGGATAGCTGCACAGTGTTTTGTCCTTCAGAAGACCTTGGGCAGACCATAATAAGAGGGTGGTAACGCCTCTGAGCTCTCCTTCCGCTCCTTAAGGAGATTGCAGCGTGATGCCTGGTCACCTCTGGTTCATCAAACATCTAGTTCTACAACCAGATGTCATGTGGAACACATCACAACAGGGCCGGTGGTATCACACTCGCACCCTGACTTGAAGGTCGAATCATCCACATCATGGTAGCTCACTATGATGTCTTGAATGTAACCACCATACTACAACATGCATGAAAACTCCTTTTCATTAGGCTTACACGCTTTACATACGAGAAGAATGGTGTGTAGACCTACATACACAGACTCACACACCCACACACACACACACCACACACACACACACACACACACACACACACACACACACACACACACACACACACACACACACACACACACACACACACACACACACACACACACCTCAAGACATTTGTTCCTATGCTTGCATATTCAAATCAGGGCTCCATTCAGCGTGACACTGTGGTGACTAATTGAAGCCTTTGTAATTATGAATGTTCATACATACGGAGCAGAGCAGAGCATACAGAGCAGGGTGAGATTAGCACTGGGTGCATCAAGCATGGCTTCATTCTACAGACCCACTGAAGGAGAGAGGGCGTTGGAGAGGAAGAGAGAGAAGGGGGGAGAGGGGAGAGAGGAAGGGGGGAGAGAGAAGGAGAGAGGGGGGAGAGAGGAAGGGGGGAGAGAGAAGGAGAGAGGGGGGAGAGAGGGGGGAGAGAGAGGGAGAGAGAGATGGAGAGAGGGGGGAGAGAGGAAGGGGGAGAGAGAAAAGGAGACAGGGGGGAGAGAGAGAAGGAGAGAGAGGGGAGAGAGAGAAGGAGAGAGGGGGGAGAGAGGAAGGGGGAGAGAGAGAAGGAGAAAGGGGGGCGAGAGAGGGAGAGAGAGATGGAGGGAGGGGGGAGAGAGAGAAGGAAAGAGAGGAGAGGGAGAGAGAGAGAGAAAGAGAGAGAGAGAGAGAGAGATGGAGGGAGGGCGGAGAGAGAGAAGGAGAGAGAGGAGAGGGAGAGAAAGAGAGAGAGAGATGGAGGGATGGAGGGAGAGGCGGGATGGGTGGGTGTGAGTGGGAGAGAGAGAAGGAGGGAGAGAGAGGAGGGAGGGTAGAGCAATGTGGTGAAAAGGGAGAGAAGGAGGGAGAAAGAGATTGTGGATAGGAGAGATGGACGGGGTGGGTGGTAGCGAGAGAGAGATATGAAGAGGAGAAAGAGGGAGGGGAGATAGATATGAGGAGGAGAGAGGGGGCAGAAGGGCTGTAATTGGCATGTGCTTGTCAGGCATTATCTGTGGCTGCACAGAATACCCTGCTTTTAAAGCTGACTGATTTCACTGTGTCTCTAAAAAACCTCCTTGCTTTTCTGACCCATTGACTGTCTTTATTTAGCTGACCATGTGTCTCACTGACTAGTAAATCTAGTGAAATACATTATGTGCCAACTGATCTAATATTCCTTAGCATGTAGCCACCAATAAATGGATCAATCCAGTATATCTATCTAAACACGTACATAGCCATAAATATAGCTGTTCTTAAATTAAAAAAAATACATAATTATATGAATTAAATACAAACCAAAACATACACACATATTAAAAACATATCAAACCACAAAGACATATTCGAAACATACCAAATCATACACACATATTAAAAACAAATCAAACCACAAATACATATCAGAAACATACAAAATCATACACAGATATTACAAATATATCAAACCACAAACAATATTCGAAACATACCAAAGCATACACACATAATAAAAACATATCAAACCACAAAGACATATTAGAAGCATACCAAACTATACACGCAGATCAAAAACATATCAAACCACAAAGACTTATTAGAAGCAGACTCAACTATACACACAACTTTACTGTATAAATACATTTAATACATTAAATAAATACAATACAAACACCTGTCATATGTTAAAATGGGTCAATACCATACAGGAGTACATTGTGTTAGACTGTGCAGATATAGATCATGGAGAGACATTACAGGGGTCATCGTGTTAGACTGTGAAGATATAGATCATGGAGAGACATTACAGGGGTCATCGTGTTAGACTGTGAAGATATAGATCATAGGGGTCATCGTGTTAGACAGTGTAGTTATAGATCATGGAGAGACCGTACAGCGGTAATCCTGTTAGACTGTAGATATAGTTAAGGTAGAGATCATACAGGGGTCATCATGTTGGATTGTTTAGATCTTAGGTCTTGTTGATATTTTAACACATCACAATCAACTAACAACAAAATAACAGGGAACTCTCAAACCCCATTTTTATATGAACTGATCTAAGGAGGCATTATGAATAATTGTATGTGTCGTGAGAGTGCATATGCGTGTGATTGTGTGTTTGTGTGTATGAATTGTGGATTATAGGTATGCACTCACATACACACAATTCATTAAATCATACAATTGACTTGTTTGTCATTGCTCCCTGTATTGTGTGACACCTAACGCAGGCTTAAATGCCTTTGACGGAAATGTGCATGCAAGAATCAGCTCATTAGCCAGGCACTTTTTATGATCTTAGCATACTCCAACACAGTTGATGCAGAGTACACTTTGTCTCCATCTCTCCATATCTCTCTCTCTCTCTCTCTCTCTCTCTCTCTCTCTCTCTCTCTCTCTCTCTCTCTCTCTCTAATCTGACTCTCTCTCTCTCCTCTCTCTCTCTCTCTCTCTCTCTCTCTCTCTCTCTCTCCCTCTCTCTCTCTCTCTCCCTCTCAATCTATCCACTCTGACTCTTTCTCTCTCTCTTGCTCCCTCTCTATGGCAAGTCGGTTCAAATGGTATTAGCCTCACTTGGGTAGCATTGAAATATTAGAATTTAAGACATCTGTTTTAATTCTTAAAGCTAAAACTGCTGCCATAAGTCTCTTCCTCTCGCTCTTCCCCTCTCTAGCTCTCGCCCTCTCTCTCGTGCAATATAACAATGTAACATTGCGTTTCAATGCATGTGTATCGGCAACTAATACTCTGTGAAAGGGTATACTGCAGAAAATATTCAAATCTTGTGCACAGTTTCCTGCTCCCCAATTTGCAGCCTTGGACTGCAATTGTAAATTTAAAGGGATAATACAAGCTAAGACAATTTGACATTGATATAAAAACATCTTACTTCAATTTCCGAGTTTATTTTTCTGATATGGGTATATTTTGTACTTTATCATCTGCAATTTGTCACCAGCTGTTTTTCCAGCAATCTGATCAAGAGTTCTATTTTCTACAGGAGGCAACATCCTGTAAATGTTACATTTATAAATTGGATGAATAAATACCATTTATTTTAACGATCTGTATCCCTTTGTGACAACTGCCAACCGGAATTAGAGAACTAGCCTGGAAACATTAACGTTAGTCGCGGCTGAGCCCGCCTCAGCTAACTTTAGTCAGGCCAGTGTTGTATTCTAGAACACTCAATGGCAGTTTTTCTGCGAGTTCTATGGTGTCCCAACCTAAAAAAGAGAAAACCTCAGCTATCTCTGAGGCTTGCAAGTGCGGACACCATGTCGAATCCTAGATACATTGACCGTATCTCGGCTCCCAGCTGCCAGGACAGACCCAATCGGCAGCGTGAACAGTGATTGCCAGGCCGTTTCCTCTTTGAATGAGGTCATGCCTCAGCAACTGTATGAAGATCATGGCCACACCCCAAGCTAGCAAAGCCAAAGTGCATTCTGGTTTTACGAGGCTGCCGGCCTGAATTTATTTTTATGAATGTATTAATCCTCTTACTTAATGACTGATTCATCATCATAGGAACATTACAAACAGTGAATCTGCATTGATTTTGAGACAGATCACCTGAGTAGTAGTAGTGGGAATGAAACTAATATCAAATACTTTATGGTTGATGTTAAAGCGATTTAAAGACCTACTCTCCTATTAAACCCCATTGTAGTTACTGCAGCAATGTCTCCATGTGACGTAGTAGTAGTTTATTCGCACATAGTAGTTTAGTCGCAACATAGGGAAATATGACACAAAATGGTTATTAGGACCGGGGATGCGTTGTACATCAGCAATCTCTTTACGATGTCAAAGTGTTTGAGGCCATAGTTGAACTTTAACATGCATGTGACACACGTTCTCTCGCTTCCTATTAGGAGTCAAAATTGACCATAAAAGGTGAATGTCTAAAGCCTTAAAATGTTTTACGATATTCCATAATTAATCATGCCGAATGTTTAACAATCGTGAATAATTTTATGCAGGCTTTTATTCCCATAAAAGTTGAAGAGTCCTTATTAATAGCCGGATGGTTGTGAAACACTAACCCATGAACTGTTATAGAGGGTTTTGTGCGTAAGCAGTATTGCCTCTTTGAGCTTCTACCTGGTTTCTGAAGAGAGGATTTATCGATTCTAAACTAGGTGGATCATCATTGTGTAATTATATAACTGACATAACTGTATCGGGAGTAAGGGTTGGTCATAGACTTAAGTCTTTATAGAAAAACCTATATTCTATTTTTTTTCTACACAAACAAACACACACACAAATTCACACATACACACAGAAAGACGCACAAACACACAACCTCATCATACTGAACACACACACACACACACAAACACACACACACGCACACACACACACACACACACACACACACACACACACACACACACAAACACATACATGTTGTTCTGTTTCCAGCCATCGTGCGGGCAGGCCAGTAACAGGTCAGCCTGCCATGTAGCGATGGAGAAACATCACAATGTGTGTGCGTGTGTGTGTGTGTGTGTGTGTGTGTGTGTGTGTGTGTGTGCTCTTGTGTGAGGGGGGGTCAATGTGTACTCTGGGAGTGTTGACAAATCTCCAGGTATTGATTGCATGCAGGAGATTGGACACACATGTGTCTACAGTGATCTCAGCGAAGCCTGCGTGAGGAACGGCAGGGTATTGACCGCACTGACGGAGACGTATCAACTGCAGGGAGATCCGCCACCACACTATAATGTGTTCTGCTGACGGTACACTGCATATACTGCAGTATCTGCATTACCCTGCAATACACTGCAGTACAATGTGATACACTGTAATACACTGCAGTAGACTGAATTAATAACACAATGAATATTGTAACACACTGTTATACACTGAAACACCCTGTAATACACACAATAAACTGTACTACACTGCGGACACTGCAACACACTTTTAATAGATTTTAACACTGTGTTACACACTGTATACTCTACCGTACACTTTAATATACTGCAATACACTGTTAAATACACTGCAGTATACTGTGGTACACTGCAATATACTGTAATATTGTAAAATACTGCAGTATTCTGTAGTACATTGCAATGTACTGTAATACACTGAAATACACTGCAGTACCCCACATCATACTGTATAAACTGAAATACACCATGCACTAATTCACTGCAAAGCAATAAAGCACATTGCTATGCACTTAAATGTACTTCCATACACGGCAATACACATTAAACCCTACTCATGACTACATGACTACATGACTAATGTGTATGTGTGTGTGTGTGTGTGTGTGTGTGTGTGTGTGTGTGTGTGTGTGTGTGTGCGTGCATGTGTGTTTGTATGTGTGTCTCACACACACACACACACACACACACACACACACACACACACACACGCACACAGAGTATATGAATGTATTTGTTGTGATTAAAAGGCAAGGATAATTTGTTACTTTGACATTTGTTATTTCAAACAAGGGTGCAACAACGGTACATGTTGTTACCATGTGTGGCCAATAGGTGGCAGTGCCTTTCCTTCTATGCCCAGTGTGTATTTCGTCATCTATACATTACCATGCATGGCCTAGCAGCTATAGGCTGAAACAACAAAGGAAAGTCCATTGTATGGATGTCCAAAATGGCTTCAACAACAACAAAGGCTAAATTCATTCAGTGAAAATGAAAAAAAAAAATCGAAAGACTAGCTTATATCATAAACAAACTAAAAACTGAAAATATTTCCAACAGCATCAATATTTCACTAAGCTGCCTTTGTAAATGTAATCATAGCAATTTCACATGATTAAAAACCTTTATTCACGGTGTCGGTCAAGTGCGTGCTGTTTCTGCACACTGGCTCGTGTTTACCAATGGCTGAGCTCCCTTTGAGCGCGCGGGTAATTTATGCTCAACACATCGATTGTGTGATTAGTGGTCTGGGAGGCTCCGCCCCCTGCGTGTCCGATATGGAGTAATGGTTATTGAGTAGGTTGTCAATGGAGAAGCAGCACATTGACCATATACCTTGACGGGTGAGTGGGTGAGGGGAGAGAGAGGGATGACCTTCACCACAACCTCCTTATCCGCAGAGCGAGGTGGAAGAGATTTGATACGAACAGACCTCCACAGCCGCCTCTTCCTGCAACCGCTGCCCCCCCGAACGGGTCACCTGACCTGTTTGGTCGGTGTAAGGGAGCGGGGGCTGGGGCTCAGTGTTTCAGAGGAGAAGGAGGGGAAGAAGTGGTCTCCATCCATCCTTTGAGGAAACAAAACAGTGCTGTGGTTGAGATTAATTCCCAGCGAAATCGACCGGATCAACCGGCATCACAACGAGCACAACCATGTCACCTTTGGTTGGAACCCCACCCCCCAAAACATTCCTTGTCTATGTATGCGTCATGTGACACAAATGCTGGTAGTTTTAACATTTACATATTTTACATCTCATTACACCTACATTTACATTGAACAGATGTCATTTGACTCATGTTTGCGTATTTGCATACAATGTGACACCTATATGGATACACTTTATCATCACACATCATCTCAATGTTTCCGTTTATTTCGACGTCATACTATACCCCTGCCTTGCGGCACGGCCCAAACAAATGAGCAATTGTCAAGAGACGTGGATATATAAACTTTTATATAAGTAGCGATACGTTTCTATATTTATGTTGAGTCCTACACACTACCTACACAGGTCTCGAACGGTACACACCTCTGGAGCTTCGCACACCTCTGTACCTACATACAGCACAAAGCGTAGTCTTTCCAACCAGTACAAATGCATATACTGTATGTTTTACTCACTGGCCCGTTGTATGCGTCCCGACAAGTGGTTGATAATGTGTTTTTGTTTGGTTTTGTTTACAGTGTGTCATATAAGCGTGGTGAGGATACAGGTTATGCTGATGTCAAATCTAACAGCGGAATTATACTCTCCTGGGATCTGGGAATATACAGAGACAAAGAGGGGAAGAGAGAGAGCGGAACGATAAGAGCGAGAGACGAGGGCTTGGGGGGGGGGGGGGGGGGAAGATATAAGAGAGAGAGAGAGAGGGACAGTAAGGAGACATGGAGGTGAGATAAGTAGAGAGGGAGGGAAGCAGAGGAGAGAATGGAGAGAGAAAGATAAGAGAGAGTGAGGAGAGAGAGAGACAGGTATGAGAGGGAGAGGATAGAGGGAGGAGGGGAGAGAGAGGACAGTGAGGAGAAAGGGAGGAGAGAGAGAGAGAGACAGGTATGAAAGGGAGAGGATAGAGGGAGGAGGGGAGAGAGAGGACAGTGAGGAGAAAGGGAGGAGAGAGAGAGAGAGACAGGTATGAGAGGGAGAGGATAGAGGGAGGAGGGGAGAGAGAGGACAGTGAGGAGAAAGGGAGGAGAGAGAGAGAGAGAGAGAGACAGGTATGAAAGGGAGAGGATAGAGGGAGGAGGGGAGATAGAGGACAGTGAGGAGAAAGGGAGGAGAGAGAGAGAGAGAGAGAGAGAGAGAGACAGGTATGAAAGGGAGAGGATAGAGGAAGGAGGGGAGGGAGAGGACAGTGAGGAGAAAGGGAGGAGAGAGAGAGAGAGACAGGTATGAAAGGGAGAGGATAGAGGGAGGAGGGGAGAGAGAGGACAGTGAGGAGAAAGGGAGGAGAGAGAGAGAGAGAGACAGGTATGAAAGGGAGAGGATAGAGGGAGGAGGGGAGGGAGAGGACAGTGAGGAGAAAGGGAGGAGAGAGAGAGAGAGAGAGGTATGAAAGGGAGAGGATAGAGGGAGGAGGGGAGAGACACAGGGAGGGCAAGCTTCTGGACCACAGCAACACTACAGAGCACCAAAACAACCACCAAGCAGACTTTATTAACATAATACATTCGATTTATAATATACGACACACTGGATTTATATCAAGAAGAACACGCTGACTGGGTAGAGCCAACAGTGTTAGCTAAACACAGCTCTGCAGTAGAGGTTACTAGGTTCATGACTGGAGAAGACACCAGGGCTGCGGTCGGATAGACTTTCTGCTACGGAAGGTTGCTAACTGACTGAAACGACCCGGAAGCATCCAAGTGGCAGCCACGATAAGAGCTGTTAGCCCTCAAAGGGCTAAGTAAAGGTTTACTTAGCCCTAGAAGGGCTAAGTAAAGGTGCCTCAGTGCTTCCTTTCTTATTTCCTTTAGCAAAGGGTACACTGGACCATTGTTTACGAAAGGAAAGGAGGTAATGCGGTCCTTCAATACCTTCCGGCACGTACATTTAATGCGACGCACCAATCAGCTGAAACAAGCAATCAACATGACCAACAATTATTTTCCTACAATCATACTAATTGGGATCTATAACCATAAATAGGAGTGGACAGGAGTGTGAGCGTGAGTAACCAATCTCAAAGTGACAACTATTTCATTTCCCCTTTTGTGAACGGGAGCCTTTATTAAAAAACATTTCAATTCCAACATTGGTAATTAATTAGATATATATTGTCCATTGTTCATACAGCTTGCATGAAACAATGCGACAAAGTATCTATTAGTAGTGCGTTTTGTACATGGGTTAGAATACATTGCAGTTTCATCACGGCAGACACAAGTCCATAACAACCGCCGTCACATGAAGACGCATAGTGGTTGTCCTCTTCTGAGTCCTTACGAATTCTCCTTCACATCATTCCTCGTCCTCATGACGTTTTCTATCAAGGTCGCGGAAAGGAGCGTCGGAAAGGATATAGGACGCAATTATATTGACTACTTGACCGCAGCCCTGGTCTTTAAATTTTCCCCTCTTCCCGCCCGTTTCACCAGCCCTCACCTCATTCTCATTCCACACATGTCACACCAACCCACATAGACACATGGGACCCCCACCCCACCCAGCATAGGGACCCCATCGACCCACCCTCGGACCCCCACTGCAGGCTCTGGTACCCCTCATTGCACTGGGACCCCCACCTCCGCCTGGTTCTGTCCGGCCACTTCCTTTTCATCTGCTCCCGGACAGCTGGGCAAACACTGACCCGTAGCGCCCGTTTTCCCCACGACCTTTTAAGCCGACCCTCCCCACCCTCATCCGACCCACCCAGGGCCCCCCGTCTCCCACCTCCCGTTTAGGTTTGGTTTTATCCCCCTGTTGGCCCCCTGTCCCCACCTCCACAGACCCAGAAACCGGACCTGATACCACCCAGGCACTGGGCCTGCAGCGGGAGGGGCAGACCCAGGAATGCCTAACAGCTCGGGTAAACACACAGGGTTGACCCGGTCAATACCGCAGGGGCAGGAAACTGATTGTAGTGTTCGGCTAAGATTCAGTGTAAGAAATGTCTTTCTGTCTTTCTTTCTTGCGTTTCTTTCCTCCCTGTTTTTCTCGTGTGCATTCAGCGGAACAGAATTTAATACCTTGTTTGAAAAGGATTAAAAATTAATGTTTTTATGCCCTATAATATATTTACCATAAATAATGTATGCATATCAACTGTACATCCAAACTAATAGCCCTTTGTTCTCAAATCCACTTGCATTTTATCCAGAGGTAGGCTTTAAGAGACGCTGCACACACAGAGACACACACACACATGCGTGCACACACAAACACACACGCACACACACGCACACACACAAACACACACACGCACACACACACACACATAAAAACACACACTCATGCAGCCCACGCTTGATTGATTCCCAAGTGAGTACCCTTCTTAACCCAACCATGGCTTACATAAGCTGTGAAGAAGAACCACATACATGTCCCTTACAGTGCATACGGTAAATGCAGTACCATATGCACACACACATGATATACGAAGCCGTGGGCCTTCCACAGAAAGATGGTCATATATATTAGACGCAAATACGCTGACCTTATTGCTCATGCCTCAACATAGATTTTACTATGAGATGAAATTGCTGCCGCTTTAATGTAATGTAAACAGTATGACACGCAGGCTGCTCCTGTGAATGCGTGTTGGTGGTGTGACATCTGCCTTGCTCAAACACAATCTGCTTGGATGGGAAAGGGGATACCGGGCTCTGGCTGGACAATGCTGACACAGTGAAATAACATAGGATATTAAAAACATCAAAAAAAAAAAAACCTCTGGTGGGGACAGGAGTCGGAGGCACTGGAAAAACAATTGAAGACCGACAGCTAGCATCAGCGGACCGTTAGCATCCGCGCCGCGGACCGTTTGTGGGCTCATTAGCGCCATGGCAACCAGAGTTATCTGATCCGTTTCAGGAGCCTCTCGGACAGGGGGGGGGGGGCTTCTGTCATCTGACAAAGACACTCTATAGGGACCTGATGAGAGAGACACACACAGAGACAGACACATATAGAGAGAGAGAGAGAGAGAGAGAGAGAGAGAGAGAGAGAGAGAGAGAGAGGGAGAGAGGAGAGAGAGAGAGAGAGAGAGGGAGAGAGAGAGAGAGAGAGAGAGGGAGAGAGCGAGCGAGATAGGGGGAGAGAGAGAGAGCGAGAGAGAGACAGAGACAGACAG
>NC_136938.1:9617873-9664311 GCF_949987615.1 Pollachius pollachius | reverse complement strand
ATGTTATCAAAGTGATGTACGGGTGACTTGTCTTGGCAATGAAACTCTGTTTGAATTACATGTCAGTTAAAAGGGAGGGATAGAGAAAAAGAAAGGGTGAGGACGGAAGGGAGAGAGAGAGAAAGAGAGAGAGAGAGAGAGAGAGAGAGAGAGAGAGAGAGAGGGGGAGACGTCACCATGGAAGTGTCACGGATGGAAATCTGGAAACAGTAAAAGAAGAAAAAAATAAAAGTGGGACATCAGAGGAAGGAAGGTAGACTACATGACCGTTGACCTCGTTGAGTTGTGGGTTTCAGGAGTCTCTTTCAGGAGGTCAGAAGGTTCAGAGGCCCAATTGTGTGTAGCTGTGTGTGTGTTTGTGCTGTACATGTGTGTCCTGTGTGTGTTTGTCTGTGTGCTGTCCTGTGTGTTTGTGCAGTACGTATATGTGTGTGTGTGTGTGTGTGTGTGATTGGGGTGTGCTCTGTGTATGCGTTACGTGGGTGTGTTCGATTCACGTACATATATGTGTGTGTGTCCTTTGTGTGTGTGCGTGTGTCTGTGTGTGTGTTTGTGTGTGTATGTATGTGTGTGTGTAGCTGTGTGTGTGTTTTGCTTCGTGTTTAAATGCATGTGTGATGTGTGTGTGTGTATGTGTGATGTGTGTATGTGTGTGTGTGTGTGTGTGTGTGTGTGTGTGTGTTTGTGTGTTTGTGGGTGTGAATCAATGTCAGAACATAACATGTTTCTTCAGAAAGCAGTGGGCTGGCTGTATCCTTCATAGGGGAACTCTTTACTAACCTACAAACTACATGCAGTCGTGACTAAACCATATTGTGGTGGCAGTTAACCTGAACAATTATAGAAGCAAATTACTGCCATAATGTTCTGAATTTTCAAAGCCATTTAATTTTTTTATTGAAAATGCCAACACCATTGAATTCATAATATTTATTTCTTGGACTTTGAAAAAAACATGCTAATCTGAATTTGGTGGTTTAAAATTCAACTTCTGAAATTTCAAACATGACATTTCAGGCTGAACCATTTCAGAAACACATTTTCAAATCTATTGTAGTGGGTTCAAATGAGTGCGAGCAGGCAGAGTTTTCGTCCCTCAGCGGGTGATCGTTTTATTGTCTTTAGAAGGAGAACACAAATACTCAAACTATAACAAAGGTTCTTCAAGAGTCGTCTCTTGGTGGGTTCTTGGTATGACCTCCACTCGCTCTGGATCTCTGGTCCGTTCACTCCTGATTTCCTTCTCACTACAGCACAAAGCAGGCACATAAGTACACCCTCCTTGATTGGCCTGAGTGCGGACACCTGCTCGCAATCAGGTCCAATCCCCCCAGCCAATCCCGTGCGCTCCCAACCTGCCCATACTCCCCCTGCAGGCCAGGCGTCACATGTCCCCCCACATCTATATTTTTAAATGTTCACTAATTCAGATACAAAAATTCAAGTTGGAGACATTCGAAATCCGATATTCATTAATCATATTCATGTGGTCAAAATACAGACAAGGAAATTTAAGAATTTGAATCTGAATTGCAGAAGCAGGGCATTTCATGGACACGCCAAAGCAATCAAACCGAGAGAGGTGGAGTTCGACGCAGAAGTCATTGGGTGGACAGCGGTGAACCCAATGCGGTGACAATAACTGTTGTTCAGAAGATTGTAATGAATTCGGTACAGCCCTAGTTGATAGCAACCCTAGCAGCCCTGTGGTTTCGAGGCTAGGTATGACTCGGAGAGTGGTTAAAGTGGTGATGTTATGCCACCAGGTGTGAGGGTGATTTGCCATTGCAAGCTGTTTGACAATCTGCCTTTTCCTGTGTTTTAAGAACATCACAAGTCTCCACCTAGATGTATGCTGGATAGATCTGTCTACCAACCTACCCAGTGGACTGTAGCAAATGTTGCTTATCCATCCATCATACATCTAGGTGGAGACTTCCATTTGACTTTGTGAAATAAACCACCAATTTTTGGAAAGATTCTCTCAGAACTTCATTTGGAACCCTGAATTGAGCGTATTTATGTTTATTCATATTTAGAGTTGCTAGCTTCCTCAGCCCTCCTTTGACAATGGCGTCACCATTTGTGGGTGTTTGCGTGGGCCTCGGAGCCCGTAGGGTACAGGGGTCTCTCTGGAGACAGAAGGTTTTTTGGAAGTCGGGACATATCCGATCCCGAGAATATCTTTTTTGAGAGATAGAGGTTCTCATCAGAGGGTATTCACTATTCAATTTGATTGATGTGCATTTATGTGTAGCTTAAAAAGTCAAAATTATTATGTCATATGGTATACTTATTAACTAAAGGTTATGGAATTATATTTTTGTGTTTTTTTCGAACTTGAACCCATGTTCTCAAGGCCGTGCTGGCACCATATCTAGATGGGGTAAAAGGAATGAAGATGGACAGGCGAGATTTGAACCCCGGTCACTAGCTTTTGGGTCTTATAGTAATCCACTACGCCACCTCCGCTACACCTCAGCGGTTAAAAACATCTGCTATACATTTATTACATAGGGTGTATTTAAAGTGAATTCCCTAAAATATAGAATAAAGCAGGTTGGACATTGCTTTTGCATTTTAAAATCATCATCACTCTATTGGGATTAACAATGGTGAACAATGCTGCATTTGGCTTAGTTAATTTTTAGACAATATGCAGAATCTTTTCACTTACGAATTAACACGATGGCCTTATATAGCCTTATTATTTGCAACTGTGTTGCCCCTAGCTGTGATCTGATTCTTGAACTCCTCAAAGGAGTTCATTATGACTATCTGTTCCTCTTGAGTGAAATAAACTGCTCTTGATCTATCCATTTTGTAAAGGTGAGTAAAATGGCGCGATAAACTGCCCTTTTTACAGGAACACGCATTGAAACTAAAGCGGAAAACCTGGCTTGACAAATCGAATCGCAAGTTAGCTTCATGGTACCATTTAACTCTGATTGCAAGTTTCAAATTTTTCGATCCAGGTTTTCCAAAGAAAGCCTGGGTATGTTCAGCGCACTTCCTATTATACCCCACTGGTTTGTGTTTTCTATTGACATATTTGTTGTAACAATTATGAAATAAGGTTCTGTTTTTCTTAATGGAAAAGAACATTGACGTTGCCTTATAAATGTATGTATCATTTGCCAAAAATATTGACAAATAATTATTTTGAAGCCCATATTTAGGGGGCCCCAAGCTTTATCTTAAGGGGCCCCTGGCCCCTCATCAGAACCGCCAGTGCCTTGATTTTCTGCTCCTCTCCTAGTCCCTCAAACACGTGACCATGATTGAATGCATGCAGGCACACACACTAGGCCAACAACCCTGTAGTGTGTTGCTGCTGATTCCCATCTGCATCCTCCATGGGAGGGGCCGTGAGTTGAACGGGTTCCTCTGGATAAAACACACTGGCAATCCAGCATGGCCCTTCTACGCTCAATAGACGTGCACTATCCGCAGCTCTGTATCATGCAGGACCCAAGGTTACAGTCCTTGCAGTCTAGAGAAAATGTTGTTTATATTTAGACTGTTTGCATGGAAGTGTATACTTTTGTATCGAGGACTGTTCAATTGTCAAAATGACTCGAAGAATATATATATATATATATAAGATAGATAGATAGATAGATGAGGAGAATAGCAAGGCGTGAATAGATGGTGGAGTAAGAAAGAGAGACAGTGAGAGAGAGAGAGAGAGAGAGAGAGAGAGAGAGGGAGAGAGAGAGAGAGGGAGAGAGAGAGCGAGAGAGAGAGAGAGAGAGAGAGAGAGAGAGAGAGAGAGAGAGAGAGAGAGAGAGAGAGAGAGAGAGAGAGAGGTGGGGCAGGGAGAGAGGGAGGAGGGAGGGGGATGGGGGGTTGAGTTGATTAATATTGGACTTTTTCCTTTGTGCTCTAGTCCAGCGATCCAGTGGGACTGGCAGTAATTGGACCACAGCACACATGCCATTGATTGGGAGCTGTGTTCCCTTGGCCTCCACCAGCCGTGCACCTGGCCGACACCTGAAGGACCACAGCCCAGTCACAATGCCTTATCGCCTCGGCCACAGATCCCCCTCCTCCTTAACAACGTCTGGCTGCTCAGGTGTAAACAGTGCATGCTTCATCAGCCGTCACCCTCACTGATTAGTGCCGTTACAGCGCTCACGGATACAACAGCAGGCCTGTTGCGCTACAGGAAGTCAGGAGGAATCTGCACAGAGTGAAGTGGGCGGAGTCTGGTAGGCAGAAAGTGGAAGAAATCTAGGAGTTTTACGTAAGCATTGTGAGCGAAGTCCAATAGATGGCAAATAGGAGCGGTCTCTGAGGATTGAGATGGGGGTCAAAGGGGGGGTCAAATATAAGGACAGGGGGAGGGAATTGGGTTAAATCTAAAACAAGTAGAGTGGGTGGAGTCTAAGCAGGAAAGTGGGAGGAGTCTTCAGGCGGTAGTGTGCTTCTTCATCTACATTTGAGGTTGTGTGTTCGGAATGGGTGTTAACCAATCAGTGGTCTGCTGCAGCACTTATGGTCTGTTGGTGCACGGGTACCTAGGCAGGATGCGGTTGGTTGACTTAACGGTTTAAACACACACAAAGACCCACTCATAGTGCATCAAATAAAGAGGCTGAATCACAATAGGTTTTTTACTAGATCTAGTTTATTATTTTATCAATGTTGTTTCTTCGATCAGTGTTGCACAAGGAACTCTAAAACGATACAAACCATTAACATGGTCAATCAATGTCTTTTTACACATATACATACACACATACGCAACATTCAGTATATGTCAATATGTATACATCTTTAAGAATAGCACAGTTTAAAAACAACAGTAGCGATCCCTGATGATGCTTTGAGAACTTTTAAAATATTTCTTCACCGGAATTCGAGTGTGACAGATACAGTAAAGGCAGACAGAGGCACTGACAGACAGACAGATATACAGACGGACAGAAAGTGAGATAGACAGAGAGAGTGATTGACAGAGACAGAAAGTCAGATGGAAAGACAAGAGATTCGACAGATAGACAGAAAGTTGAATGGACAGATAGAGAGGTGGACAGTGAGACTGTCCTTCTCCATGGCTCTGTGTCTTCCTCTCTCTCTCTCTCTCTCTCTCTCTCTCTCTCTCTCCCTCTGGGTGGCTAGTTTAGCCTGGTGAGGAGGAGTCGTTGTGTTGGCTCAGAGTGAGCTAGCTTAGTGAGTTAGCTTACAGTGCTGGCTGTGCACAGCATTGAATACAGCATTTGGTTTCATGCTAGCACCATATTCTAACCCTGCAGTAATGAACACAAACTGCAGAGCATATAGGTAATTGTTAAAGTTCTTGTGATAGTGGTTACAAAAAGTCAGCCTTTCTCTCCTCTATCATGAATCCACTAAATCAAATATATATGTAGGCTTACTAAAGAAAACGTCTGGATGTTTTCGAGATGTCTCTCCTGGTTTCGTGTTTGTATATCTCTTACCCTGCTGGGACCTATGGCTTGTGGTAGACCATGACATACCTCGTCATGTGACTGTATATCATATCAATAACCGCACCCAAACACATTGAAACCAGCACCCAAACACAGTTCCCCTTTCCAGGAAATGCCAATAAAAATGCGTCACATAGAAGATAGCGGCATAACCGGGGGGCAAGGGCAATGCAGCCATTCTCTCCATGCTGTGGCGGTTTATTCAGCCTGATGTATCCAGCCTGCAGCACTCCTCACACCAGACTAAGGCGTCCCCACTCATCGAGGCAACGAAGGGTCGGCTCGCCGCAGACCAGAGGTACTTCAATCACAGCGTTTTGGAAACTGCCAGGAGTCAAACCGACGCCGGCTGTGATAGGCCGGAAGAATGGCTTGAGTCTCTTTTTGTTTTGTCGCGCGTGTTTGTGTTGTTTTTTTTACTAAGAGCACAGCAAACGCCCTGCTGTAAGGTGAGTCCACCCTTTCTCCCTCAGATGCAGTATGAAGAACAAGTGACACCGTCAGAAAGAAAGAGTACGACCGGTAAAAGAAAACCGACAACAAGAAAGAAGGCAGAAACCCCGTTGTTCCTGAAGTCCTGAGGTCACAGTGCTGACATCACCCCCCTTACCCCCGCCCACCCCTTGCCCCAATACATCGTCATGGTGACAATGAGGGGATGTGTGTGTGTATGTTGGGTTTGGGTTAGGGATGGTCAAGACAACCTGCTTTCATCAACGCGCAGCCTCTTTCAATGGGAGTGACTGAGTATGTAGGATGTTAACATCACCATATAGGGGGCCGGGCCGGGCTTAACTATCACAGTGTTCACCACAAGTCCAATAATGAAAGAACTACCACACTTCATCTCAGCTAAATGTACACGTTAGCCACCTGCTATTTTCCACGTTTCTAAGGTCTTTTCTGCCTCTACTGGCCTTTACATACATTGGATTTAGTCTGCCTTATGCACAGAGGAATAGAAATAGAATACTGATTGCAGACAATAAATCACATTTACATTTCATCACCATTTGACAACAGTATAAATGACTAGAAAAATCTTTAAATTCAGCATTATTTGACACGTACAGTCGCTTCGGAGCAGGACATCAGAAAGATAAATGCATATGAAATGTAGTCGATTCACAATCATACCGTATGGTCATTTGGTGGCACAGTGATCGATACCTCATAATGTAGCAGAGGTTTCCGACTGGAAGCCAAGCCCAGGGGACCCGGGAGAGCATTGCTGGCAGTCAGAGGATGGCCTGACTCCAGTGCTTTACATCTGGGGCCAGCATGGAGGAAAGGAGCTTGTTTAAGTCACCCAGAGCCTGTCTACCCTCCACTCTCCAGGTTTCCATGGTCAACACGACAAGGCAGGAAGCTCTTGGCTGAACCGCATAACGGCCTCAGACAGTTTAAGTCGCAATGTGTAACATTGCAACTAGTTCCAATCTTAAAATGACCATGACATATCTGTAGTCAATGTTGAATTATAGTGATTTTCAATCAATGAAATCCCATCCTATAACATATATTTTACCAAGGAAAAATGCTGGCCAGCCCATACCTCTCTGTTTGCAAGAATTGACACTCCCACAGACGCCACCTAGTCGAGCTATGCTAGTTTGCATCACACAGTTGCACATCCAGTTAGAGTGGACAGAACATTATTGATTTTTTTGTAATTCTGAATACCCCCGCATTGGAGGAGCTTAATCTTACATATTGCGCCTCTAAACGTCAGGCAAAGACCATCACACTTAACGAAAACCCCCAACTCTGGGCTCTCCTCCTTCTGTATATTTCATATGGACCTGAGTATTAGTTACAGCTAGGTTGAGAGAATTGGTACGATGATGGGAAAATGGCGTTAACGTTAGCAACCTAGCTCCCTGACTGCACCATCTAGAAGTGTTCACAGTTCGCCAGGTTTCAACACGGAGAGCAGCGGAAATCTGCAACAGCTGCTGTTGCAGATTTTTTTTTTACACGGGAAAGTAATCAAGTGAATGTAAATGTACACTTCCCCTGCGCCCTCACTGAACCAGCTTGAGGTGGATGCTAATAAAACCTGCAAGGCCACAACACTGAACCTAAGGAAGAGCCAGCCGAGCATTGCTGAGGAGAGATGAAAGGTGCCGAGTTTCTTCTTCCCAATCAGTACAAAGTACATCTGTGCTTGTGAGCACGTATGTATGTATGTATGTATGTATGTATGTATGTATGTATGTATGTATATATATATATATATATATATATATATTATACACAGTTCCACACGGGAGGTGGAGGACGTTTGACCCTGGAGTTTCTTATGCTGGACGTTTCGTAACATTTCGTAACATTCGCAACAACTTTGAACATCACACCAAGAATGAGTACAATTATGTACAAAAGATGAATGGAGAGAAAAAGGAGAGGAAAATGTTGAGGGAAACGGGTGACACAACATATAATGACTATAAAGACATGACGATATGTCGCTGACAGACTTTACAGTTGTTTTCGGGTGTGTGAAGATGTGCTGTGGCTCTGGCCTTGGAAGTGGGCCTGGTGGGTTCCGCTGTGTACATCACAGACGTACACCACTCTCACAATACCCGCTGCGATTGGATTTGCATATCAAGCAGCACTACCCCTAGCATGCCATGCTTAAGTATTACAATGGTAGTATTAGAGGTAAGACTGAGATCAACAGGAAGAGCATTGAGGGAAGGGAGAGAGGGGAGCAGTTGGGAGACCGGTGGAACAGGAAAGATAATTAAATCCCTTTGGGTCAACGGATACTGTACCGTGGTGCGAGATGTGTATGTTTACAATTAAATATATATCAATAGCAATCGACGTACAACCAAGAAAATAATAATAAAAATAGAAATACATAAAATAAGCGCACCATGAAATTGTTTATACAATTACTTTCCAGAAAGAAAAAACTGTTGAATAAACTGTTAATCCAAATTAAATAGTTAATACACAACATCAAGGTCCTAAAATGTAACCCTTCCTCTGTGTGTGTCTGTGTGTTTATGTTTATGTGTCTGTGTTGTTTCCTCAAAACAGGAAGTGACCTGAGCTGGGACCCAATCAGAGGCTGAGGTAGGTAACCAGGCAACCAGCGTGTATCTGAGGAACTCCAGACAGGAAATAGTATGCTCCAGGGACAGGGGGAGAGAGGGTAACCTGCTCGTGTGTTCCTAACCTCTCTCTGTCTCTTTACCCTTATGTAACCCCTCTCTCTATAGTCTCTCTCTGCTTAGCTGGCATCCAGCTCTATCATTATAGTATTCCTTAAGAGCTCGTTCAGTCAAGCAAGTCAAGTCAAGTCAAGAGTTTAACACCTGGAGTGAAGACAAACAGGCCAGAGTGGTCCTTCAATGCACTAGAGGGCTGCACCTTAACAGAGGTTATCAAAACTATGCAGAAACATATCGTTTATCATTGACAATAATCAAGACTTAAACAATAAACATAAGACAAAGTAATTTACACTCGCACATTTATATTGGGTAATTTCATTATGAGCTCTGGTACCCTAACACCATGTATTGTTGTGCTTAATGTTATAGACATACATCACATATTTATGCCAACTTTAGCAAATCGAACACACACACATGAACACCCTCACATATATGTGCACACACACACACACAAACACACACACAGGTAAACATTCAGACACGCACGCACGCACGCACGCACGCACGCAGGCACGCACACACACACACACACACACACACACACACACACACACACACACACACACACACACACACACATAATCTGTTTACCCTAGCAGTTTTCTGAGATCCGGATAAGGGATGTGAGTTTGTTTTGAATGCTATCCATCATAAGTAGCATATATCGCTTTGCAGTAGATATTCCCGAAAAGTATTCTTAGTGGTGCAATGATTAAATAACAGTCTTTTCATTTCAATGCAGCAACTGAGACTGAATTTGATCTTCGACTAATAAAACAAAATCCCAAAAGACTAAGCTGGAACACTATAAAACATATAACAATTAAAGAAATCGATCTCGTTAACCTTTCAGCTCTCAGGAGCTACTGACAATGGTTGTAAAAGGGGGCCGAGGCTCAGAGAATGGGACATCTCATTATGCAACACACAGACACTCAGACACAACAACGACAACAACGACAGCGACAACAACATCTTGAGGTAGAACTTTGAACTTCAGCGTTTGGAAGTGCTTTATGTTGGATTTCCGTTTCTTCTTCTTTTGTTCCGCTCTGAGGAGCAGGAGCAGGGGTTGGGGGGCTGGTTGGGAGGATGAAGGGGGGGGGGGGGGGGGGGGGGGGGGGGGGGGGTGACAGTTGGTGGACATCTGAGGTAGCACGGCACCTGATCATGGGGCTTCCTGTCGAGTCCGTCCTTCCGCATGTAAAGTCATTGAACACAAGGGGAAGACACACGCCTAAAGCTTCCCACACAACACATTCATCACGGCTGAGGTAGGTTTTTGTTCAGTCCTAAAAAGTTCACATAGCCAAGGCTATCGCGTGTACGAAGGCTGAAAAATACAAATAAAAAAACTGAAAATATAAACTGCTGATATGAATAAAAACAAAGTCCTGAGACAGAATCTATGAACTCCCTGGAGGAGCGCCGAAGTCTTCTGGCGCCGAGGCTGAGGAATCATGGGTAGGAGGAGTGTGGACAGCAGCAGTCTATCACATCCGAAGAAGTAGTGCTAACACCAATAAATACGCATCATGTAGCACTTATATATATTTAGAGATTTCAATATTCGGACAGCGTGCCGCTGGCAATTAAAACGACAAAAAAAATGAAACAAGGAAAATCCGAAAAAAATGAAGAAGTACCGAATCAACGAAGCCGACCGTTCAGTTGCCTTGCAAAGCTAACTGCGAGCACCTTTTTCTCCGATAGCTTTCCAATACCGGGCCACATGCACGGCAGGGCTCGGTCTCGGACCTTATATAATTTGTAACTTATTGATTTAAAAAAATAAAGGAAAAAAAGGTGTAACCTGAGTGAGCGAAAGAGTCCACGCCACTGTGGAGGGTGGTGTGAGAAATCGGCCTTCATACACCGTTAGCCTTGGTCCTGACGAGGAACACCCTCTGCAGGCGGCTGCTGGAACTGCGTCTCGGCGTCTCTCTCCAAGCTGAACTCGTCGAGGGGTATTGTGGAGAGCTGCATGTTGTTTTCCGACTGGAAACACAAAGAGCAGGGCAGCTTTTAGAATCCTACCATGAGAGGGCTGAAGCATGTTTGTTTACATTTGCTTCCTGTGGCGACTTAGCATATGGGCTACTCGCTCAATAGGCTCAGCTGCGACCATTCGCTGGAGCCAATATTGGACACGCTTGGCTTACACTTGACAAACTGGCTAGCTTCACATGTTCAGTTGGGCAGTTTTTATTTATTCTAAGATGAAAGATTGTCTATATGCAAACATGGATAGACCTATGCATAATTTTCAGAATTTTTCCATTACAACACAAATGATGGCTTTGGATACACTAGTCAAGAAGGTTTTCTAGCTACTCTGAAAAATTGATATTTCAAATAGGATAGGTGAAAAATAAGAAAACATGGGAACCCAGAGGTAAATCATTGAAGAGGGGTTTCCATGACCGAGTAGTGTGAATGATTACAAGACAAATGCGTGATTAATGCAGTCATAGTATGTCCCAGATCAATTCGGAAGGGGGTTTTGGTAATCGATAAAGGGGATTTAGATGCAGGCTACCTCTTGACGCGAGGTCTGAAAAGGACGTAAAAGCCTGGTTATTTATCATAATGCTGACAGCGTCGGAAACGCTACCATTGCCATTCAATTTTTAAAATCCTGTGTCGCTGTTATAATCAATAAATCTTTTGCCACAGTTACAGTCTATAAGTCCTCTTTCCAGTAATATCCTGTCCTTTATCAAAGTAACTTTTATTACAGTCTCAAAATCTCAATGTCTCAAACAGACTCCTGTCTTCAAAGACTAGTATTAGTCTCATGTGTTGTGTATCATTAGACTAGTGTTGGACTCACCAGGTATGTGTTGTGTATCATTAGACTAGTATTAGTCTCACCAGGTATGTGTTGTGTATCATTAGACTAGTGTTGGACTCACCAGGTATGTGTTGTGTATCATTAGACTAGTATTAGTCTCACCAGGTATGTGTTGTGTATCATTAGACTAGTATTAGTCTCACCAGGTATGTGTTGTGTAATGAGTTAGACCAGTGTTCGGCTCACCATGAACGTGTCTCCCGGTTTGGGACCAGTGGAGAACAGTCTCTGCAGTTCGTTGCTCTCAGGGAAGCTCTTGCGGGCCACGCTGCCGTTGCCCTCCACCTCCCTCCTGGAGGGGGCCCTCATCATCCCTGATGCCCCCTGGGACGACGACGACTCCAGCACAGAGGCCCGCCCGGCTGGGGGTGTGGCCTGGACTGTCTTGCACATCAATAACCTAACCACACACACACACACACACACACACACACACACATACAACCACACATGCAGACATACATGCATACACAGACATATGCGCGCACACACACACATAATCATGCAATCGCAAACATACAGACACATGCATGCACGCACACGCACACGCACCAACACACATTACAATACACATGTTAGTATATATTTTATTTCAATTTGCAATAATATCAAATTTCTTGGCCAATATTGATATTCCTGAGCTACTATTGTGAGCCGCTTGTGATGTGACAAAGCACAAAAATACCCACTTTTAAAACTCAGTTAAAAACACATATTTTTTTTCAACTTTCCTTTGCCTCCTGATTCTACTTGCACCACCTCTTTTTATTTTCCTCTGTTTAACTTTGTTTACATCTCTACATCCATGTCCGTCCTGTACACTTGTTTCTCTGTTTTCGTCCCTGTGTTTTATGTCCATATTCTCAGTGTTGTCTGATCATGTGTGTGACTGCTATTGACTATGTATGTACTTTGATAGTTTACATGCACATTATTTGTACAGTGTCCTTGATACCTTGAAAGGCGCTTTTTATAATTAAATGTATTATTATTATTACTATTACTTTTCATAATAATCAACACTAGTCGTTTTCATTTAAAAACACAGTTGCATGGGACCAATGTATCTCCCGGTGCGTTCCTAACGCAGCATGGATCCACCACGTGGGTGTACAGCGTGTCTCTGGGATGGTGCCGCCGCCACCCACCTGCCCCTGTAGCTGAACACCAGGAAGACCACACACAGGATGATGCAGGTGATGCCGATGTGGATGCCGATGATGATGCCTGTGGTGGACGTCCTGGCGTGGTCGTCCCTCACACAGTCGCACGGCGTGCTCAGCACTGAGGAGACACACACACATCCTGTCAACCGCACACACACACACACACACAGACACACACAAACAGACAAACACACAAATAATACCACATTAACACAAGAACAACGACAACAAAAATCGATGCACCACAAACCAAAGCACAGATAAGGATGTTGGTGTGGATGGAGGGGGGGTGAGGGTGGAGGAGGATGTGGTTACCTGATTTCTCCACCGTCTCCCTTAGTGACACGAAGCGCACGGTGGTGTTGCTGTCTCCGTGCTGGTTGAAGGCGAGCATCTTGATCTCATAGACCAGAGAAGGATCTAGAAGGAGCCGGAGAAAATAGTAAGCGCAACTCACACATCAGCCCTCCCCATCGTTGTTCTCTTTTTAGGAAGAGGGACAGGTAAAACACACAGGTAAGTAAGGGCGATGATGAGGACGGGTTGGTTCGTCATGGTTTAACCTGTGTGAGTGTGTGTCGTATGAGTGTGGCACAGTGTGTGTTTGTGTTTGTGTGTGTGTGTGTGTGTGTGTGTGTTTTTGTGTGGTGCGGTGTGTGGAGTGTTGTCGTGGCCTGTATGCTATTGTAGAATGCGTGTTGTCGTGCTGTGTATGCGTTTGTTTGTGTGTATCTGTGTGTAACTATGTGTGTATGTTTTTTTTGTCTGTTTGTGTGTTGCAATCTTCTGACCGAGCTGGGAGATGTTGTAGCGGGACGCGTTGCGGGGGAACAGCAAGGGGCCGGTGAACTGGGGCGCGTGTGTCCGTCTGTAGAAGAGCCTGAAGCCGCTGTTAGGGCCCATCTTGGAGGAGGGATCCCACAGTACCTGCACCACGCTGCTGTTGATCCTCCGTGTGGAGAAGGACGGGGGTGGCGGCACTGCAGGGGAAACCCAGAAGTGAGTTGACAGCAAAACCCAAAGAGATAAACAGCAGAACCCAGGGAGATTCAACAGCAGAACCAAGGGAGATTCAACAGTAGAACCCAGAGAGATTCAACAGTAGAACCCAGGGAGATTCAACAGCAGAACCCAGGGGGATACAACAGTAGAACCCAGAGAGATTCAACAGCAGAACCCAGGGAGATTCAACAGCAGAACCCAGAGAGATTCAACAGCAAAACCCAAAGAGATAAACAGTAGAACCCAGAGAGATTCAACAGCAGAACCCAGAGAGATTCAACAGCAAAACCCAAAGAGATAAACAGTAGAACCCAGAGAGATTCAACAGCAGAACCCAGGGAGATTCAACAGCAGAACCACGGGAGATTCAACAGTATAACCCAAGGACATTCAACAGTAGAACCCAGGGACATTCAACAGTAGAACCCAGAGAGATTCAACAGTAGAACCCAGGGACATTCAACAGTAGAACCCAGGGAGATTCAACAGCAGAACCCAGAGAGATTCAACAGTAGAACCCAGAGAGATTCAACAGTAGAACCCAGAGATTCAACGGAAGAACCCAGAGGGATTTAAAAATAGAACCCAGAAAGATTCAACAGTAGAACCCAGATAGATGTAATGGTAGAACCCAGAGATTCTTTTAACAGCCAAATCCAGAGATATATATGAATAAACACTACAACCCAGAGAGACTTAACACTAGAACCAAGAGAGTGAAAGAGAGTGAGTGAGAGTAGAGAGAGAGTGAGAGAAAGAGAGAGTGAGAAGAGAGAGAGAGAGAGAGAGAGAGAGAGAGAGAGAGAGAAAGAGAGAGAGAGAGAGAGTGAGAGAGTGAGAGAGAGTGTGTGTGTGTGCGTGCGTGTGCGTGTGTGTTACCTTCTCCGTGGGTGCTCTGGGTGGCGGGGTTGGAGGGCTTACTGGCCCCCCGGGAGGTGTAGGCCTTGACGTAGAAGCTGTAGCTGGTGGAGGGCTCCAGGTCTCCCACCACCTGCTGCAGGGTCACCTTACTCACCGCCTCCTGGTACTCCATCTCTACCGGGTCTGGGGGGCATAGAGACACACACACACACAGACAGGGAACCCGTTAGATGAACTCCTTTCCCTCGTGTTCAGACTGTCCTTGTGCTGGTACTTTTCTTAAACTTTCTTTTACAGCAGTTTGTTATTTTTGTCTTTGCGTGATTTTAAAGTGCTTTGGCAGTTGGATGTTTATTTCCCATTTTAATTTGGAATTAAAGTTTGCGAGACAGAGGTAGAGAGAGAGAGAGAGAGAGAGAGAGAGAGAGAGAGAGAGAGAGAGGTAGAGGTAGAGAGAGAGAGAGAGAGGTAGCGAGAGAGAGGTAGAGAGAGAGAGCGTGCGAGAGAGAGAGAGAGTGCGAGAGAGAGGTAGAGAGAGAGGGAGAGAGAGAGAGAGAGAGCGAGAGGGAGAGAGAGAGAGAGAGAGAGGTAGAGAGAGAGAGGTAGAGAGAGAGAGAGAGAGAGAGAGAGAGAGAGAGAGAGAGAGCGAAAGAGTTGCACTTAATTGCAACACTAGTACATTTTAGAACAACCGTCTTGTAGCTAATTTATTCAAATCAACTGAAGAGAATAAAACACTGTCAAAATCCCACATTTTTTTATGGGTCCCAGATTCTTCAAATTTTCAATACTACGATATGTGTGTTGCAACACTCTCTTTGCTTGATCACTTTCTATGTAATGCATTAACTGCAATTAGGATATTCAAATGGAGATCACTGATGCATTCAGTCAAAGGTGTCTTGTATAACACGCCCCAAGCTGGTTTTGTTTGTCCTTTTCTAAAATGTTCTATTCATGGTGTATCCTTTCTACCTCCAAACGTTACTCCCTACCTCCATAAGAGGGCTCAGCACCTCAGACTCTGTTAGTTTAGATTTAAAGCCCAACCTTGGAAAAAATGTTTTTCAGATCTGTTGCCATCAGTCCAGTCCATTACACCTATCTTTACGTGGTATCTGTTCCTCTTCTGATAAGCTATTCCTGAAGCTTGCAAGAAGCTGTTCCATGGACTGAATAGAGTGGATCTCCAGTTTGGCAGCCAGACACCACGGTGTCATCTATATTCCCACCAGTCAGTTGTCAAGCTCCTTCTCTGTCACCACACCACATCTCATTAAATTCCAGGTTGCCAGGGAATATCCAGACAAGCCCCATTTAAGGTTGGCTCCCTCAGTAGCTAGTGACTTAAATGCTGGCAAATATTGAAGATTAAAACTCAAGAGTACAAAATTCCCTACCAAAGTTCAGCTGGCCTACTCCTGGGTTAGATAGAAAAAAAGCCTATACAAGGCTTTTCAAAACTCCGGTATCAAGTGCAGCTTAAATCTAGAATAATGCCGTGAGCCTTGCTAAAAGACCTGCAGGGAGACCAAAAACGCCATGCCGTTGTCATAATACAGGCACCCCCAGATTGTTTGCAATAATGGTGCATTCAGGGAAAAAGCCATCTCCATCTCTTAAAAGTGCCTTGCATTGTCTGCCCCGCTGCTTCCCAGTTCTTTACGACCACTGGCTCATCCTCCAAGTCAACTCCTTGGTACTTGATTGCGTTTGTGGCCAATGCAAGCACTTAAGGTAGGTTTGTTTTTTCCTTTTGACATTTTCCTACAATTAATGCCCTACTTTTAGCCCAATTCATGTTTGAGGATGACATTTTTCCCATACAGCGCCACAATCCGTCTCAACATTTAATCTCCACCATCCTCCCTAATAGCTAGACTAACATCATCTGTGTGTGTGTGCGACAAAATGGAGCGACACCATCAGCTACCATGACCACTCTAGGCTCTTTCCTAATCCTACACAGTAAATGTTTGATTTCAAGAGAGTACAGCATCCCAGAGACATTGCAGCTCTGGTGAATAACCTAAACAATGCCATAACAATCCTGATATTGGCAAGGAAACCACCGTAAGCCTCTTAGACTTTCCAGAGTTATTGTGGCCCCAGCCGGACAAATGCCTTTTCTTGGTCCGTGGTAATAAGAACAGGGAGATCCAATAAACAAGAGATTTCCAAATACTCCCGGATGAAGGCTATGTTATCCGTTATTGATCTGACTGGTCTATGTGCACAACCTGATCCCTCATGTCTTTCATACCATTGGCCAACGCTTTTGAGATTATTTTATAGTCAGCAAACAGCACTTATTGTCCTCCATTATTTAATCTCAAAGAGGTCACTTTTTTTAGTAGACGAGTGAGGACAGCTCTCCTGCAGCTAAGACGAAGACAGCCTCTCTCCATACTGTCATTAAAGACAGAGAGAGGGTATTCCCCTAGAGGGGGGCAAAAGGCTTTGTAGATCTCCACCACTGTCATCAATCCGGTGCTCTGAATTTTTCATTTTCACTCGCAACAACCTCCAGAAACGAGAGGGAGAGAGACAGATAAGTGAGACATACAGAGACAGGAAGACAGCTGAAGTTACATCGAGGGAGAATGAAAGGAGGTAGAAAGAAAGTGGATGGGGAGAGTTATGTAGAATGATACATAGAAAGAGAGAGGGACAGGGAGAGACCAATCATGTGGACGCTCAAACATTTTATATATATAAATATATATGGAGCGTCCAATCATGTGGACGCTCATACATTTTATATCTATGAATATATATGTGAGCGTCCAATCATGTGGACGCTCATACATTTTATATCAATGAATATACATAAATCTGTATTTATTCCACCTTGAGAAGTTAGTCATTTCATTAATTTACGTGTTGGTGATATGACAATAGAATACAGTATGAGGAGAAGTGAGAGAGAGACAGAAAGGGGGGGCAGGCTACCAAGAGAGGGTGCATGGAAGAGAGGAGCAGTATTAAACAGGAGGAGGGCGAGGGAAGAGATGAATAATAAATCTACGTATGGTACAATAAAGGCAATCCGCACTCGTTATTTTATGGTTATTGCTGATTCCTCCAATATTTGTTCTGTCAGGAGCGTTATGTCAGGTGATCTAATGTTGCCCCGAGGACTTGAATCAAATGGAAGCACTGGACCACAGAATGACACGCAGAGAGGGGCGAGAGACCCCCGCACAGAGCTGCTTTATGGATCTCTCTCGCTATCCCCCCCTCCCTCCCCCCCTCTCTCTCTCACCATCTCTCTCAGGACATTATTGGGTAATTACAGCAGTGCTACTGTCTGCCACCTTGTGACTCTTAAATATCCATCGGCTAGAGATGAGAGCAGCACACACACACACACACACACACACACACACACACCCTCATACATGATCTACTACTACTTGACCATTATATTGTACTGTTGCTCTGGGCCAACAAGTGTCTGAGCCATCCACCGTTGGTAACGCCCTCATCGAGAGCCAATCACAGGGAGCATGCAGGAGGAGTAGTGGAGTGGGCGGGGTCAATGTGCAAGTGTTGAGAACTTTGCTTTTTAATTACACCTACTTCTCTAGAAGCTGCGGATAGTGTGAGTCCGAGTTTATGTGTGTGTATGTGTAATATGCATATGCATGCAAGTGTGTGTGTGTGTGTGTGTGTGTGTGTGTGAGATATGCATGTGTGTGCATATGTGTGTTACTGTGTGGGCGTGTGTGATAAGCACATGTTTGTGATATGCACATGTATGTGTGTGTGTGTGTGTGTGTGTGTGTGTGTGTGTGTGTTTGTGGACATATACGTGTGTGTGTGTGTGTGTGTGTGTGTGATATGTGTATGTATGTCTGTGATATGCACGTGTGTTATGCACACGTGTGTGCCATGCACGTGTGTGTGTGTGTGTGTGTGTGTGTGTGTGTGTGTGTGCTATGCACGTGTGTGTGTGTGCTATGCACATGTGTGTGTATGTGAGTGCTATGCACATGTGTGTGTGTGTGTGTGTGTGTGTGCTTGCACATGCGTGCGTGTGGTCCTGACCTGACGACCGGCGGATGTGCAGCACGTAGCCGATGATGTCCTGTGTGTTCTGCTCCGGCTCCTTCCAGGACACCTGGATGGCGCCGGGCGACAACGCCTGGGCCCGCACCTGTGTGGGGGCCCCGGGGAGCCCGTCGGCCCACAGCACGGTGAGGCGGGCGCTGGCCTGCGTGGAGCCCGCGCTGTTCTCGGCGATGCACTGGTAGATGGCGTCGTCGTCCTGGCTGATGCCGTAGATGGTCAGCGTGCTGCGGGAGAGAGAGACACGGAGAGATCACAGCTACAGCCGGTCCTCTATCAAAGCTACAGCCGGTCCTCTATCACAGCTACAGCCGGTCCTCTATCACAGCTACAGCCGGTCCTCTATCACAGCTACAGCCGGTCCTCTATCACAGCTACAGCCGGTCCTCTATCACAGCTACAGCCGGCCCTCTATCACAGCTACAGCCGGTCCTCTATCACAGCTACAGCCGGCCCTCTATCACAGCTACAGCCGGTCCTCTATCACAGCTACAGCCGGTCCTTTATCACAGCTACAGCCGGCCCTCTATCAGAGCTACAGCCGGTCCTCTATCACAGCTACAGCCGGTCCTCTATCACAGCTACAGCCGGTCCTCTATCACAGCTACAGCCGGTCCTCTATCACAGCTACAGCCGGTCCTCTATCACAGCTACAGCCGGTCCTCTATCACAGCTACAGCCGGTCCTCTATCACAGCTACAGCCGGCCCTCTATCACAGCTACAGCCGGCCCTCTATCACAGCTACAGCCGGTCCTCTATCACAGCTACAGCCGGTCCTTTATATCAGCTACAGTCTGTAAGAGTTGTATCACAGCTACAGTTGGTATTTTATCACAGTGACAGTCTGTTAGAGTTGTATCACAGTTACAGTCTGTCTTTTATCTCAGTGACAGTCGGTCCTCTATCACAGCTACAGTCTGTAAGAGTTATGTCACAGTTACAGTTGGTCCTTTGTCACGGTAACGGTCTGTCCTTTAACACAGATACAGGGCCCTATCTTGCATCCTGCGCAATTGACTTTCTCACTGGCGCATGTGTCGTTGCTAGTTTGCAACTGGCGCAGAGCGTTCTTTTCCCTCCTGTGCCACGCGTCGGTAAATTAGGGATTGATCTTGCGCCCCGAGGGGCGGTTCGGCGAAAGGAGGAGGCGTGTTCTGGCGCAAACGTTCCCTGGTGCTATTTTGCAGTTTCAGAAATCACTTGCGCCACAAACCAGGAAATACCTGGTTTAAAGTCAGTGGCGCGTTGTTCAGATGCTATTTTAAGGGCGCATACATAATGTTGCTTGTGCACCTCGCGCATACACTTTGCTTCTCTCATCTACCTAGCCACACATTCTTGGTAAATTATTTGGGAAAGAACAGCTGATACAGCGGTAATAAGTTGTACTTTTAAATCAATGCATCTGCAAACACCGTACAGCAAACACACATGTTCTTGACACAGACATCGTGTACATGCCCATAACTTTTAGGATTGATATTTGATTGTGAGCGCGGGCGCGCGTGTGTGTGTGCGTCCATCTGTTTAAACACACGCAAAACCAACACGTGACGCATAATACAGTCCATGGCAATGTATATTAACGGGGGGGCACATGCATATTAGGAACACAAGTTGATAACGATAATGCATACAATACTGATAAGAAACGATGTTTATAATGTATTGCGTATATCATTAAATAGAACCACAGTTGCCGCATATCATGTGTGTTAACTTTTCTTTGTCAAAATTTATTTTAGGACTCAGTATTTCTGAAGTTGTGGGAGAAAACCTTATTCCATGTGTGAATTAGGCCATATTATTTGGCCATAAACTGAGCCATTTGAAGTTTGAAATCCATGTGCATCTGTCTCATTGGAGACTGCAGACGCGCTGTCAAAATATCAACATGTCAGATTCAAATGCGCTCATGGCTCTTAAAGGGGAAGGGAGATGGCACTCTCATTGGTTTATTGTACGTTACGCCCAAACAACACCTACGGGTAATTAGGTTACTTCAGACCAACCCTTTTTAGATTTGCGCCGGTAAACTAGCGACATCGCCATAGAACTGCCCACAAAGCAACTTGCGCTTGGCGCTTCTCACTTGGGTTTCAGACCGTTAAAATAGTAATTTTAGTCCTTAGTCTGTTAGTCCTTAAACACAGCTACAGTCTGCCCTTTATCACAGAGAAAGTCTTTTAAGTGATCAATCACAATAACATTATCTAGTGTTGTCTTTCCTTTATCAGTTGCTGTTTTTTTTTTTGTGGTGATCACTGATTTAGACTCAGGTAATTGAAACTGAGTGAGCGAACACTGTATAGCGAGGCTGTGGTTCATCTTTTCACCAGGAATTAGTGTTGACTTCCTCATTTTGCTAATGATCGTAATATTAATTACATTCTGTTCCCTGTAAAGTCACACCTCACACGCTGGATATGCAGGCGCTAAAAATAAAGTGCCTTTGTATTGCAAGAACGAGCGTCCAATCATATTTTTATTGGCACAAAAAACACAACGTCTCTGTAAGCCAGTATGTAAACATACACACTCACAAAATCATGTGTGGGCAGTAGGCACCCACACAACCACACATGCACACACACACGCACACACACACACACACACACACACACACACACACACAAACACACACACCAATAAAAACAATTTCAGTTCCAAGTTCTTCGAAAGTCTCTTTTTTTCTCGTCATGTCACATATTTTTTCTCCCTCCCTCTTTTTCTCTCCCCATCCCTCTCCCCTCCTTACTCATGCTCTCCTCTGCTCGTGACGACGACTGGGTGTGATTTATGTGTCCCTTTCCCGTTTCCTCTCTCCTTTTCTCTCATTTTCAGTTTATTTTTCCTTTTCTATTATTTTCTCCATTTAAGTCTCTATTTCTTCTCTCTCTCTCTCTCTCCCTCTCTTTACACTCACACTCTTTACTCTCCTACTCTCTCTCTCTCTCTCTCTCTCTCTCTCTCTCTCTCCACAGCCTCTCTACAGCCTCTCTCTCACTCTCCCTCTCACCTCCATGAATCCCCCATCTTATTTGTGTCCTGAGGACAAATGAAATATAAAACATTGAATGTGATATGAAGATGAGGCCCCTCGGCCCGGAACAGGACAGATGCTGCATGCAAAGTGTGTCACTGCCCGCACAGCACATGCTCACAGTAAATGGATGCCTCCATCTTAATTAAACTATTTTCAATTTGTCTTCTGCTGCCTGGATTTGTGTGTGTGTGTGTGTGTGTGTGTGTGTGTGTTTTGGGGCATGTTGTCGTTTGACAAGAGGGTGTAGCCTGATCCAAGCGGTGGGGTTTAATAATAATAAGCAAGTTGTCTTACGACAGTCGGAAGTGGGTGTGGCCTAATCTGAGAGACGGGGTTTAGTGCCCGAAATCATGTTGTTTTAGGACAATCTAAAGATGCCCAGCATGGTCTTATTAAAGAGGGCGTGACCCTACAGAGGGCTGCGATCTCAGATTGAAGACTAGTCCAACACAGGCAGCTTGAACACCCTCATTCACCCTGTCTGCGGTTTAGTGAATCGAATCAAACAGGCCTGTTCTGGCGCCGTGTCTATTGATGCGGAGAGCAATCGGAGGCTATCAGTGAGACCGCCGGCAGGAATGTGCGGAGGAGGGGACGCGGGGAAGCCACACAACCAGAGACAAGAGCTGTGTTCGAAATCGTTCCCTATCGCGGATATAGTGCACTATATAGGATGCTCGCCATTTTCTAGTGGTGTTTGAATTCCCAGTGGTGAATTTCATTCACTCTATAGTGGACATAAAATACCCCAAATTTGAGTGAACATACGATGTTCCCTACATGTTATCCCTGTATACCACAATGCAATGCGGTCGTTTAGAAATGTTCAGCGTAGTGTCCGAATTCTCGTGTGTTCGTTCCCTATATAGTGCACTATATCTTCAACACTTTATAGGGAATAGTAAGTGAATAGGGAACGATTTCGAGCACAGCTAATGGCTCGGTAGCGCGGACACTCGCCCAGGCGCACCGCTGCCTGGAAGGTGAGTCGTCTCCAAGGTCAGCTGGCGGTACGGAGAGGACTGAGAACACACAGTCAATGGAGAGGGCCCCCCCCACCCCGTCTCCCAGTGTGGCAGGTGGGCTTCATCCGGGGGCCACACAAAGCCAGAGGGGCCCTCCCGAGGACCAGCATGACCTCTGACCCCGGGGCCCCGAGGAGCTGACAGTCCCCAGCCGTCAGCTGACTCCTCAGCCGCCACCAGGCTGACAGTTGCCGTGGCAACCCACAGATGATGTTTGGACAGGCGTCGCACAGGAACACACACACACACGTACCCACACGCGCGCGCGCGCACACACACACACACACGCACACGCACACACACACACGCACACACACACGCACACACACAAATGGAGGCTTGTACGTACATGGGCTCTCAGCAGACAAAATCAGACACCCAGAAACTGACACTGAAACAGACACTCATGGACAAATAGACACACACATACTCTCACACACGCATACAAAAGGACCCATGGATAAAACAAGTGGGATAGGACCAAGTCCCAGAACACTGAACTGTCCAAATACCCGAAGGCCATTTTGAATGGTTCAGGGAGGACAAAGGCGAGAGGGGGGGTTGGGTTGGGGTGTGGAGGTGGGTTTGGGGTGTGTTGAGTGAGAGGTTGTGCGTGAGTATGTGTGTAGACGGAAGGGGGGGGGGGGGGGGGGGGGGGGGGGGGGGTTGGGATTTTTCTCTGAGAGGAGGGGATAGGAGAGCAGGGAGTTGACTGATTGCAGACAGGGTCACAGTTCAAGGCCAAGACCCTGTCCTTACCTCTGTGGAATGGGGACAGTGTGTGTGTTGGGGAGGGGCGGTTGTCCCCTTAAAGGAACATCTGTTAAAACAGTAATAATGTCTATCTCTTTATTCATAGCCCCTTTTAATAGAACAGGTTTCAGAGAGTTCCTGTTAAAATAAAAGATTTAAATATAGTCAAAGTATATTAACTTCTTAATATGATATAAGTATTATATTTATTAGCATACATTTTTAAACATAAGTTCGTATTGTATTAAATTGTATTATCATTCTTATGCCCTAATAGTATTGTTTGATTGTCTAATTTTATACCATCAAAGATAATATATATCTTGATTATATAAAAAGTATGCCCAATGAAATTCCCTAAATAAAAAAAAAACAATGAATCTGAAAAAATTTAATCAGAGGCTCATTAACTTCCTGGGAGCAGGCTGAGACAACCATTACGTCACTCCGGCCAGTCAAGCTTTACTACACTGTAATGTGATTGGCCAGTCAGCTGGAAAGAGGTGAGCCAACATACACGCCATTAACAAGAGCGCTGGGAGAGTCTTCATAGAGTTGCTAGACCAGCAGGGTCCAAAGTAGTCAACTCAGCAAAGCCCTCTGATAAATATAACCCTGTAAAGCACAGGAGCACTACCCCTCTCGCTCTGTCTTTCTCTCTGTCTCTGTGTCGCTCTCTCTGTCTCTCTTTATCTCTCTTTATCTCTCTCTCTCTCTCTCTCTCTCTCTCTCTCTCTCCTTTCTCTCACTTCACTGTGTCTTTCTGTGTCTCTCTGCTCATACATTCATATACAGTGAGTCAGGTTACCACTCACACTCTTAAGTCTCCCCTTATAGCTGGCCTTCCTTTAAACCACATGTCTGTGAACTATACATCAAGGTCGCCCCAGGAGCTGTGGCCTTGCTCTACCTTTGTAAAAACTGTGGGCAGAGGGCAGAGATTAGGGCAGTGAATATTGTTAGCTGCTTTTAGCTGTGCGATATCACGTGAAAACAAAACAGCTATTACCTAGAATCACACAGCTAACAGGGAACACTTAAAGGCCAACAATAGTTTACAGACAACCACCTACTACTTTACTGCTATTTTTGTGTGTGTGTGTGTCTAAGGGTTAATGAGTGTGTATGTGGATTTTTGTGTGGTGTGCCTGTAGGCATATGTGATTTTGTGTGTGTGTGTGTGTGTGTGTGTGTGTGTGTGTGTGTGCTGAATAGAGGGCAACGAGGCTGTGCATTAGCATGTTTGATTATCTCAGCAGGAATGAGTGATGACTTACCCTGACACAGTACTGTGTGCGTGCGTTCGCATGTGATGTGTGTGTGTGTCCTGGCTCTGCTGTGATTAATGTAAGTGCATGCATATGTTTGTCTGTGTGGATGCCTGTGCAGGACACGCGTGTGCGTGAATGAAATGCGAAATCAATTCTGTTTGCCTTCGTGTCCGCTTGCCGCTGAAGGTCAAGATGATGTTTTCCATTGCACACATTTCACACGCACACGCATGCAGGCACGCACACAAACACACACACCTACACACAGACAAACACACATAGAGACGCAAACCACACATATTAATTAAAGCCTCTCTGTCAGGTGTGTGAGGCTGCTCTATCGGATACAGTAAGGCTGCAAATAGCCGAATCCCATTTACATACGATTACTGTTGTCTTGGCTTGGGGGACAGAGCAGTACCTTCTACCAATGCCCAATCCATTCTCTCTCTGGGAGCATAAATAAAAGCCACAATGTGATAGATTGACTAAACATCCACCATGAAGCCTTTTAGACTCCACGCAAACCTCTTCCTGCCTCTGAATTCTAATGAGCTTTAAAGGCCCACACTGGGCTGGCTTGTTTAGATTACAAACACAAAATACACAAAGAGGTTCTGTGACGATGAATGAGAGGCCGATGTCTCGTATCTAATTACTTTAACATCTAAGAGCCTGGCTATGAATCGGTTGAGATAAAGATTAAGCCATTCTCTTCCTTAAATGGTCGACTGCATTTTGTGGTCAACTAGCGCAGTTTATGAACTAATTAGCTAATGGCAGAGCGCGGGCTGAGACCTGTCATTTTAACCAATCACTGTGCAGCGTTTGTAATCCATGAGATTCGTGTGCACGGTCATATATTAAGGTAAGAGAGTGGTAACTCTGTCACACTGTGACCCCACTGCTCACTCTCTCTCTCGCTCTGCCTCTCTCGCTCTCTCTCTCTGTATCGCTTTGTCTTTGTCTCTTTGTCACTCTCTCTGTGTAGCTTTAAATCTCCCTCTCTCCCTCTCTCTCTCTCTATAGATATATCTTTCTTTCTCTCTCTCTCTCTCTCTCTCTCTCTCTCTCTCTCTCTGTATATGTAGCTATATATCTCGCTCTATCTCTCTGTCTCTATCCTCCTCAAGCCTCTCTTTTTAGCTGTATTCATCATTTTTCTCTCCTCTCTCTCACACTCTATTCCTTCTATCCTTCTCTCGTACTCCCTTTGTCTATCTCACTTTCTCTCCCTGTATTAGTCTTCTCTCCCCTCCCTTCCTCTCTCTGAGATTGAGAAAGAGAGAGAGAGAGAGGAGAAGAGCGAGATAAGCAGGAGTGAGTATGGCTGTGAGCGAGTGAAGGTCTGCACTCTGCAGCTCAGAGCATTATATTCATTCACTTCACTAACTTCCCTCTATTGATTTCCTCTGCATTTTAAAATGGAATCACTCCATCTTGCTTTCATACAGAGCATCAACAGATATTCTCATTACGACCGAGTGCGTTGATCACTAGGACACACACACACACACACACAAACACACCTAAACACACACACACACACACCTAAACACACACACACACACACAAACACACAAACACACACACACGTGATACACACACACACACACACACACACACCCCCCCCCCCACACACACACACACACACACACACACACACACACACACACACACACACACACACTCAACCACCAAAATGAATTAGTGCTGGAATAAACTGTGTATGGATTCTTGTGTGCGCCTAAGTGTAAGTGTAATAAACTAGTGTGTGCTTTTGGGCATGGCTCTGCAGAAACAATAACACCAGCAGATTGAGAGGGTGAGCGGCGAGGCCTTCGGAACATAAAAGCATCTCGGGGATGCAGGAGTGCTAGCTGTCAAACAGCTCGCCTCCGCGGTTTCCTGGGCTGCCTCTCAGACCTGGAGGTATTCATAAACGCTTCGATTTGTTGTTGCTATTTGTCAAAGGGCCTCCAAGATGGTCTGGAAATTAAAAACCCTTCCCTGCAGGGAAACATTCCTATCACTTATCCGCTAGCCTACACATGGCTCCGTCAATAAGGTTAGGAGTGACACGCCGTATGGAATCGATGTCGTCCAGGCCTTATGGACGTCTGGGGGCCATGGGCTTGGTGGGGCTGCTGGAGGTTTGTAGGAGGCGGTTGATACACTGCTGTTTACCACTGATATTAAAAACGCAGTTTCTTTACCAATGTTCTCAAAATGATTTGTTAGATTCAGTGAAATAACATCCAACCGATTGTTGTACCATGTCACTTAACACAAGACTTCTTTCTCTAACTTTGTGATTGCAGGCGTACTAAACAGAGGTTTCCCCAGCAACGTCTGTCAGTATCAGGAGGGGTTTGAATGTGAGGCCTCTCCCCCTCAGAGGCCTTGAGCTCAGGTCCTCAGCTGGTGTTCAAGGTGGATCCATAAGGGGAAGGGGCCAGGTCCCAGCGGACCATATTCCTGACATGTGGTCCTGAATGGTACTAGAAGTGCGTGGAGGCGGACTTGGCTATACATTTGATTTCCATACATAATGAAATCCTGGCCCAGACACAGGGGGTGGGGGGGGGCTGGGATTGACCAGGAAATATGAGGCTGTGTGAGAGCTGGCCCACGCTGCATAGTCGAACGGATGATCAGAGTTATGTGTGCTATGTAAGCACTGCTATGTTAGCATTGCAGTTAACAGCAATGTCACCAGTTGTTCAAAAAAAGCCGCAAGCGTTTTACCGGTACAAGGTCCTTTCATTTTATAAATGACGACGATCAATTTATCTATTCTGACCGGTACGCCGTCTATGAAGACATATAGACATGCACGTAGACACGAAATAGATAGACACAGTGAAACTGTATAAATATAGTGTTTGTATATATATTTTTACGATTTATTTTTGAAGAGTAATATCTTGGTTGTAGAGTAATACAGGAAGGTGTGGGAGAGAGAAGGGAAGACACATGCAGCAAAGGGCTACAGGCACCACCGGGGCGCCTCATATAGAGTGCATATAGAGACACTATAACTATATTATATAGGTAGAGTTTATGTTAAAGATAAACTATAGCTGTATTACTATACAACCAGTAGGTGTGTGTTAATATATGTAGTGTTTATATTAAAGTCACAGTGCATATAGAGACACTATAACTATATTATATAGTCAGAGTTTATATTAAAGATAAACTACGGCTGTATTACTATATAACCAGTAGGTGTGTGTTAATATATGTAGTGTTTATATTAAAGTCACAGTGCATATAGAGACACTATAGCTATATTATTACGTAGTTAAAGAGGTTATATTAAAGCTGTATCACTATATAATCAGTGCGTGTATGCTACTATATAAAGTGTTTATATTAAAGTCGCAGTGCATATATAGAGACACTATAGCTATATGACTACGTGGTTATAGAGGTTCTTCTGTCACTATATATAATCAGGGCATATTTCTAGACAGTGTTCTTATTAAAACCTGTTGTTGTTGCGGAGCTTGACGTGGCCCCCGGGCTCCAGGATCTGTCCGTTCTTCAGCCAGGTGAGCTGGGGCCGGGGCTGTCCCTGGGCCTGGCAGCTGAAGATGGCGGTGGTCCCCACCGGCCGGGCGATGGACTGGGGGGGCTGGACGAACTCTGCCGGTGCTGGGGGGACAAGAGGTAAAGAGAGGGAGGGAGAGAGAGGGAGAGAAATAGAGAGACAGAGAGAGAGAGAGAGAGAGAGAGAGAGAGAGGGAAAGAGAGAGAGAGAGAGAGAGAGAGGGAGAGAGAGAGGGAAAGAGAGAGAGAGAGAGGGGGGGGGGGGCGACAGCCACAGGGGGAAGAGATAAAAGGGTAGAGAAAGGGAGGGAGAAGGACAACAGAGCACGAGGAAGGTAGATAAGAGAGTGTAATAAAGAGTAGAGGAGAGAAAGAGAGAGAGGGTAGTTGAGTGACAGGAAAACAGAGAGAGATAGATCGATGTTATGATCATCTTATTGCAGAACAATCACTCTTCTTCACACTCATAAGGTTTTGTTTGATTTACAAATCCCTGTTTAATTTAATCATAATGTGTTTGAGCTGTTCATTTCTTTATTTTACTCGATATCCCTAGTTCTTTCTTGATGTATAATGGTGCTCTTTGCACAGCGTCGGGCGAGTTATTAATAGTTTGCAGAAAATCAATAAATTTATCAAAGAAACTGACATTTAATCAACATCGCTGTCACTTCCTTTGATCCAGCGTGGACACACACCACAAACACATTAGGCCGAATATTGACAATGTGTTGAGCTACAGGAAATGAAGGCCTCCCTCGTCCTTCACTGTGATCTCCAAAGACCTACAGCCTCTCAAGGACCCCTAGCAAGTCCTGGCTCTGCAGCACCCCAATTATCAAATTCTGCAGAATCTACGAGCTACCGGACCTCCAGGACCCATAACACCCTCCCTGGACCTGTAAAGATCTCATTGAGAGGTCTGAACTTTTCACGAATCTCTTCTTCAGGATCCCAAAGTCCTCAAAATCCACCCCCCAAGACCATGAGAACTTCCACAGCCTCTAAGACCTACATGACCCATCTGAAGACATCTCCGATGCCCCCCCCCCATCCCCCAAAAGACCCTGAAAGGACTGACCTTGGACCACGAGATGTCCCTGGGCGGTCCTGCGGACCCGGGTACCAGGCTTGTTGGCGGCGCAGACATAGACCCCCGAGTGCTGCACGCCCACGTCGGAGATCATCAGGTTCCCCGTGCCCAGAACCTGGATGCCTTCCACCCCGATGGGACGTCCATCTAGCCAGGGGACAAGGCCATCATGAGGCACGTATAGTAACAACGGGTAATAATGTGTGGATGAGAATGTCCAGCATGTCAATTCTTCTTTTCAAAGGGTTGTGACTGTACGAAACACATCTTTATGCCTGGAACCACAATGGTTTTTTTCCATAACCTCCATGGTTGACACTATGGGCCCAGACTCGACGCACAAACAACAAAAGGATACACCTTTTGTTGCTTTAATAAACAGCCACTATAGCATCCGTTTTGCAAGCGGTGGTCATATGAGAGCAGAGTGTGCCAGTTTAGTAAGATATCTGGTCGGTTCAGAGCAGATCTGACAATAACCTGTGGAGATGACCTAAGAACAAAAAGAAACACCCTGGAAAAGAATCGACCACTGTGGCGTCCAATGACACATGGAAACAAGGTGGAGAGAGGAACTGAGTTTTGCATCCGCACGATGAGTATGACTGTTATTCAGCTTTAACCTTGAAGCTTGAGTTGAGTGGCTTGAAGTGGCCTGAATTGATCTAGATGTCACTTTGATTATTTTACTACTTGAATGGGGCACCACTTCTGTTTGGAAGAATAAAACGAATACTAGATATTAGGTTATATTATGAAGAGTAATTGACCTTGCCTATTTCATCATTTCTAAAGTATTTTCTTTGCACAAAAACCAACATGGAATCAGTGTCTATGGGAAACCAATGTTTCCGGAGTTTCGCTTCCAATATCATTAGAAATTTTGTAACTTAATAAACAGTCAATGAGACTATTCACTTACAGCGGGTTGTCTAAAAGTTGCTTCAACTGTAGATCAATAACCTCACTTAGACTCGGTTTTAACCAAACGCATTTGTGCGCTTTTATGCAAAGCCTCCACTGCGGAGATACTTTGGATGCTCTCTCGTTCCGGCAGGAATCTCAAGTAGGAGTTCAAAGAGCGCAAGCTGCAAGAACTTAAACGAGCGATGACTTTAGGAGAATTTGTGGATTGTGGATTGATTGAGATTAAATGATTGAACGGGCCTAACAGTGGTGCAAAGGCACAGATATTGTATTTCTTTCTTTTTGATTTATTAATGGCTGTCACGGTGTAAAGCGAATATGAACAAATATGAAAAAAATGCTTTTAAAATAAATGGAGTACTCCAGCTTTAATTTTAACTAATCAAAACATATAAGCAGGGTAGAGAGTGAGTAGGTGAGAGAGAGTGAGAGCGAGAGAGAGAGAGAGAGAGAGAGAGAGAGAGAGAGAGCGAGAGAGAGAGGGACAGAGAGCGAGAGTGGGGCTTCCATACATGTTCTGCATGATGGTCACAGGACTATTTTATGAGCCGCACTATAGCTGGAATGGGTAGAGAGACAAAAGGTGGTGTATAGCACGAGAGGCGCTGTAGATGACTTCGCTTCTTGTTTTCTTCTTGTCGTTGATGATCCTCATGAGGACGCCTTTGTCTTTGTATATTTAATTGTATGTGGGCGTGCATCACAGGAATACATGTAAAACTGGAAGATTAGTGCGTCCCAAATGGTGTATGGTTGAACTCATCAGGAGGTAAAACGTGTCTTTCTGTGTTATACTTTCTGTAATTAACAGCTTTGGGGTCCATTTGGGCAGTGAAATTAACAAAGTTCATTTTATGGAAAGCATGACTTTTGGTTGAGTGCTAGGTTGGATAAAGGCCCAGATCAGTCAATGACCATGGACCAAAGTGTGTAATCCAAAGCAGCACAGCCGGTTTCCACTATGACCGTTGTCTACTCAATTTGAGGATGTGCAGTGCAACAGCTTGTTAGTGACAGATGTTACATTAATGGGAGATCAAAGAAGTCCTTGTCAAGACCTTGACACAAAGCTGGCTGTTAGGCAGGGGACCCACCAACAGAAACTGTCACTTCTTATCTTCCCAACTTGTTATAACTTCACAACAAAGATAAGGTGTAGGCAGTGAAGCAAGGAATCGTTTTTTTCTCAGAGAATTGTCTGAGCTGTCCTGATAAGGCTGAACTTCAACATCCTCCTCCAATGATCTGAGCAGTGAGGGATTAGACCCCAGCAGGGGGTTTCTCCTAATAATCACTCCAATAAGAAGTGATCAAATATAACACCAGATATGATATGAGTAATCCAACCCTATCATGGACTTGAAATATCGTTTTTCTTTAACAAAGTCTTCAGGAAGAAGGAGGAATACATGACACAGAGGAATCCTTTTATATTACGGCTAGAGCTTTTAAAAGATAAGAAAAGACAATCCTTTATTGCCTCTGAAGGGTAAATTGGGGGTAATTTGGTGAAAGACAATAATAGTTATACGTTAGTACAGGATAGAAACAGATGGAACATAATGACTCTTGAGCCTCAATGGAAATATGGATGGAGATTTTGCCAGCAACATATCTCTCTGTCCAGATAATAAACACAACCTTGTTTCTCACACTTTGATGTGCTTTCACAATCCTTTTATTACATTTTTATTTATTAAATGTATTAAAAAATCACTTTTTATCTCAGGAAGGAAAGCTTGCGGGGGTCTGCTGACCCCACGAGCATTGCTGAGCAAAGGGCTAACACCTACCTGCTCCTTAACCACCTGGATCCGTCTCCCCTGTAAATTGCTTATGATAAAATCTCTCCTACTAAATGACTCTATTGTAGCACTATCCTGATTCTATTAGGTCCTCACTCCTCCATTCTACACCACTGTCCTCCCTGTTTCTTTAGTCTGAGCAGGCTCGTTTTTGCCGCTTGTATCGGCACTTGTCAATCTCTGATTCAGCCCAACTCCAGCGGGGGCAGAGGGACTGTGGTTGCGTCGAATGAATAGAAGCAAACAGAGACAAATGTGAATCCATTACATTCATTATGCTTCATCCCCTGGCCCTCTCTGCCTCTAATCTAATACACACAGCGCCAATCGCACAGGCTTTTCATTCCAGTCAATTGTGTAAGGCAATATGCTCAATGTGATTTCCTCCAACTGGTGGTCGGGATTGGGGGGGAAGGGGCGGCAATTTCCATTCTGATCAGCGGATCAGATTGGATAATAGTAAAACCAAACAGAGCAGATCGGGAAATTGCTAGCAACCGTTTTGGTGATTGTCGGGAAGACACGAATGGAGGGAGAGGAAATGCGTCTCAACAGCTCTTTTCTCCTAGCATGAGCTGGTCGTCGTGGAGATTCAGAAGCAGGACATCGGGTTCCGGGGCTGATTAGCGCATCCCTCATCAGGAATAGAACCTTACACTTAACCCTGGGGGCCGCTGGAAACACCCCCCTTCTGTATCACGCGGCCACATGCACACACACACACACACACACACACACACACACACACACACACACACACACACACACACACACACACACACACACACACACACACACACACACACACAAGCTTACTTAAGCGTGCACGTGCAGCCACAAACAAGCTTACATATGTACCCATATCACATACACACGCGAACAGATACCAGCACAAATACACACCCATACAGAGAAACACACACCAGGACACAGACATACACAGACACACAGACACACAGACACACACACACACACACACACACACACAGACACACACACACACACACACACACACACACACACACACACACACACACACACACACACACATTGACAGAGCTAAACGATGGTCATTCATCACATCCCAGGACATGTGGTGACCGGGGCATTTTTTCCTCAACAAATTAAAACCACTCTCAGCAAGACCAGAGCCCGGCGAGAGAGGCTGAATAATCCAAGACAACCACAAAGGACAGTCCAGTATTGTGCGCTTGTATGCTATATCCAAGGTATATACACACAACAGATAAACAAGATTGCTATGTTACTATGTCGTAGAAATATCTAACACATACAAAACCCGTTAGATAGTTCCAAGTTCCTCTCTTACCAAGTCTGCTCCATGAAACAATAGGCTTGGGGTATCCCGTGGCAACGCACTCCAAGATGGCCGTCTGGTGAACAGTGAGGGTGAGGTTCTCAGGGCCCACCAGGATGACGGGCTCTTTGTAGACAGAAGACTGGGAGCCTGCGTGGTAGGAGAGTGACGGAGGCTTTAATTACATTTATCTGCCCGCCGTCGTCTCCGCACGGACCCCGTCGCCGGCCAGACGACGGCAACAGCGGGGTCGGGGGTCGTGGTGCCATCTTGGTTGCGAGACGTCGGGGTTAGAAAAAATAATAGTACAATGACAAGACAAAAGGGGTGATGAGGAATGCATTTCAGTTGGGGGAAACGTTGGTGCCAGTTGTCTCATTTTTTTTTATGGCCTTGGCTTGCCCTTTAGTTCTTGGGAACATCGTTCATATTTATTTACATAGCTGTCGGGACGTTTTTTTTAAGGTTTACTTGGTCGATGATACTTTAAATTCCATTCGGAATAATGTTTGAGACAGTTCAATAATATCAATCTATCTATTCTAATCATCTATGTATAGGCATTCCAATTAAATAGTTTTAACAATGATTTGTATAGTTTTATGCAAATATATATTCTTTGTTTTGTTCTGTTGGATTGAATAGTGCTAAATAGTGGCTATGCTAATTATTCTTACAGTAAAACTTGACCTTTCACCCGAATACCTGATATGCTGATATGGCATTAGGTGTTAACAATAATAACATCGCATAATAAATAATAACCTCAGACGATCAAGTGTACGACCGCTTCAGAAACTTTAAATGGGAACTCTGGATGATGAATGGTGAATGCTATGGCACAGCTTGAACCGACTTGGCAGCTGGAAGAGGATTTTGAACAGGGGCATGAGTGATGAAGTGAGTGTAGGAACCTGAGACGGTGAGCCGGGCCTCTGTGCTGTGTTTGACTCCGGCGCTGTTGTGGGCCACACAGCAGTACTGCCCCGCATCGTCCGGGCCCAGACCGGTGATCTGAAGAACGCCTGTAGGCAGGAGGGTGTACCTACGCACGCACACACACACACACACACACACACACACACACACACACACACACACACACACACACACACACACACACACACACAGGTTGATGGAGAAAATCAAAATAGCATACAAACATACCAAGGTCAAAAAATATAATTGTATTGTGGATTATTATTAATTTATTTTAGGCGTGAATGGAGGTATGTTGAAGTGTTATATTTTGTAGAGATGTGTGGATGTGTGTGTACATTTGTTAGTCTGTTATAGTAGATTGTGTTAGCGTAGAGAGTGTGCGTATGTGTGTGTGTGTTATTGTAGAGTGTGTGAATACTTGTGTGTGCGTTTGTGAGTGTGTGTTTGTGCATGTGATCGTAGATTGTGTGTGTTTGTTATCGTAGAGTGTGTGGGAGGGTGTGTGCCTGTGTGTGGTGTGCTTGTGCATACATATTATAGTGTGTGTTATAGTGCTGCGTGTGTGTGTATTGCATTGTGTGCTGTAGTATGTGCTGTGTGCACTAGTGTGGCCTGTAGGGCCCTATTGCGTCCCATCATTATGGTTACCTCTCATCCTCTGTATTCACCGGGTGGCCGTCCTTCTCCCAGCTGATCAGGGGCTCTGGCAGCCCGTGGACCTGGCACTGGAAGCGGGCCACACCGGCCTCCTCGCCACGCACCGACTCTGGCTGCACGTGGAAGTCTGCCATGGCTGGGGGGAAGAGACACACAGACAGAGAGAGAGAGAGAGATGTTATTTGTATCTTATTTGTATCTTATTTGATGTTCAAGTGCTTTGGCAATGGAAATGTATGCTTCCCTTGCCAATATTGAATATAAACGAGAAAAAGAGAGAGAGGCAGAGAGGGAGCAAGAGAGAGAGAGAGAGAGAAAGAGAGAGAGAGAGAGAGAGAGAGAGAGAGAGAGAGATAGAGTGTATAAGAGAGAGAGAGGTTAGTCCCTAATTATCCGAAATTAAAACTTCACAGAATCACAACACTGCTTATTATTAACACTCCATATTAAGAAAAGGCTTCAGCCTCAGAGCGGGGAGGTCTTTTAGAAGGCAAGTTCTAGGTCATATTTTAGTGACTTCATAGCCACGCCATAGCCATTGAACATTAGTCTCGGAAATTGTTATCTTAGTGTTCCCATTTCCTGTAAACCACTTCAGGTAGAAAGAGGGCTAACCGAGGGACGACCGGTAGAGATCGACAATACAGTTAGCACTGGGCCACTCTGACAAGTCCCTTTCCAGTACATTGAGAGCTCTTCACATCAAATAAGATGATCTGATATGTGGACGTGGGCGCCCGGGTCTGGATCACCGCGAGGTCGCTGTGGCTCGCAGCGGGGGGATTAGCACCGTGTGAGCTAACACGGATGCTACTCCTCAGAGTAATCAGTCTTCTATTACTGATGGCTATCAACCGTAGGCGGTGGGGTCAGCCTATAAAACAGGTCTCGACTGGTGGAGAGGTTGGGTGGGAACAGGGCGGTATGGAGGGAGATGTGAACAGTAATGGCCAGCACGGGCATTGGTATGGTAATGCACTGGATTACATGTATGTCACATCGCTATTCCCAGTAGCACAAAGGCGGTGTGGTCGGAAGGGCAGGCAACAAACTCAATTAGAAAGAGGCCTCTGTCTTTCACAGCTCTCTCCGCTGGTGCAAGACAAGTGCACTCATTTAAATGTCAACCATAATTAACTTGGACCACGCCAGGGCTAGCTGGACACTGCTAGCATGACAAGGGAGGGAACAACCATGTTTTGTCCACTCCTCCTCAAAGATACTGCTCTTTTTTCCACCTTGCGACGGCAGAAAACCCCTGTGAATGTTATGTTCTGGTGCTGTTGCACCAGAGGAAGATGTCCGCTGTTCGTTTTGCAGTGGAGACGCGTTGTTTTCATTACAGATTTGCTGGAAGCTATCCATTGTGTGACAATACCAAGAGGGCATTCATGTTTAGCACGGGTAGTCCCAGGGGGAATCGAACAATGCCCTGCTCTTCCAGCTGAGCCACATTTTTTAGATGCTGTATCCACAGAACATGGGAATGTATTTTATCGTGTTTTCGGTTTTATTAGACCTATTTTATGGATCTTCTCAACTAGTCTATCTGATTCAGTCAACTGATATTGCTCCTCTTTATTACAGAGCCAGAAACAGGTTTATCGAATCACAATATAAAGATAGCCATAAATCAACATTATCTCTGGCCGGTATGCACATACATTAACAAATACACGCACCATGAGAGCAACATAAGCACAACAACATGAATACATTTTTATTGTGAACAAGAGTAAGGAGTAAAGCGAGAGAGGTTAGATTAGAGAGAGAGAGAGAGAGAGAGAGAGAGAGAGAGAGAGAGAGAGAGAGAGAGAGAGGGATAGAGAGAGAGAGAGAGAGAGAGGGATAGAGAGGGAGAAATAGAGAGAGAGAGAGGTAAAGGGAAAGAGAGGGAGAGAGAGGGAGAGAACAAGATAACGAGAGAGAAAGAATGGTACAGAGGTAGGGAGAAGGAGAGTGAGGGAGACAGAGAGCCAGAGTGGAATCGCTTCAACCTTCTTCTCATTATTACATTCTAGAGTAATGAGAATATAATCATTCTGTAGCATGCTCTGACCTTGCTGCTGTAAGAGGATGTATGGGGTTTTACATAAAGCTCACATGCAGATTTGAAACTACTAGCTATTTTTGCAATCTTCCAGCGGTGGCAGCTCATGGTGCCTTTAAATGAGTATGAAAAAGATAGAGGTTTGCAGTTAGGAATCTCTGTACCGGTCTCCTGGGACGTCGCAGGCACCCACAAACTGTGTCTGACCAGTGTGCGGCAAAGTGGCTGCAGTGTGACTGGGGTTCCCTCCTGGGTTCCTCCCCCCCATCACACAGGAGGATGTTTCACTCGTACGGAGGAGAAACCAGGCCAAGTGCTCTATCTCCTGAGCCCAGTTAGGCTCTCCTAGGGAGGTCTGAAGTGCTCCAGTGCTGTCTCACAGCTGACTGAGTAACACTGCAGCTACACTAGCTTGCACGTTAAAAAAGTAAAAGTAAGAAGTTGGAAAATTATTGGAAATAAATTAGATTTTTTTTTTGTACCGAGTATGCATAATAACCACTTTAACGGAGAGTTTGTGAGCGAAATTAATAAACACTAGTCCAGTTGGGTCTTCAATGGTATAAGGTGAAGTATCCCATAATGAGTTTTATGCATCGGTGGAAGCTATGTCTGTACTTAAATAAGCTGTAACCTAGTGAGTATAGGACTGTGAGAAACTGTCAATAGTAATTCATGTTAAGGGGAAGAGAGTTATGCGGAACTAATCCTCATGTTCCTTGTACGAGACAAGCTCTTTAATGGCTTCTCCTCAACATTTAACCACCAAATATTTTGCCTCGTCCACAAAGACATGATAACAACACCTGTTCTGTCAAAATGGGAATGAAAAAGTGACAGATTCGTACTATAACCCCAGTGAGCCACGCGGGCCGTAAATTGAGCGGTAGTGACAGGCCGTTCAACCAATCAGGTTAAAACCGTCACACGGTAATAAAACATATTTTACAACTCATGAGTAACATGTCCTCAATCGATTTTTCCATTTCTTTTATGTATTTTTTTTTTAAAGGAAGATGTGCGACAGCTGTACTCTGACATGTTTTATCTTAAAATTATTTTGCACTTGTCTGAATGAAGATGTTATGCTAGCCATGTGTCAACACATCACAATGTTAGCTGTAAGTAAAGTAATATCCCCACATCCCTTTAACTGTTCATCAGTATGTGATAAAAAATAAAATACGCCTTTTTACTTTGCTATTTTATATCTAGCTAAGTATTATATATACAGTATATATTATATATACATATATATTTTATTTCATATTTTTTATATATACATATCTATATCTATACATAATTATATATATATAGATATATATAGATATAAATGGCCTAAGCAATTTGCAATTTGACAACAAAGGACAAGTTGTGCTTAAAAGCCACAAGGGGTTTAGCATGGGATCTGTTGTGATCCATGGACCGCATTTATGTGGCACTGGTGGAGGGAATAAGGCCGCAGACAACACTTTAAAGGAACTAGTTCACCCATGGACACAGACACACTCATGTACACACAAACACACACGGGTAATGTACATAAGCCTATTAAGAAGATGGAACAAGGTGCTTGAGATTCGTACTGGCATGGGGATGAATGGAATCAGGGCGGTTAGGCGTAGAGAGCTGAGGGACGAGCTGCGTGTCAGTTATTCTATCATCTATCATCTTCAAACACTGTTACATAATGAATATACAGTATGTTCCTGTTTACACCACTCCCAACAGACACGCTCTCTGTCTATCTCTATTTCTGTCTCCCTCTGACTCTGTCTGTCTTTTGCTCTGGCTCTCTCTCTCATGTTTCAAGATTCAAAGGGCTCTATTGGCATGTAAAACGTACATTTACATTGCCAATGCTTTCTCTCTGTCTCTGACTGTATCCGATAATGATCAAAGTATGTGTACACATTTGTATTATTGAAATTGTGAGAAATGTTCGGAAGTCTGTCGTTCACCCACCGAGACGAGACACGCCACCCGGCGGAGCCGGTGAGCCCGCCGTGAAGCGGGTGTATTCGTGGTAAATCACTGCCCCCCTCCGCTCTACCCGAGGAGTGCGAGAGCGATCCACACCAGCCGCCGATCTGCGTCTTTCCCTCCGCGGGGACGGGGGGGACAGGAGGGGCGGGGGGAGGTTTGCCTGCCTGATTCATAGATCTGACAGAACTAATGGCACTAGCATCGTAAGCATCCCCCCCCCTCCACCTCCATTTGATACCATCCCATCCCCCGCCCCCAATCCACCTCCACCTCCACTCACTCACCCCGCCCGGCACCACCACCACCACCGCCCCACGCAGCCTGGCCAGCCCCACGGTATCATTAAGCCCTGTGTTGTTCCATCAGCAGAGGAACCACGTCGCAGCCACCCTCGCCCTCGCCCACCCCACTCCCCCCTCATTCCCTTCCCATCTCGGGGGGGGGGGGGGGGGGGGAGCTGTAAAAGACTGAGATGAGGCCCATAAATAATGGAGATGGTGTTGGGTGCTATTCCAGCGCAGAGAGCCAGCACTTCAACAACCTTTAAATGGGCGCCCCTGAAATAGCGCGCTGCGCGTCAAGCCAAGGCGATGGCCTTTTGATGCAGACGTGAGGCTTTATTGGCTCAGGAGAGCGCCGTTTAGCGGGGACTCTGGGCGGCCCCGTGGATCCTGATGGTTCTACGGGCCGGGTAGGAGGGGTGTTTGTTGTGGGGGGGGGGGGGGGGGGGGAGGGGAGGGTTGGTTAGTGGTGATGGGGAGGAGAAGGGGTGAGTGGTGGTGGAAGGGGGGAAGGGGTTGGTCTTGGGGGTTTGGCGGGTGGTGGTGGAAGGGGACAACAGGAGGGTGGGTGGACAGATGGGGTTGGGGTTGGGGTTGATCCCGCATGAGGGAAAGAGGATCGGGGGTCCTGGCCGGCACGATGATCAAGCGTTCTCCCACTTCCACGAGTTGGGCCTTTGCGTCGGAGCCGGCTTATTAAGGCTGTAATCTGCAGGTAATGTGTTTTCCACAACACGCACCACGGCAGCAGCCTCAGTCATTGGCTTTTTCTAATTGGCCTTTTGAAAGACCTTTCCTGCTGCCATTACTGCTCCCTTTGCGTGAAGAGAGCCCGCTTAATGTCGGGCACTAAACACTTCCTTATTACATTCTAATAATTACCATTTAAGCCTGGGTGGTCTGGGAATGGGCAGCATTAGTCACGTGGCATTTAAACTCTCTTGTACATCCGCTGTTAAACCTGCTGTTCGGGTTATATACTGCACTTGTGTGCCTCTGCAGTGACAGCCTTGATATCCTCTGTGTACATACAACATAGTCTGAAACCATAAAAGCCCCAAAAGGGACCACCAGCCGGCGGTAAATCCACCTGATGGCATTATCATTGACCTTGTAAATAAGGATATTACACATGGGCGTAGCGCGGCGCTGGAGTCACTGTTGACTGAGTCGCACCGCGGTCCACCAGGGATGACTTTAACACGGTTAATGACACGACGCGATAAAACCCACACTATTTATCCACCCCGTCGCCACGGAGACCCGCAGAGGGGACACTTCGCTGCCTGCCTGTTGTCGCCATGGCGACCGCAGGACACGCCCCCTTCATTTCTACACCCTGGTAACAAAGGGCCGGCCTCCACCACGCCTTCCCCCCTCCAACGCCCCCCCTTCTCTTGCTGCCCGGCACCCAGCAACCCCACTAGTACCCATCCCCCGCCTCCGCCCCTAAGGTCGCCCCTCTGGTCCCACCCCACCCCCCACCTTTACACCACACACACCCCACCCCCCAGCACCCCTGCTCTGTCCTGGTAGGTCGGACTGGGAGCTCTGGGGCCTCTGGCACATCAACATGCAGAGCCTAATTAGAGAGGGGCCCAACACAGCCCTGCAGACACTCAACACCAAGAGACTAAAGGAAGTGGCAAAGAGAGGGAGAGAGAGAGAGAGAGAGAGAGAGAGAGAGAGAGAGAGAGAGAGAGAGAGAGAGAGAGAGAGAGAGAGAGACAGAGAGAGAGAGAGAGAGAGCGAGAGAGAGAGAGAGAGAGAGAGAGAGAGAGAGAGAGAGAGAGAGACAGAGAGAGAGAGACAGAGAGACACAGAGAGAGAGAGAGAGAGAGACAGAGAGAGAGAGAGGAGGGATTGGGAGAGGGAGAGAGATAGGGTATTGCGACGAGATAGAAAGAGAGACAGGAAAATACTTACATAAACATATGTAAAAAGGACAAATTATGTTAGGTTTTGGTTGTCCATTTCTGTGTATTGTTTTCTATGGATGATTATCTTTGGTAATAATGTCTAAAACAACCCGTTGATGGAATTGAGCAAAATTCACAGAGGGACACTATTAAAAGAGATGGTTGAATATAGGATGCATCTAAGCGAGACAAGAGGAGGAGAGCAATGGAGAAAGGAGATAGAGTGGGAGGAGAGAGACAGAGAGAAAGAAAAAGAGAGATGGGGATTGTAACAGAGAGGAAGGACAGAGCAACACAGCGTGCGAGAGAGAGGCTTTTGTGTATTATAATGACTAACTCGGAGGCAATCTGCATGCTCATTAAACGACTTCAAACACACTCTGATAATAATCCCACATAGACACACGTTGATAGCCATAACTCAGCCCATCAGAAGACAGCGCAGAGAGTGGCCAGTCAATCAGAGAGCAGCTCTCCTCTACGTGCCTTCTACCTTAACATGAGCGTTAGACCACACTCTCCCAAAAAGCGGACCATCCTCTATGGACAGTATCAGCTGAAATGGCACCACGCAGAAATCGCAGACACGCGCATTAACCTTTTCCCTCGTTTTCTGTTTTTTTTTAATCTGACAGCCTCATCCCTCTTCACCATAATTATAGGACATGCTAGTCCCCGGTAGGAGCCCACTATCAAGGATCCTTTCCCTCTCCCGCTGCAAGGCTTCGGGGGTTGGCCCAGGGTCTCCGCCAGAAGGCCTGGGAAGTGGCCGTGAGGACGTGGATACAGGAATAAATTGGAGGGGCGGATGCTGACCACGGATTTTGCCGCGGGTCCTTCAGGAATTGAGTTCCCCTGTAGGACTCTGAAATAAGCACTCTCCGCACCTTTAGCACGTCTTACTGGGTTTGTGGTCCCACTAGATGTAACACCCAGTTACTAGTGCGGTTTGATGACCCGGGTGAATACCCTTTGGTTCATCTCTCCCAGAATCGACAATCACGACCAAGCAGGGCTTTCATTAGTCCGGAAACAAATCTCACAAGCTCATTTTTTATTTGCTTTCGTGATAAGGTCTGGCTTCCCTCCCATACAAAAATATTTCTGCCTGGTACGAGATAGACTGACCAATCACAACCGCTTATCTAACATGAGGCGGGATAAACACGATGACGGTGCAGAGGAGCGCCGGAGAGGCTTTTTTCAACAACAACAAAGATGGCTGCCACTGATGTAGAATGGTCTGTTGATTTTGCTATCCACAGTATTTAACTAGCAGTTACTAAAAACAAAAAAATAAAATTCTAATGGCAAAAATGGCAACAGATATGTTGATGGTAGTCAATCCCAGCTCTTTTCCTCTGTAGTATGTATGTAGTATGTATGTAATCACAGCAGAAAATTACCTACAGGTTGTCATGTATGTTGTGTATAAAAAAAAGAATCCCCCGTTTCGTGGCTAGGATTGGTTGAAGGCCCACCCAATTGCGTCCAAAGGCATTTTGGTCTGCGCCCGATTGTTCCAGACTAATTGCAGTTTGCAATTCATCCGGCGATGTCAGACTTCTATAGTAGCACCCCATTTTATGTTACATCACGTGGACGTGTCTAATCACCATCTTTGGGTTCCCTATGATGCATTGGACTCATTTAACCAACCTACAATGATAATCCTTTGGCCATTCTTTCAAAATGACCTCTGTCTTACCCTTACAAGCAGAAACGCCTTCGCCGCTTCGTTCCCACCATGGCAACGGGGTTTTCCTTTTCCCATCATTGCGGCTACTCTGGCCGTGCACTTTTAAATCAAGCCATCAAAACCTCCCCAATCGCTACATCACGTTTTTGTTAAGGTTCAACGTGACACCTGCGTCTCTCTCTCTCTCTCTCCCTCCCTCTCCCTCCTTGGGTCTGGAAGAGAAGGATAGAATATCCCCCACCCTAACCACACAAAAGCCACCCGAAAAGCCAATTCCCAGAAGCCTTAGCTGTGGATGGACACTCCGGGCTTTCTAATTCAAATGAGGACCCTGTTTTCCATGTTCACATGTTGCTGCAAAAACTCCGACATGCATTAAAAACAAAACACTGGGAGACATCTGGGGGGTGAAATAGCGCAGAGATTCAGATGGAAATGGCTGTAGAATTCCTGCCCGGCCCGTCTCCGCCTCTTGTTTTGTGCAGCCAGACATTAGGGGGACGTGCATGAAGCTGAGAGGAACTGGGAACAACAGCCCGGCCAGACTGGGGGTCTGACCACTCCGCTGAGGCCTGAACACGCATCACTGTCACTCCACTGCACAGCGGCTCACACGCTTAAGAGCAGGAACTGCCCTGTCTGACGGAACAATCAGGAAGCACCAGGGAACCTCGGCCAGGACAACGTCACCAACTTTATGAAACTATTAAAACAAGGCCGTGTCTGTGTGTGTGTGTGTGTGTGTGTGTGTTTGTGAGGGAGAGTGGATATTGCAGCGGTCTTTAGGAGTGTGTGGTGTGGCAATGTGACCATGGGAATGGAGGTGGAGGAGCAAGGGGATGGAGATAAAGGAGCCATGGGAGGGGGAGGAGGTGGAGGTACCAGGCCATCACTCACACACGCACACACCTAAACACACACACACACACACACACACACACTTAAAGCCATACACAATAAGTTGATGGCTCTTTGAGCCATCAACTTGTTGTATCCGAGGAGAAGATAGGCGATGAGAGGAAAAGAGAGGAAAAGAGAGGAGATGAGAGGATGAGCAGAGGAGAGGGGGGGAGGACAGAGGAGAGGAGGGGAGGACAGAGGAGAGGAGGGGAGGACAGAGGAGATGAGAGGATGAGCAGAGGAGAGGAGGGGAGGACAGAGGAGAGGAGGGGAGGACAGAGGAGATGAGAGGATGAGCAGAGGAGAGGAGGGGAGGACAGAGGAGAGGAGGGGAGGACAGAGGAGAGGAGGGGAGGACAGAGGAGATGAGAGGATGAGCAGAGGAGAGGAGGGGAGGACAGAGGAGATGAGAGGATGAGCAGAGGAGAGGAGGGCAGGACAGAGGAGAGGAGGGGAGGACAGAGGAGAGGAGGGCAGGACAGAGGAGAGGAGGGGAGGACAGAGGAGATGAGAGGATGAGCAGAGGAGAGGAGGGCAGGACAGAGGAGAGGAGGGGAGGACAGAGGAGAGGAGGGGAGGACAGAGGAGAGGAGGGGAGGACAGAGGAGAGGGAGGGGAGGACAGAGGAGATGAGAGGATGAGCCGAGGAGAGGAGGGCAGGACAGAGGAGAGGAGGGGAGGACAGAGGAGATGAGAGGATGAGCAGAGGAGAGGAGGGCAGGACAGAGGAGAGGAGGGGAGGACAGAGGAGAGGAGGGGAGGACAGAGGAGGTGAGAGGATGAGCAGAGGAGAGGAGGGGAGGACAGAGGAGAGGGAGGGGAGGACAGAGGAGATGAGAGGATGAGCCGAGGAGAGGAGGGCAGGACAGAAGAGAGGAGGGGAGGACAGAGGAGAGGAGGGGAGGACAGAGGAGGTGAGAGGATGAGCAGAGGAGAGGAGGGGAGGACAGAGGAGAGGGAGGGGAGGACAGAGGAGATGAGAGGATGAGCAGAGGAGAGGAGGGCAGGACAGAGGAGAGGAGGGGAGAACAGAGGAGAGGAGGGGAGGACAGAGGAGATGAGAGGATGAGCAGAGAAGAGGAGGGGAGGACAGAGGAGAGGAGGGGAGGACAGAGGAGATGAGAGGATGAGCAGAGGAGAGGAGGGGAGGACAGAGGGCGAGAGGAGGAGAGGAGGAGCGCAGGGGAGGGGAGGTAGACTGTCTAAGAGGACCATCTGCTCCATCTTAGCAGGTAAACACAGCGGGATGGGGCAGAGTGAGAGGACCGCTCATAAACAGTGTGGCTGCCAGGCCCCAGGTCAGCTGTCGAAGAAGTTCTGGCCTGGTTGTGTGCTCAGAGGGCTGATCAGCAACATTCCCTTCTCAGAAATGATCCATGTTACTTGGATACGAGCCCATACTGACACGCCGTCACCATCACGCACACACCAGAGCGCACGCACACACACACACACACACACACACACGCACATACTCACTTAGCATGCATGGTAGCACACACTGACATGCACGCACACACGCACGCAAACAGAGCGGGTGCAGACATGTACAAACACCTGCGCAAACATTGACATGCATGCCTCTTGACATAAATCCATACACGCGCACACACACACACACACAACAACACACACACACACACACACATTGACAAAAATACGTACAGACACAAACACACACCCACACACCCATGGACTCACATTTATAAACAGATATACACTGACACACAAATACACACACACAAGGTCTCTCCGTCAGGACCCTCCTCCCCCTAACTGACAGCAGTAATGAGTTGCTAGCGGAGGAGGCCAACTGGCAGCCACTCAAGGGGATTTCTCTGGCTGAATTGCGGCCATTAATCACAATCCCGGGCAGCGCTGTGCCATCAAATGTGTGTGGCAAAAGGAGCTTCTCCCCTGGGAGGTGGATGGGGTGGAGGAGGAGAAGGTGATTGGAGGAGGAGGAGGTGGTAAGGGACTGCATGGCAGCAGCGGTAGGGGAAGAGGTGGTATAGGCAAACCGAGGCAAGGAACAGGAAGGAAATATGGAGTACTGACTCATAAACAATCACCCAGGTTGGACGGGCAGAGGTAGAGAGAGGGTGGAGGTAAAGAGGGAGGGTGGAGGTAGAGAGGGAGGGTGGAGGTAGAGAGGGAGGGTGGAGGCAGAGAGGGAGGGTGGAGGTAGAGAGGGAGGGTGGAGGTAGAGAGGGAGGGTGGAGGTAGAGAGGGAGGGTGGAGGTAGAGGGAGGGTGGAGGTAGAGAGGGAGGGTGGAGGTAGAGAGGGAGGGTGGAGGCAGAGAGGGAGGGTGGAGGTAGAGAGGGAGGGTGGAGGTAGACAGGGAGGGTGGAGGTAGAGAGATGGAGGGTGGAGGTAGAGGGAGGGTGGAGGTAGACAGGGAGGGTGGAGGTAGAGAGATGGAGGGTGGAGGTAGAGGGAGGGTGGAGGTAGAGAGGGAGGGTGGAGGCAGAGAGGGAGGGTGGAGGTAGAGAGGGAGGGTGGAGGTAGAGAGGGAGGGTGGAGGTAGAGGGAGGGTGGAGGTAGAGAGGGAGGGTGGAGGTAGAGGGAGGGTGGAGGTAGAGAGGGAGGGTGGAGGTAGAGAGGGAGG
>NC_136938.1:9532873-9612873 GCF_949987615.1 Pollachius pollachius | reverse complement strand
AAACACATGCTCTCTCTTCATCTTACTCTCTCTCCCAATCTCACCCTACCTCTCTCGCTCCAACTTTCACCGTACTTATCTCTATCGCCAACTCTCACCCTAGCTCTCCCTCTCCGTCTCTCTCCCCTTTCTACCCCTTGACACGATCTGACTTTACATCGCTATTGGCACCCTCTCTACCTATCTATCACTACCTATCTCTACCAGTGTGTTTCCCTCTCTCTCCATATCTCTCACTACCACACTCTATATTTCTCTCTCTCTCTGTCTATTTATCAGTATCTCTCTACAACGGTATTTCTCTCTCTGCCTGCCTTTCACTACCTCTCTCTATCACTGAATTTCTCTCTCGCTACCAATCCATCTCCACCTCTCTCTTAACTTAAACGACCAGTATGCATTAAAAAATCCCATCCTACAGATAATTGGATCAAATCTAACATAAACCCTCTTAACTACAGCCACCTAACTAATGAGTGATTATACATGAAACAACCCCATTTTTGCGCTAATTTAATCAACCCCGTTCAAATCTCACGAGCACTGTTCCTCCAAGAGATATTTCACACAGGTTGTCAGGAAGGGAATCATCCTACCCAGAATACTTTGCGGCGGGCATCAGTAGCGGAAGCAGCAAACTCTTCTAATTGGTTCCTGAGGAATTAATTTCATCCCTTTGCAGCCCAGCTCCAGGCCACAAAGAGAGGTTTGCCCTCAACCAGCCCCAACACACATTGACATCACACGTCGGGAACAAAGTATGATAATCTGTGGCGATGTAACAAGGTAATGTTTAAATCGGTAGCGTTTCATCAACGTTGTGCTTTGACGTCTTGGTTGAAACGAGCCGTTCTCTAAAAGCGTGAAACGCAACGCTCTGTTGAACTCACATTAACACAGTGGGCATTAACGGGAACGTTTGCGTTCAGAGTTGAATAGAACTAATGTAATAAAATGTATGAATTTATATGCTAATGTCAGAACTTCCCTGTCACGATAAAGAAGAAAAAAAAGAATTCTTCCCTTTTTACTCAGCAGTAACAGCTGTTGCGGTTGAAAAGAAAAGAAAATACTCTGGTAATGTAATAACAGATGAACAATGGCCACTGCGTGCGTGTGACATCTGCATTGTGACATTGTTGCAGTGGTTCCATTGGGGGGACCTCAGAAAACATCTCTACATAAGTGCATTAGGAACAACATTGATCTATCCCACGAGAGACGGGGGGTTTCAGCCCCCTGCTTGTTTGACTGCCAAAGCCAAGGTCACCCCCACTGGCCTACAGGGGAGAGGGGAGGGCGAGAGAGCAGGCAGGAGGAAGGGGGAAGAGAGGAAGGGGGGGTACACTATTCTACCGCGGCCCTGGTGCACACCCAGGGGTCACCCCCTCCCGGTCCCCTCTCCCCCCTGACCTTTGACCCAGCCTTATTTCTAAGTCAATGCAGAAAGAGGGTTGGGAAAGGGGGGGGGGGGGAGGAGGAAGGGATGACTGGACCCACACAGAGGCAGCCATGACAAAAGGGGGCCTCCGCTTTAGCCAGCAATGCACACACACACACACACACACACACACACACACACACACACACACACACACACACACGGTGTAAGGGGTTGTATGGTGCTGGAGTCCTTTGTCTCTAACTTCTTAGCTTATGGTTTAGCAGCAGAACACTTCCTATAGCCAGTCTGGACTGTGTGTGTGTGTGTGTGTGTGTGTGTGTGTGTTTGTGTGTGTGTGTTTGTGTGTATGTGTGACAAAGAGACAGACAGAGCGAGGCAACGAGACAGAGAGCAGTAGAGAGAGGGAGTGAGAGAAAAGAGCAGAAGCATATTTAAACAGATTCTTAAATATATGGTTGATATTATTATAGAAAAAACAAGATAAAATAAACAACTACCTGTTTGTTGTAGAAGCAGACTTCTAGGAGTTTAAGCCCATCCTGCTAATTAGTTCCAGCTGTTAGTAAGTGCAAGCTTTAGTGCCAACATATTGTGACCACGGTGACTGTGATAAACAATCTCAAACACATGACGGCCCGGATCTATAGCACATATGCTAAGGTGGATCTATAGCATAGAAACCCACATGCTTATATGGATCTATAGCCATCGAGGAACTATGCCAATGTGAATCTATATCTTAAAACACACTATGCTTAAAAAGATCCATAGCATATAAAACCCACACGCTAATGTGGATCTATAGCAAGAAAACGCACATGTTATTTGTTATGGAGGCAGAGAAGCGTTTGATGGTCCGCGGGCTCTGTCCTTTCTCCTTCGACCCTTGACCTCTATTATTGAGGAATTTCCCAGATGAGCCTTAAAAGCAGCCCAAGGAATTTAAGGCCCCCTTTTGATTTGCGACTTTGAGAAACGCTGGGCTGTTCTGAAGATATCCAGAGAGCGACTCAATCCACACACGCGATGACAACCTACAATCATCTGCTCACTCGTAGCATTTTGTACATTGGGAAAATGTGTTTACACTCTATTTTTGTTTCACATCACCAACTGTGTGATCACAGGCCACTGTGATGTTACAAAGGGCGTCACGTATTGCTTCGACAACACAAACAATGTCACGCATAGCCCTGGCATCACAAACGCTGTCACAGATCACTGTGATGTCACTATGTTCACTGTGATGGTCACTTTTCTTCATTAGTTTTAAATCGCTCAGCAGTGACAAGCTACCAGAAGGCGGATATCCCCACCCAGCTATGGAGCTGGAAGCACTGGTTTCAGTCCATTACCGAGCCGGATTGGACTAAGATGAAAAACATAGGATCTGTTCGCCTGGAGGAACAGCAATTTGAGTATGATCATGGTCAAACTCATCCCGCTGTGCAGATGCGTACACGGGCTGATAGCTCACAGGAAGAAGGGAGATACGTCCAGGGGCGCATACAGTGTTACTACTGCTACGTGTTGTGTAGCACATCGCACTTGATGCACCCGTGACATGACATTCGATAAGCCTGGGGGGCTAAGTGTGGTAGCTAGCTCTGCACATCTTCTGCAGTGCTCCTGCTGTATGAGCTGCTTGTGGCTGACATTTTGAGGTGATAGAGAAAGACAGAGGGAGAGAGAGAGACCAGGAGAGAGAGAGAGAGAGAGAGAGAGAGAGAGAGAGTAAGAGAGACAGAGACACGGAGACAGCGGAAAAAACAAAAGAGAAACAGAGAGAGAGACATAGTGACATAGAGAGAGTTTGAAGGGCTTATACGTAAGACCTTTGCTAGTATTTGCAATAAAAACAGGTGATGGCATCAAAGATGACGGGTTAAAAGATCAAAGGTTAAGCTCAAGGCTTTCAAAAATATTTATTCAGTTTAATCCTATTCAGCAAATAAAACTGAGCTGGAGTATCATTTAAAACTTCTCACAAATACAATTGCAGCCCTGTTAAAATGTGGGCCCTTTATACAGAGAGAGAGAGAGAGAGAGAGAGAGAGAGAGAGAGAGAGAGAGAGAGAGAGAGATCTACATTTTACTATTTCTAATATAGTAATAATTAAATGTGTAATATAAGATAATACAATCCTCAATCTCAATCTCATCCTCAACTCTTTCTCAAACAACAATGCACTCTAAGGCCTCTTTTGGCAGTAGCATAATCTATTGTAGGCATGCCTGATCAGCCAATAGGAGCTCAAAGTCTGTGAATCGAGAGTAAGAAACCAATCAGATCTCCTGTACCTAAGAAATCAAAGGCCTCCCCATTCATATTCAAATCTAAATTCATAGTTAATTGCAAACAAGCAGGAAATAAATAAAATATGAAAAAATGTAAGGTTATTCAGTGTAATTTAACAAAAAGTCAAATTCTGAAAGTAAGAATGAATCGATTCAAGTTGATTGTTTTACAAAATTAATCTAAATGATAGATAGAGGGATGGCCAGGAGGATGAGAGAGAGAGAGAGAGAGAGAGAGAGAGAGAGAGAGAGAGAGAGGGAGAGAGAAAGAGAGGCGTGGTTAACTGCCCATTGGGTGGGGCTTAACTCGGTGGGTGGGGCTTCATGGCCTGGGAGGGGTTTGGCACACAGACAAAGGGAGCAGAGCAGAAATGTCACGATGGTGCTTCTGCATTCACCCAGTCAGGAGGGGCCACACACACACACACACACACACACACACACACACACACACACACACACACACACACACACACACACACACACACACACACACACACACACACACACACAGGCTCGGCCCCTCATAAATCACCAGTACAAACCGTGGTTTGAAAGCATGCTAGTGCTTAAATCCTTTAGCGTAGCATTTTTATCATCGCTTCCATTGTACTCATGTACTCATCTCCGGTCATAGCTTCACCAATATGTTCATACGTTCACCAATAGGTTCATTCGTTCACCATTATGTTCATACATTCACCATTATGTCCATACGTTCACCATTATGTTTATACGTTCACCAATAGGTTCATTCGTTCACCATTATGTTCATACGTTCACCATTATGTTCATACTTTCACCATTATGTTCATACGTTCACCATTATCTCCATACGTTCACCATTATGTTCATACGTTCACCATTATCTTCATACATTCACCATTATGTTCACAGTCACCATTATGTCCATACGTTCACCATTATGTCCATACGTTCACCATTATGTTCACACATTTACCATTATGTCCTTACGTTCACCATTATGTTAATACTTTCACCATTATGTCCATACGTTCACCATTATGTTAATACTTTCACCATTATTTTCATATGTTCACCATTATGTCCATACGTTCACCATTATGTTTATACGTTCACCAATAGGTTCATTCGTTCACCATTATGTTCATACGTTCACCATTATGTTCATATTTTCACCATTTTGTCCATACGTTCACCATTATGTTCAAACGTTCACCATTATCTTCATACATTCACCATTATGTTCACACATTCACCATTATGTCCATACGTTCACCATTATATCCATAGGTTCACCATTATGTTCACACATTCACCATTATGTCCTTACGTTCACCATTATGTTAATACTTTCACCATTATGTCCATACGTTCACCATTATGTTAATACTTTCACCATTATTTTCATATGTTCACCATTATGTCCATACGTTCACCAATACGTCCATACGTTCAAGCTTATGTTCATAGGTTTCCGGTAATGTTCCTACCTTCCTCAATATGTTCATGCATTATGTACTCTATTCCTGTATATGAATTGGTTTATCATATTACATGTGTTATATGGTGTGATTCATCTAAATGATATGTGTTTATATGTTAGTTTGTGCATAGTACATATGGGTATATTGTTTATCTGTGTGTGGAGTGGGGGGGATGATGAAGTGTTATGATGTATTTTAGATCGTTTTGGAGCTGTGGTATGTGTTTACAGTAATACATTCTAAACGGTTTTGTCGAATGCCCGTGTTTTTATGCTGGATGTTTAGTTATATCATGTTGTTGAATATTCACGTATTTTCCCATTGTGGTATATATATTGCATATGTTTGTATTCATGTAATCGGAGTGGTTTATTCATACTGTACTTTCTGTTTGGTCTAGCCCTTCTTTGACTGAGCCAGACCCTTCAGTCCCTGCGTCCAAATCCTCTCTATTGGATTCACAGGTCAACTACAGTCACCCCACAGTGAATGGGACGGGGAAAAAAATAAATTATTTCTTAACAAAGCTTAAACTCTTTCCAATTAATGCCAGAGAAACAGACAAAAGCAAGTCATTCCGATTGATCCCAAAAGCTATTTGTGACAGGAGGGCTTTTGTTGTACGTTGCCTGGTAACGGGGTGCTGAGGGAGAGGAGGGGTTGTGGGGGTGATGGAGGGAGGGGGGCAGTGGGAGGGCCCGGGTTGGGTCCCACTGTAGCAGGCCTGTCATTCATTCAGCTGATGAAAAGCTTCCTGGTTCGAAGTTAATAAGAGGCTCAAAGAGGAGCAGGAAATGGAGATAGAGAGAGATGGATTGAAAGAGGGAGAGAGCGAGAGCGATGCAAAGAATTATATTTCAAAACAGGGGATGTACAGAGAGCAGGAGAAACCTACAGGGAGGGAGAGACAGAGTGAGCAACAAAGAGATAACATTTAGAGAGCGAGAGAGAGGGGGAAGAAGTGTTTCCTGGACCCAGGGCCAATTTAGAGGGACGACAGGGTGCCCATTTTACAGCCACCCCCAACAGCGACTCACAAAAAACGGTTGTCAAGCAAGTAAGAAGTGAAATTTATGGCAGGAGTCGGCGTACAGCGGGAGATGGAAGGGGTTTATCCAGCGGGAGGGCTATAGAGGGTCCTGCAGTAATCACCCCACTCAGTGCACCCCAGTGCCACTAGCCACATCCCTGTGGGAAGGCCGCAACGCCGCGGCTCCGCTGAACACACACACACACACCAAAGGAGCGCCGGCCCCGGACACACAAACACACCGTGAATGGAGGGCGAAAACAAATAACAGTCTTTGATCTTCATTAGGCCGGGCAACTGGGCAACAGATCCATTCTGTCCCGCTTAAAGACGGGGAAGAATGGCCGGCGCCGTGGTTGGGTGGATGGCCACCGGGCCGCCGTTGGTGGGCCCACAGAGGATGAAAGGCTGGCCGTGAAGACCCCCTGCCTCCTCAGATGGTGGAGCCCATCACACCACTGTCTAAAGGGGCTGACGGTTAGAGAGCCCGTCCTGGGGACCACGGAGATAAGAGCTTTGGCAGAAGAAGCCTTTGTTGAGGAATCTGGTGGTCAGAGGGGGAGGGGTCAGGGGTAAAAGGCGGGGCTTCTGTTGGTGGAGGTGGGGCTTATGTTGCTTTGGGGGGCGGGGACTTTGGTTTGATGGAGCAGGGTTCTAGTTGGCCAGGCCGGGGTTCTGGTTGTAGGTTCCGCTGGTAGTGCTCTGGTTGTTGGGGTAGAGATACCATTGGTTGGGGGCGGGGTTTATGTTGGTTTGGAAGGGGGGGGCGGGACAGTAGGTGTACAGTAGGGGGGGCAGGCAGGGGGGGATAGCTGTTGAAGTTGTTTCCGAACAAGCTGAACGTCAGAGGCCAGTTAACCTCAGTGCTACATGAGCATTTTAATAGAGCATGTAAGGGAAGGAAGGACTAAATTAAAAATCACGCGTGCTCGGAAATATGGATTCATGTAATGCAACGGGGGAGCCTCGCGGTGTGTGATGGCTCTGGGGAGGGGGTGGAAGAACATTAGAAGCTGTGTGGTCCACAGGGCCAGTGATTCCACTGATTAAAGTCCTCTAAAGACCACATGAAACGCAGATGGACTTTTCCCCTCACTTCGCTAATGTCTGCCAAAGCGCTGGGCTAAGCCAGAGCGGGCATGCCTCACATTCCAACCATTGATGATATTGATAATAACGGGATGTGTGTGTGTGTGTGAGTGTGTGTGTGTGTGTGTGTGTGTGGTGGGGGGGGTTGGGCGAGGTTGTCCTCAAAGAACTCCTGCTATTCACGCTATAATTTAATCCTGACGTATCCCCTGCCTGACGAATAGCACAGGGAGAATGCTCTAATGGAAGTGGAAGCAAAATGATAATAGAAGTACTTTTGGCTTTTCACTCCATTTTCTTCAGAGCCTTGACTTCCAACGTGGGTTTCAAGTCTCATCTAAATACAGCTTCAACAGAAGCCTTTCAAACAGAAGGGATGTTGCATAACATCTCACACGTGGAAATCTCATCACCTACTGGGAGAGCTGGCCGAGAATGAACGCAGTGGGCCTATAAAAACGTCAATGTCGAAAAAAAATACAATTCTATTAATGATGGAGGTGTAAAATATGATCACCGTAAAACCGGTCGAAAATGGGCTTAATATGAACATCACAAGAACCATTAAAAGAGGTGTTATATAGAAGCGCACAGGTGTTGAATACAAATCATATGGGGAGGGGAGGCGGAGAGACTGGAGGGTAGTGCACTGTCAAAATTACATTTACAATGCTGAGTAAAATATTAAATGTTGAATCTGCTGGAAATGTGGTTAAAGAAAGTCAAACACAGCTCCTTATGAAAATAATGTGGTAAAACGGTTTGATCTAGGGCCACACATCATCATCATATTAGTGAGCCTCATCTTGAAATCAAATCCCTGTCTTCAATAATCTTACTGAGGTTATAAAATTGACTTATACAGCTAATAGACGTTTATATATATATACACGTAATATATTATAACAGAATCAGACAATATACGAACATCGAGATACAGTCCCAGTCTAGTAGAAGGTATGCATTTTTGTCTCTCGCTGAAGTAAGAAATGAAAGATGAGATTGCCTCTCAGTCAGAGACGCTCCACCAACGCACAGGGTCAAAGGTGAGAGGTCAGGGCATGGACCTCTGGTAATCACTCAGCATGTCTTTAATCATTGTGATTCCGACATAATTGAAAAAGAATAAAGGGGTAATAGAGAACGTCTAGCCTATGGTTGGGATAATTAACTCAGTTATTCCTGTATGTATGTTTAAAAATGTTGTATGTTGTATTATGTACTATTACCAAGTATTTATGTATACATAATGTGTATAGTAGTATATTATTATTGTATAGTATTTGATTTATAAAATAATAATTATGCTATTCACGATTTGTAGCAGTATCGTCTTCTCAAATATGCTCTGACTGCAGCTACTGCAACTTGCATAGACCTGACCTTTAGAAGAAAGGTTAGAGGCAGAACGGACTAACTTGGCTGGACCGAGACACCAGCTCACCTCGCCATCCCTCCGAGCGGCAAAGCCTGATGAGAGCACAGCGGCACACCGTCCACACACTAGCCAGGAATCAACAGGCTGCTGCCAGCTTTTGTCTAGCTCTGCGTAACCGAAACAATGACTGTCCACAGAGACGGTGGTGAGTGTAGCCCTCGAGCCGGCCCGCTAACACCCCTGCAGCAACCTTTTAGCGTAGCAACCAGAGAATGTCAGATTTGGCATGTGTGTGTCAGTGGTCATTTAAGCTAAAGGTTAGGCCCGTGTTTGTGAAAGGGATAAACAAAGAGAGGTTGGGGGAAGAGAGAGAGGGAGAAAGTGAGAGAGAGAGAGAGAGAGAGAGAGAGAGAGAGAGAGAGAGAGAAGTGTGAGAGAGAGAGAGAGAGAGAGAGAGAGAGAAAGTGTGAGAGAGAGAGAGAGAGAGAGAGAGAGAGAGAGACATAGACAGAAAGAGAGAGAGAGAGAGACAGAGACAGAGACAGAGACAGAGACAGAGACAGAGACAGAGAGAGAGAGAGAGAGAGAGATGAGCATCGGTATGTTTCTTTGCCTTCGGCAGAGAGTACAGTGATTTATAGGTAAACCGATCACTGTAACTAATGCAGGATTATGAATATCCTTGACCCTGTAGTGACTTAAAAAGCAAAGCCAGACAATATACATATCTGCCCTCCCAGAGAATGCAGACGCACTGCCCACAAAAATATAGCTGGAAGCCAAGATGCAGACCCAACCTCTTGCCCATCGTACTTAGACAATGGAACATATACTTTCCATACTAGAAAACATTTCACACTAAATAAATCACAACGTGCACCTCTGTTGGGTGAAATAAAGCATGACAGTTAATCACATTAACTTAAAATCCCCAAAACAGGATAATTGTATCAGACTTGATCAATAGTCCATCCAGAGACCGAATTGAAGCAGTTCTGGATGAGAACCACAGCACATGGATGATAGTTCTGGTGGTTCCAGACACATATGATGAGCTCACAGTTCCGTCTGGTTACCGGGCTAGCAGCCTAACACACTAAGAACCCTGCTTCCAGGGCACCGTGAGCAAACTCATAATTTCATAGGAAACGACACAAATCAGCACAATACCACACAAACACACACACACACACACACAAACACACACACACACCTATGCACGCATGCACACATTGACGCACACAAACACACAGACACACACACACACAAACACACACACACACACACACACACACACACACAGACACTCGAACACACACAGTGTTAAACAGCAGTAGGGGGAGGGGGACTCACTGGCTGCCTGGACGCGCGCCTTGCGGCTCACCACGAGCCCAAAGGGATTCTGGGCCATGCACTCGTATTCGCCCTCGTCGGAGGCGCCACCGGGCTTGGTCTTCTGGAAGTGGCCAATCAGCAGGGAGCCGTTGGCGAAGGTGGTGTGATACGTGTCCCCGGCCAGCCGCAGCCCGCTCCGCCTCCAGTGCGTGGTGATTGGTGGGATGCCGTCCACCTGGCAGTGCAGCATCAGAGGCTGCTCCTGCACCGCGACGATGTCACTGGGCTCCAGCGTGAAGAGCAGCTCGCCGTCGCACCTCACACCTGTGGCCGGGAGTGACACACACACGCGTGTGCGCGCACACACACACACACACACACACACACACACACACAGATACACACGGGTTAAACCACACGCACAGTGTCCCCAGACCTCTTCAAGGATTGTATGACTCCCGGTTAAAAGGATCCGGGTTCAGACTCAAGGACTTTGAACAGATTTGAACCCTCATTGATTGGGTGAGGCACGTCGGCGCGTAAATGTTGAAAGGCTCTACGTAAATGAAGATGTATGAGGTTTAGGATAATTAGGATGATTAGGATTATTATGGTAACTGGGATTATTAGGATCGTCACTATTAATAGGATTACGCGGATTATTCACATTATTCTCAGGAAAAACCTGTCCTACATCGACAGCCAGTGCTGGGACATTCAGCATGTCATTAGGGACAATTAGCCCGGTGTCATCAGCCAAGAGGACACACACACTCATACACATCACACGAAAAAGGACACACATCTGTCTCCGTGCTTGGCTTCCAGATTCCTCAGCTCTTGCCCCAGAGAGCATTCAGAACCATGCACTGCCCGAAATCACCATCAAATCCCACAGACACACACACACATCCGCAAAACGTCAGCGGGGAACTCAGAACTCAGAGTCCAATCATGTGTCACAGGAGCCCCAGATGGAAGGGGTACCTCCCGGTGTGGGGGCAGATGTTGCGCTAGGCCCTACATTAGCTGTCACTTTACAGTCCCGCGTCACAGCGGGGGGTCCACCACCACACCGCTCCCCCAGTCAATCCAGCCTGACAGCCAGCACTGATAGCCCCCCAGTGCACCACTCATGCAACAGTTACGCCCCATTCATCCACCAGTCATCCACCAGTCGTCCACCAGTCATCCACCAGTCGTTCACCGGTCATTACGGCACCACTACCACTATGATTTGTGTCCTCAGATAGGCTAGAGGAAGAGCAGGGTTATGGGGCCCTTCCTCTTCTGAACAAGAATACTGTATCTCCTTGGTGGCAGATATGTGCTGTTATGATCTACGGTCTGCTATCACACACACACACACACACACACACACACACACACACACACAAACACACACACACACACACACACACACACACACACACACACACAAGCACACACACACACACACACAAACAATGGAAGGGAAGAAAGGACCCTTTTTTCAATGACATTTCTTGTGTCAAGTGGAACCCTGTGAAACATCAGTGGAGCACGTTTTGCACGTCAAGGCTTTTTAGAGGGAAGGACAACGCGTTCTGGACAGCACTCTGTCTTTCCTGTCTGTCAACAGTAGCATCATCAGCGGAGAATCCACTCGCCCAGTGGCCGACCGACATTTGAGCCGAGTGGGGTGGGGGGGGTGAATGCTTTGGGCTTACTCTTTGCGCTAGTAAGCCGAAAGCGTAGGGAGCATGAATTTCGCCTCATATTTGTACGATGACACAACGAATAAAGGTTAGCATATCGTTTTAATGGTGCAAACCCTATGCAATGTAGCATTAACGATTTTTTTCCCTCTCCTCAAATAGGAGCCAAGTCTATTTCGGCCACGGAACTTAAAACACTTTGTTTCTGTCTCTGTCCTGTGTGCGTCGGGCTACACTGTACGTGGTTCTGGCTGAGAGCCCCTGCTAACTGAGTTGTTCTTAAGAGTGGCCATGTAAACGCCATGGGGGAGAGCATCACAGCTCTCCCAGCCGGACCCTGTGACCCTCACCCCAACCCTCACCCCCCGCCTGCTCTGCAGAAACCGAGATTCATAGACCAAGAGCTTCAAACTTGAAAAAAAGAAAATACACTCTTTCCCTTTCAAACTCCACGCTCGTAAAAGTTTGTTTCTGTCTTGCTCTCTCCTTTTGTGCTGGAACCAGGTAAGAGGGGGTGGAGTGTGTGTCTACACACACACACACACACACACACACACACACACACACACACACACACACACACACAGAGACCCTGACCGGCGCGGATGGGTGTCTCGGTTCAAGGCTGCACGGCGGGCTTCTGAGGCCAGCGGGAGAGAGTTAAAGAGAGAATGAGAGAGAGAGAGAGAGAGAACGAGAGAGAGAACGAGAGAGAGAGAACGAGAGAGAGAGAGAACGAGAGAACGAGAGAGAGAGAATGAGAGAGAGCGAGAGAGTGAGAGAGAGAGAACGAGAGAGAGCGAGGGAAAGTTATAGAGGTACGGATAGAGAGAGGGAGACGATGAGGAGAGGAGAGCGAGAGAGAGAGAGAGAGAGAGAGAGAGAGCGAGAGTGGGGCAAGAGAGGTACAATAAATAAAAGACGTAAACACGCAGACCTGACTTAGAACCATAAAAGAGGGGCTTAGTGGGCCCGGCTGGTATCGGGTTTCAGGGGCTGATGGACTGAACTCTGCCAGCCTCTGCCTCAGGGCATGCAGGGGAGGGAGGGAAGGGGTCTGAACGGCTCAGGGGTCAGAACACAGAACCGCCAGCGTCATCCCTCAAATTCCAACAGAGCCCCCCCCCACCCTTGTCAAGCTCCCCCTGCTCCTGCTCTTTAGGTAGCAGGGGAAGGAATGCACTGACATGCTCCTTACAGAAATTCAATGACACTCTCTCTCTCTCTCTCTCTCTCTCGTGCTATTGTGGCTCTGTTTCGGATACCTTTCCCCCCCTTTTAACTTGTGTGGGGGTTGGAAAGGGGCCCCGCTCTCTCTCTCTCTCTCCCTCTCTCTCTCCCTCTGTGTGAACACACCACACCGGTGCTGCTACTGGTTATTTTGTGTCTAGCGATGTTTACTTATGTAGCGCATGGACTTCCTCAACACACACACTGCTGCTGTTTTTCAGCTTCCTCAGAGGCTTTAGCTGTACTATACCCCGCTGCCCCCCACTGCCTCATTTCCTCACACCTACACCCCCGAACCACGGCGACCTGGAACTCTGCGTGGCCGACAGAGACTTCACACAGGAAGTTCCCCGTGGAACGACTACAGAACGACAGCTTTAGTGCTGCTGTGGCTCCTGAACTTCTCCCTCCCGGAGTCACTGGGAAGGAAAACACACATCTACTGAGAAAATAAAGACTCCTGCCAACTGTTAACATCTTAACCTTTGTTTAGATTTGGAAGAATAACAAGCGTAGGCCATTTCAAGCTTTGCAGAGAGTATATTGAAAAACTCTTGGTTGGTTTATACATGTAACAATGAGTCCGGGATGGTTCACCCATTCCCATCACTCCCTCCCTCCATCTGTATCCACTCTCACCCATGCATCTATAAATCCATCGTCCATCCATCCATCTATCATCGATGCAACCATCCATCATCTATACATCCATACACATCATCTGGCTATTGACTTATCTATCCATATCCATCTGTATTGAGCAGATGCAAGATGAGAACAAAACGCTAACTTTTCAGATTAACTGTCCACACTGCTGGAGAAAACAGTAAACAATAACATACCATGGGTCCATCAACAAGGCACTAGTATTAATTCATGCTAATATTAACATTTGGCTCGAAGATTGTAGAGTACGACAACCAATAATGCAAGTATTAATATATATTTGTTTTTATTTTGTATATATAAGTGTTTTTAATGTTTTAATCAAATTATAATTGATTAAATATGTCAATTGTAAAAATGGACAAACATTATGTGTTTTTATGGTTTATAGGCATACATATTTCAGTGTAATTACATATCAGTTTTTTTCAGCTCTGGGGGTCTTAATATAGAATATAATGAATTTGGACATATCGGTTAAATGTGACTGAGATCGGAGTCCACGTGTGGTCTCTCTGCTGTGCACGTACTCAATTCCAGACGCTCTTTCCAATCAGGACCGCAGGGAGGGAGGGAAAAAAAGCGAGAAAGCCGTCACGTCTTAGCGATAAAAGGTGGGCTAAACGGTTGAAAAGGACAGTACTGAAAGCCTTGACATTTAATCCGCACAAATATTTCTGCCAGTAGGGATAACCTGGCCTTTTTCCCCATCTATTCTCGGAACAATAACCATTGCCATTTTACATCCAGCGGGTGATGTAGCGGCCAGAGCGAGAGAGAGCTGGGCCATCAATAAAGAGTCTGCAGATAAAGCGCTTTCGACTGGACGTATGTGTGACTCTTTACAAACATATATAAAAATCCAAGATGCCACGCCAAAACAGAAAGACTACACATCCATCCTTAAATGGGGAACAATGAATACCAGTAATTGCCAGTAGAGAATCGCAGGTTAGGCTACTATTTGTAAGATGGTTTGGATTTCGGTAGAGCAGGTTTATGGTTGTGGCGGTCCAAATAAGGGTATTAAGGAAGTATGCACCACTTTACGGTTCTTGGACTTCCAAAGAGATGTAATAAGTGAAGTTTAATTAGGCCTACTGGTAAATCTTTTGGAAATTGAAGTTTAAAGGTGAGGACCGTTATTAAGACAACCCCCTATGAAAATTAGTACTGTGAATGGGGAAAATACACGTTATTGCACCAGAAGTTTGTTATTACAACATAAATTATATCTACATGCAGTCCCACGTAGTATTCGGTTCTGACTTTTCGAATCAAGCGTGGCGATAACTTTGAAAGCAGATAATCACTTTGTGTTGCATGTTTGAATGCATGTTGAGAGACAAAACAAGCTGCAAAATCCACACAAATGATGCTCACCTATTTCCATGTGGAGAGGTAACCATGTGAAACACTGTACACTCTATCGTTACACGGAGCTTTTACCATGGACGATTTCATGCATGTGCTAGGTTTTTGTTTAGGTATTTTTTCTCTCTTAATTTCATCCCATATAAGATAAAACACCCACGTATTGATCTTGCGCTCTGGGCAACTCAACTCGAAACAGCCGAAAGGGAGGAATTGACTCCAAAATAAAAGCTCATGGCAATCGGCCGTACGGCCAAGTTCACGGTTCCGCGGAACGCTCGCTTCGCCATGAGAAGTGTGGCCCAGGATAGTAAGACATCTACACACACCCCAGTATAATACGACATACATGCACAAGGTGCTACCTTGCAGTGTTATTATGATGCACGGACGGGTGCACCGTTAAATGCCACTCACCGATCAGAGAATTCAGGAGTAGCCCCAAAACACATGGAACAAAGCAGCAGCCCCTTCGTGCCATTTCAGCACTTGTTCCAAATTAATTCCAACACTTGAAGAAAATAAGGCGACGTGAACGGGAGAAGCAGCAGCATGGATATCCACATTCAGCTCTACATGGTCTAACCTACACGACTACAGTTGGGGGGCTCGCTGGGGTCGTACATGCTTGCGCCATTTTGCACATCTATCAGGAATCTGTCAGCATCTTGCTCTCTCCTCCTCTCTCCCCGTGCTGTATCCTAAAGCCTGGCGCTCTCTCTCTCTCTCTCTCTCTCTCTCTCTCTCTCTCTCTCTCTCTCTCTCTCTCTCTCTCTCTCTCTCTCTCTCTCTCTCTCTCTCTCTCTCTCTCTCTCTCTCTCTCTCTCTCTCTCTCTCTCTCTCTCTCTCTCTCTCTCCCCCCCCCCACACTCCCCATCCCATGCACCCCCACCCACATCCCCTTTCTACCCCCTCGTATTTGCTGAACCTGCTCTGGGAACAAAAGATAGCTGAGTGCTGCTCTTACAAGACATTTAACATGCAAAATCTGGTTGTTTACAAACAAATACTACTACTTCTACTTCTACTACTGCTGCGACCACCCCACTAAAAATACTGCTGCACATTACTAAAATAATAGTCCTAATAATAATATATATAATATAATAATAATAGCTCCTAATAATTATAATCAGAATCATTTTAAGAAGAAAAATGATTGCAACAATATTAACAACAATGCATCGTATAATATAATATTCTGTATAATATTATATTCTATCCTAACCCACATTAAGGTACAACAAATCATTTTGACCCTGAGTATAGAATGACAATTAAATATTGCGTTCACACCGCAAGCCTGTGTGTAACGTTTTGTTGAATGAAATGGTGCTGTTCTGGTGGACTAAAAAACAATCTCTCATTATAGGTGACACATTTGCATGTACAAAGGGCTATTTAGGAACAAGGACATAATAGGCAGACAGTGACACCTAAAGGCAGTAGTCTACCGCTTTCAGTAGCCTATATACACTTGAAGATATACATGTATGTCACTGGGAACCCATTTTTCTTTACGATGGAATGGGCAAGGGGGAAGCAATACTATGGTGCCTGATAAAAAACTTCTTGCGTCAGTAAACCTCAAGCGCTAGATGACCAATTATGGCACACAATTATGGTAAACAATCAACCTAGTAGTTTGATTTAACTCTTGATACTTTAGCTCCCCCTTGTGGAAAATAAGGGAATATTCATCAAGGAAAAAAAAATTGTTCACCCACACGACTCAACGCTTCAAAATGTGTTGCAGATTTTCTTAACACTGTTGATAAACATGCTCCAATATATTTTTAAGGCTACTACAAGCATAATAATGTCTGGGTTGTGTCTTACATCTATGTCGGAGGCACATGTTGGCTCCGTAAAACATTTATTAATTCATCATCACCAAAAGCCTGCGTTTCAATCTGTGTCACTGGGGTCAAAACAAACACCCATAAAAAATGTACCTCCAAAGGTGCCTAGAGGTCCTTTATTATAATGACACAGAGTGGTACTGGGGTCAAAGCAACACCCCAAAAAGGGTCCTTCGAAGGTATCTAGTTCCAGGGGAAGTTTGTGTTCCTGGGTTGGTGCATTACATGCATTTTCTTCCCTCACAGACAATCAATCATATACAGCCTTGAGCATAGCATGACCAACCATGAAGAATAGCCATGGACAGGCTTTCATATTGTACGGCCCTACTACCCTGTTATTATACAGCCATGGCACCCACTGCACACATCCTTTCCCCACATAATAAATAAGTAAGAAGAAGCAAACCTCGAACAAAATAAATTAACAAGCTACGTGTCAGTCATGTGCAATCGCTGCAGCTAGATAGCGAATTGTGCGGAAAACCAATGACTTCATACTTTTTTGTACTCTATCTTATAATTCTCCAATTGCCGTGTCATTTCCATTTTGTATGGTATAAGCTATAACCATGAAATATATTTCAATAATGGTTATTGCTCTAACTGTATTCCAGTTACACAGCGATTAGAATTCTACACCATATTTCACATTGCCTATAAGGCTTGACATTGCCAGACTAAAGGTTAAATTGTCAATTGACAGAAACTGTCAAACAGGTATGCCTACTGTTGGAATGTTCAAAACATAAGAGACCAGAGACCGATATTAAAGAAGCAGTCAAGGAGTACAAATTAGTTTAGTAAATACAGGGGATGAGATCTTTAAATGTTGTTTTCATTTTTAAAAGATAACAAAATGGATTAATGTAATGCAAGTTTGAGTTATTTTGGTTGATATGTTGTTGTTGTTGTTGTTGTTTTTTTGTCTAAGATGAGTAGGGTCCCCGGTTCATACTCCGGCTCAGACGGTGGCGGTAATGCGCAGAAAGGTGGTTTCATGCCGTCATAAAAACCTAAAAGAAAGCAGAAGATGTAGACCATAGGTCCATGATGTAGTAGACAGAGTGAATACTGTCTATGTCGTTCTAACTCTAGACGACTACGAATCCCAGAAAGCATTGCGTTGCCATGTCAATATGGCTTCTGTCTGTCGGACAAAGGCAAATCAGTCTCGCTACCCAGCAAAATCAAATTAACATTCTAAGTAGCGACCGGAAACCCATCCGTGCATGCTAGTCCTGGAAACACAAGGGACCAAATCCATCTGTCAATTAAATGTTGCGGAGGTCGGCGGTCACGGATGCAGTCAGCCAGGTAAGACTTGCAGCCCGGGGAACTTGGCGGCTAACGGCGGCTAGCAGGCAGCCATCCCGTAGGCTCGCCCAGCTCTTCTTGGCACTGCCACACCGTGGCCTCTCCCCTGGAAATACAACCCGAAATCTACGGTCTGATAGGGATCAAAACGATCTTCATTGTTGTGTACGTAAAGCTATAAGGCAGACAGGTGTGTTCGGTGGGTTTTTAGTAATCAGCGCTGCTTACTTACACGTAGGGGGGGAAAAGTCCCCAAGAACATCTGGTGCCACATCTGTCTGCCTGACTTTACAACTTTCCTTCAGTTACACAACTAGCCGATTAACTAAGTTTTGACCAGGACCGGGGTCTACAAATATTCAGCATTCACAGATTATAAATATCAATAGGCCCTTGTATCTGCATGCTATGGTTTAAGAAGCCGGATATTGTGTGTGTGTGTGTGTGTGTGTGTGTGTGTGTGTGTGTGTGTGTGTGTGTCCTCTTTTGGATGTTTGTGCTGAAGTGCAGAAACGAACTTCCTTTTGATTTCTAGGGAAGCTCCTTAAAACAAATAATGCATATCTTTTATTTTTATTTTGAGGACTATCCTTCAACTTATTTTTGACACTTCAAATACGTTCTGCATATAGATAATTTATACTGCAATAAATACTGTTGGTGGTCGTTAATTCATCTGCCCTTTTATTAATGATTAACTAACAAAGCCTATGTATGAGCGAATCAAGGGAATGTCTGACAACCAAAACTTTTACTGGGTATTTTTGTTAAATTCCCATTTGCACCCAATTTCTGTATTCATATCAAGGTTAAATTCCTTAGTACGTAATTCAATTCCTAACCCACACATCATGTGTTTATCAAATCTACTCTCCTGCCCACTGAAGTTGCCTGGGTGAACTATGCATTAAACACTTCCCCCAAAAGTGTAGTGGTTGCTACGAGCAACATAGGTGCCAAATGTTTAACTGATACTCAACATGCTATGTGCTGATAGTCAGCCCAGTCACACAGAGTTAAAGGATTGTCCAACGAAGAAAGCCATAGCCTATCCAACTGTTCGTCTGTTTGCATTTACAGAATAGCAAACACACAGCAGCATGATCACATCCACAGTATTTCCACTAGCCATTCAAACTTCACCTAGGTTCATGGAGGTGCTGCTATGAACAACCAGCCTGTGTTAGGGCCCCTCCCTGATGGCTGAGTGAAAAGACGCAGTTATGTTATGTCAGAGGGTGAGATTTGATTGGCTGGTTGCTTGGATTGATTCCTCTCCTGTCTATAGAGAAAACAAAGTGGTACATTATCAACCTCAGCACGCAAGCACATGCACACACGCACACATACACACACACAGTTTAGAAAAACATTTGTCCAAGAGATAGTCCCTCAAACCAATCATATTAACCTAAGAGATGTAAATGTATTCTCGCTCATGTTGATAAATAATCCTTTGGGGTTCTGCAAGTGATTAATTAGCCTGTTATGTGATCAGTGCGGCGGTCTCCCCAGACATTAGGCACACGTCTCCGGGAGATCCACGGCGTAAATGAAAGGGCTCTTGTCAACTGGTGTGATTGTAATTTCTATCTTCTGTTGTCGCTTCAATTTGTTATTTTTAATGCCTCAGCAGAGGCTGTTAGCACTGCCTAGCGCTTGGAAAGCGCACCCAAACCTGCATGGATCATTAGCTGGGATTCTGCCTGGCTATGGGGGGTTATTCACTTCAGTAATGTAGCTTAAACATGCCATTTTCCCAGGGGCTGAATGGATATTATTACAGAGAGGATGGAGAAAGTTGGTTGGTTGTTCTCAGTGAAGCCATCTTTTACACACGTGGCCAATGCCATGGTGAGTGAGGGAGAGAGTGAAGTATGAGGTTAAAGATAATCTACTCCCAGCCCTCACTTTGTTGCTTGTATCCAGCGGGGTTTCAAGACTGCAGTATCTGGTTCTGTGTTGCAGTTGGTTCAAGTGCAGTGGTAAAGCTCAGCTCGTTGTTTAGGTTAATGTTACTGTATACAATAGGCTGACAGATGTTGAGTACCATGTGCAGGGAATACAAACTGAGGTGTGTGTGTGTGTGTGTGTGTGTGTGTGTGTGTGTGTGTGTGTGTGTGTGTGTGTGTGTGTGTGTGTGTGTGTGTGTGTGTGTGTGTTCCGATAATTAGTTCTGTGTCTTCTCTGCTGGGTGATCATCTTCTTACAGCCCAGGCCGGAGGTGAAACACAAAAAAAAACGTAACTCTCCATCTACTCCATGAACATCTTACTGGCTGAAGCAAGGCACTGCCAGGGTTAGGAGTTATATTCCTTTTGTAGCTCAATGGATAAAACAATGCACTGCGACAAGGCACTGCCAGGGTTGATTATATATTGCTTGACTTTCACCCGGGGTAACACAGCAGAAACAAAAGAAACCTACACAGGTGCAGATCTAGGGAACTTCATTAAAAAGTGGGAACACTAGAACATAATCATCAATTAACACAGCTGATCATATGGTAAAGCTCACTGGGAAACGATTGGTTGATTGGGTTGGCAGTAGGGATGTGACGAGACATGATATTGGGTTCACGAGAACGAGACGAGATTTTAAGAAAACTACAATGACAAAATATATAACTGGACCAACAGACTTTTATTTAACCGAGTTGCACATGCATTTTGAAATGTTTAATTATAACTTTACATGCATGAAATTGAAACTAAAACTAAAATTTAAGTAAATTAACTTTTAAATTAAATAATTCTCTTTTTCAAGTGCAAACAATATGTGCAAAACCAAATCAAAGTTCTACTCCGTCAATACAGAGTGCTCTTGCCACCACTTCAGAGGGCAGCCACTGAGAGGGATAGAGGCCTCTTTTCTGTAGTTTTCAACTTCCCTCTCAGCCTGTTTTGAACTGTTGGACTCCTCTCGCTCAGTAGAGAAAGAGTTCCCTAATAGGTCCTCAAGTGCTGTCTTTTTGGGAGCAGGTTCTTTTCGCTTTGGGCTCATCATCTCTCACAGCCTCCTCTCTACCGTGTTTGGGACAGTTAGCTCCACCTGCTGCCCCTTCCTCCCCCTCCTCAGCTGTGGTCTTTAAACAGAAGAAACACTGGTGTTAAATTTGATAAGCAGCTAAGAGCCCCCCCCCCACACACACACACTGATGCTGTCATGTTTCTTACACACACACACACACACACACACACACACACACACACACACACACACACACACACACACACTTCATCAATCTCTTAAAAATGTTTAGCTGACAAACATACACAATACAATTTAAAGTGATACACCTATTTTTGCAGCAACTGTTCTGCCTTGTTCTGTACCCTCAGGAAGACGGCCTAACACTGGTCATGGTCTAGCTGAGGTAGAGTCCGGAACCTTGGGTCCAGTACCGAGCACTCCAGCACATAGTTGAAGGCATCCCCACTGTATCTGTTTGCAATATTCGTGAGGATTGCAGTCTTTGTGTTGGCCACGGTGGTGGAATCTCCATCATTTGGTGTCATGTTCTGTTCAATCATGCTCTTCAGTGGCACAATGAGAGACACTGTGGGACTCCTCTCCTCACACAACACTGTAGTGGCTGTCTTCAAAGGATGCAGCAGCTTCACAAGGTCTTCAGCATCTCTGACATCGCAGCTGTCAAGTGTATGTCAATGCTTCGGGCGTTTTGTCTTATCTCTGGGCTGGTGAGAGCTGCTGATATGGCAGCTTGCTGCTCGAGGTAACGAGCCAGCATATCCAACGTCCATGATTAACTTGTGTGATGGCAATTGTAGCTGTTTCTGCTTGGACATTAACACCGCGGTAGCCGTTGAACTCAAGACGAAAAAAAGCAGCCACACATCTCACCTGCCCGAGCAAACGAGCGATGCGGGGAACACCGAGGCCAGCTTGGGTTGCAAGATTTATAGTGTGCGCAAAACATTTGATGTGCGGCTTCAATCCCGCCTCACGCACGGCCACGTCCATATTACGTGCATTGTCAATAACAATAGCGATGCTGTGGTTGGGTTTTTTAAGCTCCCAGTCAGTAACAGCTGTCTGTAAAACCTCAGCTATGTTGGCCCCTGTGTGGGACTCGAAAAGTGGCCTAGTTTGTAGTACAACACTTTCCATTTCCAGTCATTGTGTGGGCTGTAATTGTGATGTAGCTTTGCGTACCTCTCGATGTCCAACCGTCTGTTGTTATGGCGATGCTTTCTGCGTCTTTCAGTATCTGTACAACCTTGCTCTTGGACTCTCCATAGAGGTTCGGGATCACTGTGCGGGTAAAATGCGTGCGTGATGGGATGGTGTTCTTCGGTTCCAGTGTGTGGAGGAGTCGCCGAAATCCTTGATTTTCTACCACAGAAAATGGTCTCATATCTGCTGCGATGAAAACACCTATGTCTCTTGTTATTGTTGTGGCTCTGGCGCTTGACTGTGAAAGTTGAGGTCCGAAGCGTTGTCTGGCTTTTTAGTGTTTTCTTCACAGGTGCAGTTGTTGACTTGAGTACCGAGCTGTGGTGGTGCTGTATAGGTCTCTGCATCGTGCTCGTATTAGCCGCGGTGTACGACATTATTTTCATACAATGCTTGCATATTGTCCGTGTCTTATCAGTCACTCTACTGCCATTCATCATTTCCGCCGGGTACTTAAAATGCTGCCAAACAAATGATTTAAAAGTGGCGGGGGCATCTTCGACGATAATACGGGTATTTTCCGACGTCATTCTGGCTGTCTATGGCTGCTTTCGCTGCCCTCCCTGCTTCCCCTCCTCCTCCTCTTCTTCTTTTCCTTCTCCTTCTTTAGGTTCTGGCACGCTAGGTGTAGCAAAGGCGCATTACTGCCCCCACAGGCCACAATTAGAAGTTTGGATAGCTCACAAATCTCGCGAGACAGATTTTTAACGTGACGGGTAATATCGTCGAGTTTAATCTCGTCACACCCCTAGTTGGCAGTGTTACACCATTCAGTTTTTATCTCGCTAAGTGTTTGTGACCATTTCAGTGCTATTTTTACCCCACAATTATGAAGTTATTTGTTAACGGGGGAAATTGCCCGTAAGGAACAGTGGTTCTGCCGTTTCTGTCCAAAAGTGCTTTCCAGAGTGGTAGTTTGTATGTTATCGTTTTGAACATTTTTTATTCAACAGTTGTATATTTTCGAAGTTTAAGTTCTCAAGTTGTTTTCCTGTTGTTGACCCCTGTCCCGTTGACCCCTGTCCCGTTGACCCCTGTCCCGCTGACCCCTGTCCCGTTGACCCCTGTCCCGCTGACCCCTGTCCCGTTGACCCCTGTCCCGCTGACCCCTGTCCCGCTGACCCCTGTCCCGTTGACCCCTGTCCCGTTGTTGACCCCTGTCCCGTTGTCGACCCCTGTCCCGTTGACCCCTGTCCCGTTGACCCCTGTCCCGTTGTTGACCCCTGTCCCGCTGACCCCTGTCCCGTTGACCCCTGACCCGTTGTTGACCCCTGACCCGTTGTTGACCCCTGTCCCGCTGACCCCTGTCCCGCTGACCCCTGTCCCGTTGACCCCTGACCCGTTGTTGACCCCTGTCCCCTCCAGGATGTCCCATCCCTGCGAGGAGCCGCGCTTCACCATCGAGCAGATCGACCTGCTGCAGCGCCTGTGGCGCTCGGGCATGACGCAGGCGGAGATGGTGCACGCCCTGGACACCCTGGAGCGCCTGGAGCGCCAGCACAGCCGTCTGCCCAGCCCCCGTTCCCGCCTGCCACCACCACGCTCCTCCTCTTCCTCCACCACCTCCACCGCCACTCAGACCTGTTTCGCCGGGAACGGGGCTTCGCCGTCGCCCAGTAACCTGTACCGCACCTCGCCGCCCCTCCTGGCGTCGGCCCCAACGCCCGCTTCCATGGCGGCGGCGGCGGCGGCAGCGGCGGCGGAGAATGGTCTCGTCGGCATGGTGAACGGGAAGCTGTCTCCTCCGAGGTTTCCCGTGGCCATGATCGGCAGCAGCGGCGGGGTCGTGGCGCAGAGCTACGGCTTCGAGACCAGCGAGGAAGACCTGGAGTTCGAGGAGAAGGTGGAAGAACTCATGAGGTGAGGACCAGGCTGAACTAGCATGAACTGGTTTGGTTCATGTGAATCAAGGTTTACTGGTAGATTTGACTAGGCTAGCCAAATATCTATCATCCTGTTTGTGTGCTGCTCTTCTTGTCACCTGTACGGTTTTGCAGCGCAGACGGTTTGGCAGTCCACTCAGCTGTGAGAGGGACTGAAATAGAGAGACTGGAATAATCCAGGTTATTGGTTGAATTAAGAGACAATTAGTTTAATTAATTGCAATGATGTGCACTAGTGAGTCAACAATGTTTTACTCTTTTACGTCAGTGAATTCAACTTTCATCAGGTTTTATCCAGGTTTATTCAATATTTTCTTTATTTTCTCCCTGATGCATCCCATAATACATTTATAAATTCTCTCTCCCTCTCTCTCTCTCTGTGTGTGTGTGTGTGTGTGTGTGTGTGTGTGTGTGTGTGTGTGTGTGTGTGTAGAATGGACAGCGCTGTGATTAAAGAGGAGATCAAAAACTTCCTGGGAAACAGGCGGATCTCGCAAGCTGTGGTTGCCCAGGTAACAGGTCAGTGTCTCAGCCCACACTGGCCTTCAGCCAATCAATGTAGAGTTAACTCTACTGATAGCCAGCCAGACAAAGCGACATTTGACATACATGCCATGTTTAATTTGGCTCACTTGTGCCCTCAGTCCCTAATCCAGAAATAATGAACACTATAGTATTCAGGGAACAACTGCAGGGGGAATTCAGGCACCAAATTATGCACCAAACATCTATCGACGTGACGTGTTGGTCGCATAAACAAGAGGACCTGTGTTAGATGTCACCACTTGAAAGCTTTTACATAACGAGCCTGCCATTGTGATATTGAAAACCGCTATGCATCATGGGATTGTAGCAAAATGTCCAAGCTACACGCCACCTAGGTGGCTGCCACACTCCACCTAGGTGACTTCTTATAGGCTCCTCAAAACAAAAGACGCAGGGAGGTGGTGCTAGAAATCAGGTTTATTGCAAAGGTTTGATAATGAACATGGCCAGGGTGCTCCGCTCGTTAAATAGTGCACTCTATTTGGCACAAGGGAACCAATTCAAATAAGGCAACACTTTGTGATACTAAACTAAAAGCATGTCACCTTTTTCTCGATTTCCCCTTCCAGGAATTAGTCAGAGCCGGATCTCCCACTGGCTGGTGCAGCAGGGATCAGACCTGAGTGACCAGAAGAAACGGGCCTTCTACCGCTGGTATCTGCTGGAGAAGACCAACCCAGGTAAAACACACCTCCACACAACAGAACAGGCAGCAGGACCAGCACTTTGACCACCGAATTCAACACCCATTTCATATCATGTCATTATCCAATTTGGGTAAATATACAAGTAATTTACATACTGATACGGTCTTAATCGTTAAACACAAAGTCACATTAGAGTCATAAGCATTCTATGAACAAATTCTCCTATTCCATACTAAACTGAAAAAGATTCCACGGAATGCACATCTATCATATCGGCTACTTACAACGGACGTTTTCTTCTGATTTAATCAAAGAGACAGTTCTACTCTTACTGCATTATGCTGTATGAAAAAGCATCCAATCTGATTGTGGATGTACATCCCTGTTTCACATGACAGTGAAATTAACCTGGGAACAATCTGGCTTTTCTGGTGGCTACACCGCAGTAAAGAGTCTATGGTAGTAAGGCAAGTTGGTCGAGAAGACTGTAGTTCAACTGGGCGGTCCCCCATACCGTCTTTAAGGAATGTTCTACGCTATTGTCAGACAGCTAGTTATTATATTATTACATTACAGCTGGTTGAGGCCAGGGTTGGGAGTTGCAACGTTAAAACAGGTTTTGTGTGTGTTTGTGTGTGTGTGTGTGTGAAGGGGCTACTCTGGCCATGCGGCCCGCGCCAATGGCCATGGACGAGATGGTGGAGTGGCACCAAACCCCACCCTCCTTTGGCTCCATGCCGGGGGGCTCCCGTCTGAGGCGGGGGAGTCGCTTCACCTGGAGGAAGGAGTGTCTTTCTGTCATGGAGAGGTGAGGGGGCGGGGCTAATACCGTGGTCATATTAAACAAAGGGGTGGATGTTGAACTATCTAAAGACCTGTGTGTGTGTGTGTATGTGTGTGTGTGTGTAGCTACTTCAGTGATAACCAGTACCCTGATGAGGCGAAGAGGGAGGAGATTGCGAGCGCCTGCAACGCTGTCATCCAGAAGCCAGGTAGGACCGGCCAGGGAGGGAGCTGACAACACTACAGCAGCAGGACATCCAAGCGCTGTTTAGAGGTCCCATGGCATCTGTCACACGTCTAGGTGGACCTATGCTAGGTGCACTTGGGATGCCATAAGAGACAGGTTTTCAAAACGGCTTCTAACGGCTAATCCCACCTGGTGGCATGTCATGGGACCTTTTCAAATCACCAGGGTTTAAATGTAATGCGTGCATTTCCAGCCTCGATGACGATGGCCCTAACAAGAGTGTGTTTTACGTTGCGCCACACAAGATGGGGTTGTTGTTTTTTTTTTAAAGAGAAAATTGGTTCTAACTAGTTTCTGGGATCACACGAGTATATCCCAAGATATGGGTGATGCTTAGGATCTTTTCTCCGAGGTATAGAAGGACAAACACAGTTGTTGCTCCTAGCACTAATTATGGGTCTGCACCTTTTTTGTACCAGGGCGTGGTTAGTTGACTTAACTAGTGCCGATATGTCTACCTCCAGGTCCCGGGAACACAAAAGGAGCAGTCACATAATTAATGTTATGAGCAATACCGGGGTTTGTCCCACCGTCACGCCTCTGTGAAATAGGTCTATCGGAGGCTCTGGTCTGTTTAATTAAAGTGGATTTTCTGCAGCTAGTGTACACTGCGCCAATCAATACCTATGCATCAACACATGTCAGGAGCATAAAGCAACCATTTGTCTCCACGTTAATGCCAAAATCAATGTTAAGATATGCACGCCTGCAGCCGATAATCTGGTCGCATTATGCATGCTGTATTAGTGACAGATTCCTGCCGGCGGCAGGATGTTGAGTCACATTGGCATGGCTTGTAAAAACCAGGGGCTATTTATAAACTGTAATCATACCAGAATAGATTTGTTGCAGGTAGAGTATTTAGACGGAAACAAATGTTTGAACTTCAAGAGGCTGTGTTCATGAGGCATGGAGAAATAATTGTCTCACACACACACACACACACACACACACACACACACACACACACACACACACACACACACTGGGGAGATGGATGTTTAACTGGCTCCTCCTGACAGGGAAGAAGCTGTCTGATCTGGAGAGGGTCACATCTCTGAAGGTCTATAACTGGTTCGCTAACCGACGCAAAGAGATGAAGAGGCGCGCAAACATAGGTAATATCCTCCACCAACCAATATACATCTCTTGGTAGTACATGTGTGTTTCCATGTTGCTATTCTTTTTGTGTAGTGCGTGTTTTCCATTTTGACAGGATTGTGCAAATATACATATTGCTTTGACCGGCCTGCCAAAGGCTCATAAAGGACCTTTTTTATCCATAAAGTATTCGCAGCATGCACTGCCAAGCAGAACACACTGCCAAGCAGAACACACTTCGTGTTTGTGTGTGTACAAGTGATGCATGAGGCCATAAGGTTCGACCCCCTGATATGTTATGGTGAGTTTTGTGTCTTTTGAAGAAGCAGCCATCTTGGAGAGCCACGGCATGGATGTGGTGAGCCCGGGGGGCCACTCCAACAGCGACGAGGTGGACGGAAATGACTTCCCAGAGCAGGTAGGAGCTGCTGTCCTGCTGACCAAGGCTGACTCCTGAGTTCCAGCCTCCTTCATCTAATAATGTAGACGTTATACACACTATAAGTACTGGGCAGCTCCAAGGGTCATCGGTATAAAGCTGGGGTTTTACTGGGCAGCTCCCAGTGTCCATCATTAGAAGACTGGTTGGTTGAACTGGAAAGCTCCCAGTGTCCACCAGTAGACGGTGGAACTTCTCTTTTTAGCCCCACAATACAGAGACGATAGATAGGTACTGTCTCCTCTCTATAAAGCTGTACTCAGACTACCATGTTGTTTCACCGCAGGGCTCTGAGGTGTCAGTGTTTGACAAGAGGGCAGCAAACAGAGCGTTTGGACTGAGCCGAATAGACCTGTCTTCACCCACACAGGTACGTCTGTATTCGACACCACCCACACACACCACCATCGTGTAGCCGGCCACCACCTAACCTGCGACCTACTCCCCTCAGGTCCCATCTCTTCTCCCCAGCTGGTTGGCTGCCTGGCCGGGCTTGGGCAGGGGGGGGGTGACTGGACAGAAGGGCAACCCTCTGATAGGCCGATCGTTGTTAGGGGCGGGGGCTCAGGCAGAGGCTTCCAGACTGACAGGTGTGTCCTGGTCTCCCCCCTCCCCCTCCCTCCAGGATGAACCCACCAATCACAGCTCACCCACTGAGGTCCAGGACCCGATCAGCTTGGCTGTGGAGATGGCGGCGGTCAATCATACTATCTTAGCCCTAGCCAATCAGGCGTCTGATGGCGGCGCAGGGGGCAGCACAGGAAATGACATCAAGACAGAGACGATGGAGGACGAATGAAGACGGGGCGCCGGAGAGAAGCTTTGGGATGAGAGAGGTGCGTTGGTGTTTGGGTGTGGTTGTTCAAGTTCACGGCTCTACCTCCACCCCCCCCCCCCCTGCTACAGACTGTCCCAGGCACCGCTACATCCCCAAAAATAGAATTATTACTTTGATATAACGCTCATTATTATAAATTAATTATTATAAGCGATTTTTGTTCACAACAGTGGACGGAAGGCAGGTAGGCAGACATGTGAGCAGAAAACGTAAGTCGTAGTTTTAGTCAAATACCTTACTGTGCCAAGAGCCTCCAGGCCACCTGCCTTTCTAAACATGTTGAATATAGCCGAGAGATATCAGAAAATACTTGTCAAGAGAAAATAGACTGACGCGCCGAGGCTTGTCTTTCTGGGTGGAGGAAATTAAAGTTGTCCCTTGTTTGAGTCGTAAGGAGTTCTGCAGAAATCCTAGGATCCCAGTGTGATCTCATGACGTGATGTATGAACCGGCTCTCTGTTGGCTTAGCAGTATGAAACGGATCAAAATAACACGGGAGACGTATTGATAAACCAAGAGGTCTAGAAATACGTGGACAGTAGCGGCTGATTGGAAGCTTGATAATATTAAATGTACACGTCTGTCTTTAGTTGGAGGACTAGCCCTTTGAAAGACTTAAGGACTCAAAAAGGTTAGATTTTTATATGGATATGTTATTCAAATGCACATCAGAGGTTAGGCCTGTTTGTGACTTCCACAATCTACTCTTGAGTCCAGGAAAGTCACGCCACACTGTACAAAACGTTGAGATTTTATGACAAATGTATATGAATACGAAAAGTCCCCACAGAATTCTACCAATCGGATAAGCTTTAAACTTTTATGTCTACTAATTAATTGGGAATCAAAAACAATCTCACATTCTTGGCATAATCATGGCAGGACTACTTGATGTTTTGTTGTACTCAGTCTTGGATCATTGGTGTCACAAACAGGGCAAATAAGATGTGTTATATTAATGCAAATACAACGCATATCTCTTTTAAAAAATGTATCTATTTAAACATTACAAATGTTTCCAAAATACAGATAACTCTTTAAACAAGGTCAGAATTCCATAACCTGTAAATAGTCTAATGCTACAAAGTCAAGGCTACAAAGTGTGGTATCAAAAACAAAATCTGGTTAATTTGCCATGGGCAAAATAACAAAGGGTGGTTATTGTGTGTTTTGAAAAGGGCTCGAGCCTTTAACTGCACTTTGTGCGACTGGCCATTAGCCAGAACCGCGTTGACCTCCTATGGACAAAACAATTAACCAACAAACACATCACACCTGATGATGCATTGAATGTTTTGCCCATACGGTGAAATGTCTGACAGCCTAATTTATGTTAAACAATCTTATTCCCGTACAGAGTTGTCCATATTTCTCCAGCCTCTTACGCCTGATTTCCACCGGGGACGTACGCGCCGCGGAACTGCTGCGAACTCTGCCCTGTGTCAATCCCCACCGGGCGCGTAACGGCAGCGTAGCGCTGCATTGCGAGCCAGCCGTATTCACACGAGATCACGCGATAATCCTAAACCTAATGTACTCACCTTCCACTCCCAAAACTACTGCAATTAAATGCCAGGCTTTGTCCTTTCTGACATTGTCCTTATCAAAAGGATGATTTATTTCATAAATTATTTTATGTTGCTCCACTTCGACAATCAGTCTCTCGTCGTACATGTTGCTGACCCCCTGAGACCCTTTGATTGATTGACTGCTGACCTGGTGCCACCGGTCATGACGTAATGTTGATGTGACGTTGTGATAGGCTACATGAGCTGAGTATTGTGTTTTATTTTGAAAATTGACCGGATGCTCCATGGCTTTTACTTTTTCACTTCCTGCGCGGCTCGATCTGCTCTGTTGAAATTGACGCGGTTCAGCAACGGCTTGCGTCAAAAATAGAAGTGCTGCGGAATGATAGCGCTGCGGCGCGGCGCACCGCGCCGCTCCTTGGACGCTGCTGAGACGTTCCGCAGCGCGCCCGGTGGGGATGGTTTCATTGATTAGAGTGGCAGCGATCAGCAGAGGTGACTGCGGCGCTTACGTCCCCGGTGAAAATCAGGCGTTAGACTTTCCATGTATCAGTGTAAGATACTGACTGACACCAGTCAGACAAGTGGAAAACAAAAGTAACATTTGGGACATTGCTGTCCAAGGCAACTTTAATCTGAAAAGCAACTCAAATGCTTAAGTAGGATGATCAATTACTTAAACACATTTTTAACTCAATTGACTAATGGTGGCATTTAAAAAAAAGTGCTTCACCAGCGCAGAATTGGTGTTAAACTAGAGCTGGCTAGTTAGTGTGTACTTACCAATTAGCACAGGCTAGCTATAACGTTGACACTTGTTAGCCATACCCTTTGACACTGGCTAGCTATACTGTTAGCTTACTATATAGCTTGCTTGTGTTACCACTAACTAGATACTGTTAACACTAACATGCTATACTGTAAATATTAACACAAGCTATCATATTTACACACTAGCCAGCTATTTACACAAGCAAAATATGCTATTTAGACAAGCTATATGTCATGTTAAATCAAACATGTTAAATCAAACTGGTTTGTTTGGTTAAACTTAGTGCTGCCATCAGGTGAAAAGATTCAAGTTTTCATGATTCATGAACATTTATTTTAACAATAAACTATTTACAAATACCTCAGTCTCCAAATCTTATAAGCTAAATACTTGTAAGCTTACTACTTCGCTCCATAGAGTGCTGCTTCAACATGCTACCAGGTTTTACCGTTATAGTTGTATTGAGGATTTCTCAATATGATTAATTTAGATATAATCTCTGGGGTTTTTCAGTTCAACATGGAAGAAACATGCTTCCAACCATACTTTTCAGGGACTATAGAGATCAATATCTTTTGTTTATTAATTGTTTTACGCAAATAGGACAATACTTTTAACACAATCATTATCCTCAGGCACCTGTGAAAAATAATACTTTCTTAGATCTGGTTGGTGGTAAGCGGACACTGAACTGAAGTTCCTCTTGAAAGAGCTAAACCAAACCGGACAAGATGATACTATTGTGTTTCATGACCTCTTCACGTTATTTTTTTTATCTCAAAGCACAGAAGTGCATCATAATATTCTCCAGTTTGACTCCTAAATCTTCCATTAAAGACAAGATTGCAGGAAAACTTAAAAAAAGTAGTTACTTATAAGCTGCCAGGACTGTTGGAAATATACTGTATTAAGCTTCCAGGACTGTTGGCAACACCGGAACTATTGTGAAACAATTGCATCTAAATTCCCCAGGAAACCCTCTAATAGGATATAGAAAATATACCTGATTTCATACGATCACTTACCCTCATTTAAGTAACCATTTTTTTACCAAATCCATTCTCAAGGCTTATGAAGCAGCTTGAAGTTGCACGCTTTCGTTGGGGAAAACCGTATACTGTCTGATTCTAGGAATATTCTGCTGTTTATTCTGGGGTATTTTTTACAAAACTATTCAAGTAGTGTCCATCCAAGAATATATGTTGACCAGGTACCACAAGATTTGTTTTAGACCAAATGTCTAATTTAACTTGAATCCTGAATTATTTCCCACCGAGTGTTTCTTAAACGGAGGCGTTGTTAGCTAGTGATGTTGTACTGTAATCAAATATGTTAAAACAAAATATATATATACATTCACAAATGCTATTGCAAAATATTTTATATCTTTTTTTCTTTTTGTGAAATCTGCCAAGCGGAGACAAAGTCATGTGATTCATTTAAGATGTCAGCATGTTTTATAAAGATTGTTTCAGGACTGTAAGTCATGTCTGTATTACCATGTATGTGTAGTTTTGTTGTAACATGCAGTATCTGCCTCTGGTCTTCCTTTAGCCGTGTCGGAAAAGAGATTATGACAGGCGGAACATGACTGACCTCTGTACAGTGACACCAGATCTCCTCCCTCTCCCGTGTATTAAACCAAGAACGGCCCATCAAGGCTGACCTGAGATCAACCCAATCAGGTCCAGCAGTAAACTGTGGTCAAACAGTATCTAGAGAGCGATAAAAGTTAAAATAATATCCTACATTTTATCACCTACTCTCTGCAAACAGATATTTGTAACAAAAGGTCCATGATTAACCATCATATCAACAGAGACTAGACAGACCAGGCTTGGCTCTGTGGGAAGTGAAACAATAATTGCCACAACACATTGTAGCTCAACATTCACTTCCTTGTCGTGTGATTATTGCATCAGAGAACGTGGGTGATATGGGTGCAGTACCATTCGCGACTAACCCACTTGGCTCCTCCCTTGCAAAGTTACATAGTACAGAATTAAATTGTTTCAAATATTATTCTGTCCGTGTAAATTCTTTTAAATTTGTATTTTTTTATTGAACTCTTCAGATGAAAGAACAAACTTCAAAAGGATGTTTGATTCATTTGAAATGATCAATGTCAGGACGTCCTGTGTTTTGTCTCAGTGTCACTGTTTAGTGCCTTTTTGGACAGTAGACTGTTTTGTAATCGATATGTAGTAATGCCTACATAAGCCTTTTTATTCCTTTTTTTCATCTGTTGAAAAATCCTGATTTAATTTGAAACTGTTTTTATTGCCGTTGTATCCGCCAGGGAATTAAAGTGATTAAAAATGTCTGAACTGAGGATCCATCTCTAGCTCTATCTCTCCATCACACACACAAACGCACAATCTTGTAGCCCGGGTGGACGTCAGCAGTTTGTTCCCTGGGTATCTCTGTACTCAGACGTCTGCACAACGTCTGTTGTGTTTTAAGGACCCCTCAGCTGGAGTGTTTTAATGTCTCAAGGAAACAAGATGTGGAAATGTCCTGTTCTCCCTTGTTATATTAAGACTCCCAGATTAAATGGCTGGGTTTTGCTCCTATTGTAATTAAATTGATTGTATATAAATCCTCTGAACAAATGGAAAGCAAAACGGCTCACAATATTCTCGTTTTCCTCTTTATTTTTTCTTGTCAGGGAGATTATTGTCCAGATGATAAAAGATGGAAATTATAAATGCATTATAACACATGATTATTCTTTGGATTGCAGCATAGAATTACATAAAACATTTAAATTAATCAAAGCTCAAACTTGTGCTTTGTGTTTATAAGTCTAGTATGCTCCAATATACACATAGGTTCTTACATACAGAACAACCGTTCCCACATTAGGTCACTACCACAAGATCAGCACGATGACGTCTCCAGCTTACAACCGCACAATGCCCTCTAGTGGTAGTAAGGAGAATCACAACTGAACTAGCTGACCCTCGTCCCGAAAAGGAGTTTAGAGTAGCTGAATTTAAGCTTCGCCACTTCAAACCCAATCCATGGATAGATATTAGAGTCCATCGGGATTAGATTTATTAGACCTTGATGAGTTAGCTCTTAACACATCCACCAGACGGCGTGGTTCTCAGCAGATCATGGGGAGCGCTTCAACACAACTCGCATCCAAGCCCAAGCCAGGTGAAAATATTTTGTCTTCGGTTTACCGGCTCAGTCCCAACCTAACAGGCACTTGAACCATTCCCCTAACGAGATGTTAAGTGACGTGATGAACGCGAGGGAAGCCTGGGGAACAGAGTTTATCCACTGCTCGTCTTGGGGCAGTGGTGGGCCTTGCTGGGGCCACCAGGTCCAGGAGAGGGCGCTGTGGAGCAGGACATTGGTGGGGCAGTGTTGGGGTCTGAAGGTCCTGAGAGAGAACACCGGGCCAGCACAAAGCACCACGCTGCAGCCGCATCGGGTCCAGAGCCACAGGTCTTAAGAAGTGGGCGCCACCTGCTGGCTGCTATACTTCCTGAGTAATAACCTACTTTTATTGTAATCTAATACTGCAAAACCAACTCATTTAGCAAGCCACATGAGTTCATCTGAATGGAAGGACCATACTTTCACTCTCATTTGTTTTATTATTGTGTGTCTATGGGGGGGAATCACGCCTAGGCAAGGTGTAGATGCAGCCACCTGGGGGCGCTGTGTTGAACCCATATGGGTGGTAACAACTCGAGTTTCATTCTAAAATAAGAGGCATGACATAAGTCAAAAATACTGAAACTTTGCATCAAACCGTTAATAACCGTACTATAATAGTTGACAGCAGGAAACTGATACCATTCAAATAAATATTAGACAATGGGTCGCATTTTTAAATAAAATATTGTGTGTGGAAAAAAAGAAGGAATAGGGTTTAAAAAAAAGCATAGAGAATAGCCTTGCTAAGGCAGGAGAAACACAGATCTGGACCAAATCATAATTACGGGGCGCTGCAGGCCAAACATAAGGACCAGTGCAACCAGATCACTGAAGACGAAAGAGACGCAGCGTTGTGAAGCACCTTTAAAACGGAAATACAACCATCGGATACAGAACCTCGACATTGTCTGGACACATCAAGTCACATTGGATCAGAACTGGTTCCGTAGTGAGGTTCTGGGAGTTGTTAACGTCATGGACTTGACCAATACTGCTGCTGGTTATGTGTCACAGTCAGAGACGACCACACCGCGAAGAACCACTCAAATAAAGGCAGTAACATTGCTACTTATTGGTGGCGTGTGGGACGTCCTGGTTGGGGTGAAGATTCTCGTCTGTATGGCTTAACACCTTGTGTCTGGGTTTTGTAGTTGGAACGGTCCCCTTGAGTTCCAGTTGAAATGTTCAATGTAGGGATGGATCTCCTGGATTTTGGAGCGCAGGATAAGGCCTGTGATCCAGGATGCCGTACGAGTATTCCCACGAGATTCTAAGATGTCATGTGATTCTGGATCATGGAGTCATGTTCATCAGGACAGTCTTCTCTAGTGACCATCCCTAACCAACAGATCACATGCATCACTACCAAGGGTGATGGGGACAACTTTTAGGCTGCTACAGATTCATGAAATGAAAAAGGGTGAAATGAAGCGACCATTTCATAGACAGAAAATTACAATAAAGAAAGAAAACAAGCACGGCAAAATATTTGCAAAATAAACGGTAGCACTACAGTTAAAATTGAAGAGTTTCCCGCTGTATAAGAGATTCCGTCTGATAAAAACTCAAGGCAAAGAAAAATAAAGCCCCATGTCATTTTTTGAAATGTACTTGTCTGAATTGAATTTGAAAATGTTTGATATGGACAAACGTGGAAGAAGACATGATCTGTGAGGCACAGTCATTCAAAGTGGAAGTCTGGCGTGATCTCAAACACTCCCACCACCACTAGGGTAGGAAAGCCTTTAACCAGCCATGGTCGCAGACTCGTCATAGTAACCATGGCACCACGGTACCCGTGGCAGCGCAGAACTCCTAGGGGGTGGTTGGTCATCTGTCAACATGGCAGATTGCAACCACACCCCCCCCTCAGTGATGCTTGGTGGATCCCTTCCTTGCTGGTAATAAGTTTGAGCAAAGCCTACTGAGCCCAACACACACACACACACACACACACACACACACCTTTGATATAACAAAACACAACAAATAGGGAGCATATTCCTCCCCTCTCTTACCACATCAGAGACCACATAAGGAACACACAAGAACTCTCTGACAACCATCCCAAAAGTCCACTTATCGACCAACCATCTATTCAGACCGACAATAACTTTAACTCAGCCTTGACGACTTCCAACATGCCAGCCAATCAATCCTCACCTGCTCAAACATGACAGCCAATAAACCATTTACCACCTTCCCCACCTCCCCTTCAAAACTACCCATGGAAATACCGGACAGCCAACTCTTCTCTTTTAAAAGAATGACTACCAACCATCCAGAGAACACGGAGGAGATTGGGTTAAAGACCATTCGTGGAGCAGATGGATCCACATTTTAAATGGTGCCTCTAGATTGTTATACTTCATAATCCACTGAACGGGTCCCGCGTGATGGACGGAACGCTCCACCGTCAGAACCCATTATGGGAGATGACTGCAGTAATTACTCCATTAGGTTCCTTCAACAACCTAGAATGGCTTTCCTCCAATCCCCAAGGTCCCTCTAGCAGACGGTAGGTTGTTGGATCACTTCCCATCCCAAACTCACATCCACTCTCTTTCAAGTCCACACACACCGCAAAGTGCCTTTTAAATCAATGATAATTCTTCATTATTTTGGCCACATAACCAAGAGCCCTGACTTGTTCAACCTAGACTCATTTAATTAATCCTTGAGCACAACTATATCGGAAATAGGATATTTCAATAGAGTACCCTCCTTTAGAATTTGAATGGGTCCACGGAGCAAAGAGCTCTACTCAATTTACTATTCATGCTTTAACACTACAGCTACATAAACCATTTGATTAATTTACAGGGACATTTACAATGCTAACAGCAGCAGTTCTCATAGAATCACTTGTGCAATATTCATTAAAAAGGCTTTGTAATCGCTCACATCAATAAAAGGCATCTCTAAAATCAATATAAATAGTAAACGCAAAAGGCTTTTGCTCTGACGAACAGAGTCTCCATGACAGTTCGACCTGGTCAAGGTCTTCATCAGCGTCATCCTCATTACGGGGTCCTGCAGCCTAACAATAATAGATCATGGGGATACCGTCTGGGTCTCAGAACCGTCCACAACCGCTACAGGTAGATGTGGAATTATCTGTGATAGTTTTGTAGATGGGACACTTGAGTATTACAGTATACTATCGATAACTATATATTACATGTGCTTCTCTGTGTGTGAAGGCCACAACTAGGTAGATTCCTGTTGTTGGTAATGAGTGAAGCTCTGTCAGATGTACCCCAGGGCGGAGACACACCGTGGGGATACACAGAGACACAGTTCTAATGGAATGTTCAACAGAGACACTCCCGAAAATATGGATTACAAATATTCCCAAATCTACTCAATTCATCTGGCGCCACCATCCCAACGAGACATTATTTAGTCTCCCAGTCAGCAAACCAGAGAATTTAACAAGGAGTACCCTAGCTTACACGGCTCACCCAGTAAGATTCAATGCATAGTAGAGATTGCGTCCTCTGCAGGTAGCAAAAAAACGAAATGTGCTCAACTCCTCCCAAATCTACCTCCTCTGCTCCTCTCCAGCCACACATGCAAGGTACCACCAGGCCATCACAACACCCCAAAACAACAAAAACAACAACGTGGGACAATAAACATTCATCGCACATCATGACTTGGCACATGAAAACAGCCCTTCAGCCGCTGCAGGCTATAAATAAAGACACTCCATGGAGCAGTGGATCCCCCACTCTACGCGACAGGATATGCATTTCAACAAAGAAGAGACTTCCAGCGGATTCCGACTGCTGCTCAATACTGCTGGAGATATGGATGACTCGGGTACATTTTGCCATCGTTCATCCACAGACCACTTGGATATCACTGCTCAAGCAGTTCAGAGGCTCTATTTCCTCTTTATCCTTTCACACAGACACTCTCCCGCTTTGTTAAATCGCTGTGCTTTGGAAGAAATATGCTTCCGAGGTTGAACCAGCTGAGTCTGCGCTTTCCCTCTGCTGCTCCCAAACGTCTCCAACGCGACAGACGACGCCTCTTAAGTCATTCAGGTGGAACGACATTGTAACTGACAAGGTAACCGATGAGCTCCCGTTGGCTTTCACCGTGTGGAACAGAGAGTCAGCCATTTCCATCTGTCCCAGTCTCAGCTCCAGTCACATTAAACTCCCACGTAAGGCAGCCTGCTCCTTTTGCTGCTTACTGCCTCCAACAAGAAAGACCACACACAAACACACACACACCAGTCTCTGAGATCACCTCACACCTAAAAACAAGGTTTTGCTGCGTTCACAAACACAACTCGGAGAAAGAAAAAGATTAACTCGTTCATGAGGATGAAAGATTATGTCAGTTACGGAGATAAAAGAACGACTCTTTCACAATGATAATAAAATAAATGTTCATGGAGATAAGAGATTAAAACTCTGTCACGATGAAGGCACGTGTGGGGAAGGGGGGGGGAGGGATGGTTTCTGAATTTAAGACCAAAAAGGACTCCTCAGAAGGCCTGGGGGGGGGGGTCCTCGAGTGGGTTTCGGACACCCAGATGCATGCTGGGACACAGCAGGGGTAGGGAGGACGATGAAGGGGCTCCCAGTGAAGGGCTTCCTCCTGTTAATCGCATGGGGTCGGGGGTAAAGCCCAGGAAGTGTTGTTGTAGCGGCTCAGGAAGTGGCTGCGAGGCAGTCCGGTCAGATCTCCTCTTTCTCCACCGCCGCCCAACGGCCTCCGGGCACGTCTCTGCCGCTTGTTTGCGTGGACCCCACCTTCGCCGGGCAGTCTCGTCTTTATCCACCAAAGACTCCGCTCTGTTAGCTTAAATATATATGACTGTCTGTCCCTTCCGTGAGGCCGCGGCGCGGGCCCGCGGCGCTGCTGGCGCGCCCCACCCCCCCCTTCAGCTGCTCCACGACTTGCGGTTCTCCGCCCGCCGACCCGTCGACATGCTGTTGCCGCGGAGCACGGGCACGTGGGCGGGGGGGCAGAGCTCCGCCGACGGAGGCGGGGCGGCGGCGGCGCGCCGCTTGTCCCCGCCGCGGATGCCGCGCTCCCGCCGGACCACCCTGTCGGGCCGCACCATCACCCCGTGGCCCGGGGTGCAGCGGAAGTACTGGCGCCCCCCGATGGTGCCGTCGTTCTTCCCTGGAGGGAGGGGGGCGGTGGGGAGAGGAGGGGGGGCTGTGTTAGTGAGGGTGGGGAGTGAACCATATTCACGTTAATTGAGACATCCTTTTATACTTTATTGAATGACGCTTTCAATTAAATCCCCTACCGATAACCCACCCATTGTAAATCCTAAAGTACCGGGTTCTACGAATATCTTTACTGTACCGAGAGCAATATATTGTTTCCTTAAGGGCATTGGAGCACCTGCTCAGTGCCCCTAATGTAAACCTTAATGTGTTAGGGTAGCTATCCCACATCAAGGTGATCTCTAATTAGTCTGATTTCTACATTTTTAACAACGAAGACAGCCTTGATGATGATGATGGAACGGGGGCCGACGACCACGGGAACGTACCTGTGGGCGTGTCTAGTTCCACCCCCACCCAGACTCCAGCAGCAAAGTCTGTGCTCCCCACGTAGCGCACCGTCCCACTCTTACTGCTCCCCACTGTCACAAACGCCCCCTCCGTCAGCCAATCGGGGAGCACCTCGTCGTGACAACGCCCATCGTCGTCCTCCAGCTGGATTTCCAGCCGGTCGCAGGGCTCACTGCTGTGATTGGCTGAGCTGCTGGCAGCGGGCGTGGGGGGAGACTGAGAGGGAGAGGAGGCCACAACACCGTTCCGGTCAGGGCCCTGGAGCGGCTGCTGTTGGGTTATGGGAAACGGAGCCTCTGACGCCTTCGGCCCCCGGGCCTCGGCAGGAGGAAGGAGTGGGGAAGGGGTGGAGGAACGGACGGGGTCACTGCCGGCGACGGCCTCCGACAGGGTTACCATGGAAACACTGGTGGAAAAGTAGCCGCTGGACGACTGGCTCAGGGGGCTGGGGGGCGCGGCCTCATGCGGGTCATGCACAGGAAGAGGAGGGGCTTCCGTAGACTCGGCCGGCCTGTCTTTGGGCGGGGCTACGCTCTGCCCCAGATTACCAGCCTACAGGAAAACCACGGCGACCGTCACCACGTCACGCACACAGGAGGAAACCATGGTAAAGGTCACCACAACACACACAAACAGCAGGGAGAGAGAGAGAGAGAGAGAGAGAGTTTCAGGACAAAGACAGCATGCAGACACTGGACTTGACCTCTAACATGGGACATTACAACACATGTTCAACTGTAACCAGGGCAGCAGCAGGAAGGGGAGGAGTCATGCAGGAGGCTGCTGCACTACGAGCCGCCCAGGCAGAAACAGACTGGACGGACTGGTGAACCCACCGCCTCACTCCTCTTGGGGAAAAAGGGAGAGAGCAGGAGAGAGAGAGAGAGAGAGAGAGAGAGAGAGAGAGAGAGAGAGAGAGAGAGAGAGAGAGAGAGAGAGAGAGAGAGAGAGAGAGAGAGAGAGAGAGAGAGAGAGAGAGAGAGAGAGAGAGAGAGAGAGAGAGAGAGAGAGAGAGAGAGAGAGAGAGAGAGAGAGAGAGAGAATGAGCAGAGTGAGAGAAAGAAAGATGCAAGGGTTTGGAGACGTTTCTCACCGTGTCGTTCCGGGCTCTCTCGTCCCCTCCTGTTGATGTCACGATTCGAGATACATGCTGCAAGACAAAAAGTTTAAGTTAAAGCACTGCTCCTAAACACAGATCTGTGCTTTTTCTTTATAGATAGTAAGTCTAGACGCAGCGTCTCTAGATGCAGCGTCTCTAGATGCTGCGTCTCTAGATGCTGTAGTTCTAGATGCTGCCTCTCTAGATACTGTAGTTCTAGATGCTGCCTCTCTAGATGCTGTAGTTCTAGATGCTGCGTCTCTAGATGCTGTAGTTCTAGATGCTGCATCTCTAGATGCTGTAGTTCTAGATGCTGCGTCTCTAGATGCTGCGTCTCTAGATGCTGCGTCTCTAGATGCTGTAGTTCTAGATGCTGCGTCTCTAGATGCTGCGTCTCTAGATGCTGTAGTTCTAGATGATGAGTCTCTAGATGCTGTAGTTCTAGATGCTGCGTCTCTAGATGCTGTAGTTCTAGATGCTGCGTCTCTAGATGCTGTAGTTCTAGATGCTGTAGTTCTAGATGCTGCGTCTCTAGATGCTGCGTCTCTAGATGCTGTAGTTCTAGATGCTGCCTCTCTAGACGCTGTAGTTCTAGATGCTGTAGTTCTAGATGCTGCCTCTCTAGATGCTGTAGTTTTAGATGCTGTAGTTCTAGATGCTGCCTCTCTAGACGCTGTAGTTCTAGATGCTGTAGTTCTAGATGCTGTGGTCCTGGATGGTTCTATGCAGCCTCTCTCAAGGGGACAATGACCTCAGACCTAGGGTGCAGTGACCTCTGACCTGCTGAGTGTTGGGCGAGGGCCTCAGCTCCTTCTTGTCGTCGCGCACCGGGAACAGAGACTTGAGCAGTTTGGGCATCTGAGGAACCAGCGCTTTGACTGAAAGATAAGAGGCAGCAAGCCCTGAGCGACCTGGGGGGGGAACGGGAGGCAGGGGGGCCGGGGAAGTGGACGAAGAGAGGAAGGAAGAGGTGTGGAAGGTACAGCAAGCGGACAGATTAAGACAAGGAAGAAATGCAAGCCCAGGAAATGGCCCAAATAAAGGTGGTCGACAGAGGCTGACTTAGGTAGCCAGACCAAAGCCATGGTGAGATTGTCAGCCATACTATTCAGATGTTTCTTAATCGTATGACTGCCAATCTCACCATCTTCAGTGAAACACCAACCGCCTCAAAATTAACCGAAAAGGATTAATTTTTCCCAAGGCTTGAGCAGCATGACCTCTAGAAGTGAAGTGCTATATTATACCACGGATGGACACCGCTAGTCATGTCTAGTAAGGCTGACAGAAATATTCACGTTGAATGACATTCAGCAGATTTTAAGGGGAGATTGACAGCCAAAAGATGAGACTTGAGGGATTACAGATTAGAGTTAACAGCCATAAGAACAGAGAGCAGGATTAACCCACAGTGTTAAGAGAGACGGACCACCAAAGAAAGGAGAGAATCACAGACAGAGAGTAGAGGACTGATGTAGAGGCAATATGGTGTGTGTGTGTGTGTGTGTGTGTGTGTGTGTGTGTGTGTGTGTGTGTGTGTGTGTGTGTGTGTGTGTGTGTGTGTGTGTGTGTGTGTGTGTGTGTGTGTGTGTTGGTGTGTGTGTGTGAAGATAAAATGAGAGGGGAGGAGAAATGTTGGAGCATAGACCAGGAGGGCAGAAGAGAAGGAGGAGGGCAGTACACTAGAGAGGAGGAGGGAGGGTGGGGACGGTTGCTACCTTGCTCAGGGTCCTGGGTGGGTGAGGTGGGTGAGGAGGCTGCACTGGGGGTGGGGGCAGGGGGAGGAGGGGAGGGGGTCAGAGACGGCCGAGGAAGACTCCGGTAGAACTGGGAGGGCATGAAGATATCCTGCTGGCTCTCCCATCGGCCCTGACGCACGCACGCACACACACACACACAAAATGAACATGACATAAGGCTTCATGTTATCTGTTAACTGTTGTTATCAAACTGTTTATATTATCAAATGCAAGTTTTACATTGCCTAGCAATACAAGGAAGAGGTGGGAGAATAAAGACTAGGCTACCTTGTTGTCGTCCACCATGCATGAAGAAGACAGGTCCTGTCTGCTTCCAGACAGCTGCACAGACAACATGTGATCAGTACACACACACACACACACACACACACACACACACACACACACACACACACACACACACACACCGGTCCTCCCCAAGCTCTAAATGCTGTTGTAGCATATACTGCATTGCACAGTAAGGTATTTATTGATGTTGATTCATATGGTACTCTATTGTAGTGTGGTAATAGGAATGGGGTCTTACCCTGTGGACAGACGGGGAACTTAGACTCCTTCTGTTACCCCTCCCTCTGCCAGCAAGATGCTCCTTCACCGCTACCTCCTATCATACACACATTAAAGCATGAACATTAACAAACTCACAACATTTGACATATTACTGTCTTATCTTACGAGTGATGGAACTGAGACAATGTGAATAGGTAGAAAATGAATGTCTAGTCTCATTCTAAAGAGCTGTAGTTTGTGTGTGTGTGTGTGTGTGTGTGTGTGTGTGTGTGTGTGTGTGTGTGTGTGTGTGTGTGTGTGTGTGTGTGTGTGTGTGTGTGTGTGTGTGTGTGTGTGTGTGTGTGTGTGTGTGTGTGTGTGTGTGTGTGTGTGTGTGGTAATGTACGTGCCCATTACCACGCACACACATTGCATGTTGACGTGCGCGTGTCTACCTGTCTGAGGCGATCTAGGGTGAGGATGTTCTCCACTGCCAGAACACTGCGCAGGTACTTTTCGATGGCGGCCTCGTTGTCCGACGTCTCTGCGTTTTGAGAGTTGGTGGCCTGACGAGCCAACATCTCCCTGTCCTCCGAACCCAGTGGGTCCTGAGACAGAGGCAGCGAGACACAGAGAGACCGACAGACAAAGAGATGGACAGAGAGACAGGCAGATATATAAAGTCAGTCAGAATTCCCTTCCTTCCACTTTTATCTCTAGGCATCTTGAGCATGACACCCAACAACTACCTGATTATTAATGACATGTATTCAATTCTAGTAATAGTCCACATAATAATTCTAGTAATAATCCATATAGAAACCGGGGCACAGACTTGGGGTGGGACAAAATATTGATACAGCGCTATATCGTCGCACTTCTTCGTGCGATACGAGAATCGGTAACCTGGCGCTAAATAAATATATTTTCATTCATTAATAGAAAATAAAAAAAAAGAATTTAAGACGAGTTACTGAAAAACTCAGTTTGGTCATTTTGTATTCATAATTAGACATTATTGTGAGGGTTTGTTATAGGATTGTCTAACAATATATTAATTAATCGCAGAATCGCGATATTATCTGTATTGTGGGCCATGTATCGTATCGCGAGGCGCCCTGCGGTTCCCACCCCTACAGCAGACACTCATCTGGGCGCCTCACCCCGGGGATGTTGGAGACCACCTCGAAGGTGACCCCGCAGCCGGGGATGGTGCTGCGCGTGGACATGCGCTTCAGCAGGTTGTGGGCGAAGCCCTGGCGCCCGGGGTTCACGCTGACGCACACGCGCTTCCTCAGCACCAGCTGCATCTCGGCGGGGTGGCTGAGCTGCACGGCCACGCGCAGCGTCAGGTACACCCGCTGCTCCGGCCACGCCCCGCCGCCCCGGCTCAGCTGGGGACACTCGTGGACCGTGGAGTCCCAGGAGGCCTCCGCCTTCACCTGGAGCACAAGGCACGCGGCGAGGTGACCCACACGCACACGCACACACATCCATATGGCATGCATTATACATTTCGGCATTTCTATTTTATAATATTCAACGATTTTGAATAATTTTGTTATGTTAATGCTGTTTACCTTTCTATAGGGTTAAAGTGAAAATTAACCCCTTCTACATTGTAAATACATTGCATTTGGTTAAGTTGGTTATGGTGGAGAGAGAAATGTCATGTAAAGTGTTTTTGCACATCTTTAAACTGCCCATATCCTTTTGGAATGAATCCATAAGGTTTGGGGTGCTGACCTCTTCGTCGTAGTGTTTGACGATCTGCAGGTCGAAGAAGTCGTCCTCGTCCTCTCCGTTCAGAGTGGCGTCTAGACCGCCAGCCTCTGGAGCAGACATCTGGTCCTGGGAGCTCAGGTCGTCAGCTGCACGCACACACACACACGCACACGCACATACACACACACGCACACACACACACCACGCCGACAGGGATAGAAGGTAGACAGGGTTAGATGAGTCGACCCAGGCAGACAGTGAGTTATGATGAGAGGACAGGGTTGTACCGACAGCCTTTAGTCCGACCGGCCTATGAAGGGCTCTGTACCGGCCTAGATCCCACGACCATACGTACCGCTCAGCTCCAGGAAGAGGACAGGGGTGTGGGTTTCCATCCCGGGAGGGGGTACCCTGCAAAAAACAGAGGAGGGTTAAACAGCATGAAACAAAAGAGCGCTGAACCACAAGCCTGCAGGGCCTCGAGCCAAACTGAGGCTGGGCCCCCGAACGTACCACTCTGCGGGGGCCCCGGGGATACCGCTGCCGGAGAAGGGCACCATGACGGCGTTCCTCTCCTCCGTCAGGGTCAGACGCCACTCCAAGAGCTGGGCCTCTCTCTCCATGTCATCCTCACACTTCTCTGCTTCAAACACGCACACACAGAAGTATACACAAACATTACAGAAATATATACAAATATTCTACACACAAACATATGCACAAATTATTAGTCATTAGACAGACAAATGTGTACAATTAGTAAATACACAAACAATCACACCCACGTGCAAACTACTGACAAACACACACGCATAAACATAGATAAGCAAACATGACCAAGACATTATCCAGACAGAAAGGGCTCGCAGTGGGTTACCAGGTTTGGTGACGATGGCCTGTAGGTGTTGGTCGAGGTACTCCTGTCTCTTGGTCAGGGCAGCGAGCCACTGGCGCCTTAACCGCTCCAGATCCCTGTCCTACCACACACACACAAAACAATAAAGACTCTTTTCCCCTGAGCGAACATATCTATATATTTCTCAAAACATCAGCAGGAAAATAATTGTCAAAGTACATCAAGCATCCAAAACCCCACAACTGTTAACAGAATAGACCAACCACACTCAAGAAACACTGAATAGAGACCTGACTGGGGGTCTGATCTCAAGCTAAGTGGGGGTCAAATAGAGATCTACAGGCTTTTGCTCAGATACCTGGTAACTGTCCATGTCTTCCTGGGACTGCTGGGAGCCCCCGTTGGCTGCGGGCTGGATCTCAACGCACCCAACAGACACAGCCAGGATCAGCTCAGCGATCAGGGGCATAGTGCCAGAGTCCTGCACCGAGCACACCTCCACCTGGATCCGCCGAGACTGGCCCTGAGAGGGGGGAGGTCAACAGCCATGGGTCAAACCTCACACGTTTTTATTTTTTACCTGAACAATCATTTAAGTATGTGAGCAGCAAAATAAAACGTGGAGAGCACAATTATTATGCAAAAAGACCCAAGACTCACACTCTCTCTCTCTCTCTCTCTCTCCCTCTCTCACTCATAATGCGCTGTGTGCTTTGCGTCGTTTGAAAACATGATTCTTATTTATGTCGCGCTACAAATAGACAATTCAGTGCTCTGTATGCGTTGGGCTTTACTTGAATAAGCATTTTAGAATGAGTCATAGATACAACCATCTTATGGAATTCATCTAGTTTGTTCACACATATTATTCCATATTAAAATGCAAAACAAGTTTTCCTACTGAAAGAATATGTAATAATATTCAATGTACATATGACAGCCCTACAACAAACTAAGAATCAACCAGTAAACAACAGAAAAACAAAAGTAGTAGTATGACAGAAGAAAGCTTTTGGAAATCACCTGTCTGAGCTGGAAGATCCCGCCTGTACACACGTCCTTGGCGGGCACCACCTCCACAGGGACAAACTCCCCCTGCTCGTTGATCTCCAGGATCTGAACCCACAGCTCCAGGCGCCGTGTTACCTCGCTCCACCTGCAGGGGGCGGCGACGACAACAAGCACAATGTTTACCATTGGAGAGGCAGACTCCTGAGCTCACAGGACACTCAGGCCTGGATTCAAACCTACGTTTGTGTGACTTGGTGTGTTCATTCATGGGTGTGTTCCTTCGTGTGTGTTCCTCCGTGTGTGTGTTTCATCGTGTGTGTTCCTTCGTGTGTGTGTGTTCCTGTGTGTGTGTGTGTGTGTGTGTGTTCCTTCGTGTGTGTGTGTGTGTGTTCCTTCGTGTGTGTGTTCCTTCGTGTGTGTGTTCCTTCGTGTGTGTGTGTGTGTGTGTGTGTGTGTGTGTGTGTGTGTGTTCCTTCGTGTGTGTGTGTGTGTGTGTGTGTGTGTGTGTGTGTGTGTGTGTGTGTGTGTTCCTTCGTGTGTGTGTGTGTGTGTGTGTGTGTGTTCCTTCGTGTGCGTGTGTGTGTGTGTGTGTGTGTTCCTTCGTGTGTGTGTGTGTGTGTGTGTGTGTGTGTGTGTGTGTCGGCCTCTGTGTGTTTGTGTGTGCCTGTGGTTGTGTGTGTGTGTGCGAGCGTGTGTACCGGTCTCTCAGTGTCCGGGTCTTGGCCTGGATTATGCTGAGGTCCCAGAGGGCTGGGTTCCTGGCCGGGTCAGCCTGCCTGTGGCCGTAGACCTCGATGGCTACGGCTCCCTCCGTCAGATACTCAATGAACTCCTCCGTCACCGACACAGCCAGCTCCTGAACACAGAAATATCTTTTCTTTATATCTTTGAGTTCTTTCCATTTCCAAACCTTACTATCTGCCTTCCTATCACCACGTCGGTGATGTGGAGATAGGAAGGCATTAATAGAAAGCAACGGATACAATTACACGGTTTAAACTAAGACACCAAGATAAAAACATGCCCTGCAACTGTATGCCTCTGTACAGAAGTCCCACTGTCTTCTAACAAAACCCTATCTCTGTAGAGTTAGAGGGTTTGGGGAGCATCACTAAACCGGATGGTCTTACTCATGATTACACGAGTAAGGATGTCATTGTTTCATTCATATATTTTTTTCCTCTATTTCTCAATGCATAACAAAATGGCAGTCAGACCCAATGTATTATGTTACTATTAGTAAGTAAAGATTATAACACGCATAAGCAGCTAACCTCAATCCCCGCAGCAAGTAACACTAGCCATACACATTCAAGAAACAATGGAGGTTTATATATATATTAAAAAAATAATAATAATAAAAAGAGAGAGAGAGAGAGCGACCTACCTTGCAGCTGTCGAACACCACCATGCAGTGGGGGTCTTTGGCCCCAGGGGACGATGTGGATGTGTCCACCTCAGGGGCCACAATGATGGGCTCCGGCTGGTCCCAGAAAGAGTACTGGCAGAAGACGAAGTTGGAGAGGTATTGGGGCAGCCCTGTTGCCTGCAGGATCTTCAGCTGCAACGCAACACACGGGTCAGAGGTCAAACCAAGAGAGGCAGGCCGGAGTCCAGAGGTGTACGGCCAGGATGGCTTCCAGAAGGAGTACGTATGCCGATGTGTGTTTACTGTGAGAGTGAGTGAGTGAGTGCAGAGTGCGTGACTCGCGAGTGTGCTCACCATGCAGACGAGCTTGCGGTCCTGGTTGTCCACGTCAGGGCTGCTGTCTCCTTCCTCCCCCCCGCCGACGCTGTCCTGGAACCCCCCCGCGACCCGGATCACCTCCACGTGGAGACGCCCTGCCACCTGACCCGCATGGTACTGGACGTTTAGTGTGGACTAGAGAAGCTCAAATAATGATGATGGCTACCACAACTGGTACGCATGGGATGTCTTGAGAAACACGTATGCATAAGATCATTGGAGAAGTACGAAAAAAATCAATATGCTACTAATATGTGGATGTTATCTTTCCTTTGACTACTTAAACGCTACAATTCTATACCCTTAACAGGCTCGTAGCATCTAATAGAAAATAAATATAGAATATTTTTGGGTCCTTTAACAGTTCCTGGCACTGTGTCCATGTGTGCTTGTGTATGTGTGTGCATTTGTGCGCGTGTGTGTCCATGTGGCCGCCGCATGTGTGGGTGTGTGAGGGGGAGCGTGGAGTCCATACCTCCCCCTTCTGGTTGATGATGGGCACGGCGTACTGCAGCTTGACATCGTAGAAGAGACAGGACAGGAAGACGTTGGCCACGCCGATCAGACTGTGGTTCTCCTGCTCGTCGAAGAACGGGTCGGCCCGCCGCAGGTACGAGCACATCACCTGGGAGAGGGGGCGAGGGCGAGCGAGGGACACGGCGTTCTTCAAAGCGACCTGATCTTACATGGTCATCATTTACTCTCCCATGGGTAAGTCGCAGGGTTGTCATTATGACTGAAAGGGCGGGGATGGTCACCCTCAACTTTGGCATAGTCACTGAATGAGTTGTCATGGTAACCGAGTGGGTCATTGCCGTAAATACTCAAAAAGGACGGTCGGGTCGACCCACCATGGGAACTCCCAAGGTTGCCGTGGTTACCGAGTGAGTTGGCCGTGTTAGCGGATGGGTTGTTGTCATGGACACGAAGTAGGTTGTTCTGGTAGCTCCGAAGTCTAGTCATAGTTACTGATGGTCAAGTAGTGTCGGTAGCTGGCCAGGTTGTTGGGGCATACCGAGTGGGTAGTCACGGTAACTCACGGGGTTGTCGTCGTCAAAGTCCTTCCACTCCTGGTAGAGGTCCCTCATGTCCACCAAGCGGTTCTCCATCTTCTCCAGAGTCCAGATCTGCTTGGCCCGGCCCTTCCTCCTCACCTGGACCGCTGGCTCGCTCAGCACGGCGTCCCGCTGCACACACCGTAAAAAACAAACACCGTTAAAGAGATGATTTCCATTGTAGGCGGTGATGTGCCATGTCCGTTACCACGTGGGACGCAATGAGATTCGCTGTGCAAACAAACAAACTATGTGTATTTATAACGACCTGGTTAGCATTAAGGTTGGGGGTGTGTCTCGTGTGTGTGTGTGTGTGTGTGTGTGTGTGTGTGTGTGTGTGTGTGTGTGTGTGTGTGTGTGTGTGTGTGTGTGTGTGTGTGTGTGTGTGTGTGTGTGTGTGAGATGCAGCCTCGCTGTGTGTCTGCTGCGTGTCTTTCACCTTGCGGTTAGCGTTGAGGTTATCCGAGGGGATCTGCAGGGTGACCCGGTACTCAGTGAGCTTGTCCAGCTCCTCGGCGATGAAGCCAGCCTCCTGGACGAGCAGGTTGGCCCTGACGATCTGCTCCCTCAGACGCCGCAGACTCCGCGTCAGGACCGCCTCTCTGGGGGGAGTGGGGGGGGAGGGAAGGATCAGTGAGAGGAGTAATGATGGATAGCTCTAGAAACCCTTTAAGACGTCTCTGTTGAATCTCTGTCTCCTATATCCGTCCCTGTCTCTCAGTCTCTATCTCTATTGGAGTTCACAGTGGTTTACTGTCTTGTACTTGCTGCCGTGGCTCCTGAATGTCTCGACTGGGATCAATAGAATCCTATCTCCACTTATCTTATTCCTAGATTTGTTTCAGATTCCAAGGACTTCTAAATGTGCAGCAATAAGCACAACAGGGAACAACAATGACATCCACATTGCCGTAATATAAACCACTTCAACATTGACCTTATTCTCCTAACAGCCATATTGATTTGTTGTTGTCATTCTTGGAACATTGGGAAAAAGTTGAAACCCGACGGTAATGCAATGGGACAATGGAATGCAGAACTAAATAGCATGCTTTGAGTTGTCAAGGTTTCCAAAGAGTCCAGATGCTTTCCCCCGTCCAGCTAAGCGATATGGCCACTCGTCGAATAACGTCTATAGTAACATCAGAACGGATGAGGTCCCCCACCTCTCCTCACTCCACTGCCTCAGGCGGCTCTGGGCGCTGGTGGAGTGGGACATGCCCCCCATGCTGAGTCTCTCCAGGCTGCGGTGGTGGGACTGTAGGCCCTGGCCGGGCTGGCCGGGCTGGCTGGCCTGCCCGGGCTGGGGGGCTCCTCCCTGGCCCGACAGCCGGTCGGGGTGCAGCCTGCGCCGGAGCTGCTGGAGCTCCTGCTCGTACATGAGCCTCTGGCGCTCCAGGGCCGAGCGCTTCTCCTCCTCGTGCTGCCGCTCCAGGGACTGCAGGACGGCCTGCATGGGGTCTGGAGCACATGGGGGGGGGGGAATCTTACTTCTATAATGTGATTTATTACAGAGTAAAAAGGGGGTAATCACATTTCCTGTTTTACTTCCTGTTTAACGACATCCTGTGTAATGTTTTTATGATTTGACCCTTCAGGGATCGACTGGTTCTGGTGAGAGTGCTGCTTACTATCAAAGTAGATCAGGGGACAAGATTGGGTTGTTTTTCAGTACCACTAAGACTAAGGTGAGACAAATACAAAATCCTACAGTGAAGAGGAAAATAGTGAAAACATGAGTGAGAGCTGTAGAGGAAAGAGTTTATCGTGTTGGACTACAGAAAGAGAGGCTTAGAGTTAAGGTTTGGGTGAAGGAGAGTTTAGATTGTTAGATTGATAACAATAAGGACATTTCCTGCCACAACCAGATTTCAGAAAGAGTATTTTCCTTGAGCGAATCTTGGTTGGACACAATAACAAACCGACCGGGATGAAGTGAATGGTAAAGAAAATTGTTGTAGTTCTTTGGCGGTTATCCTTTCCATAATGTTAGAACACAATCTGAGCCGTCAATGACAAAAACAATCCCTTTTAGAGGACGTACTAGGCGCTACAGGCCCAAGAGATATATCCCAGCCCGTTTCTGTGGATTACGGCTGCAGCTTTCTCGCACAAAACTGGACCAATTTCTAAAATAGTCTGCATGAGTCCCCTACACCCAAAACGATCAGAACATAAGGTCCAGGTTCAAAAAGATGACAGATGATTCCACTACTCTAATTATAGGGTACAACTCGTGCATCTTTCTCTGCAGCACTTCCCCCTCCACCAAACTATTTTTTGTGGGAACCCCTGGTTTGGACTACTAAATTGCTTTCAATTTTAAGACAGATGGAAAGACAATGACAGACAGACAGACAGACAGACAGACAGACAGACAGACAGACAGACAGACAGACAGACAGACAGACAGGGTCTGAAGGACAGACAGACAGACATGGACAGAAAGACAGACAGACAGGCAGACAGACATGGACAGAAAGACAGACAGACATGGTCCGAAGGACAGACAGACATGGACCGACCGACATAGACAGAAAGATATCGACATAGAGACAGACATACATGGACAGAAAGTCTTGGACAGTCGTCAACAAACAGAAATGGACAGAAATAGGCAGGCAGACGTAACCAGACAGACACTCATCCGGGCGTATCTTACCGTTGGATCCCAGGGCCTTCATCATCACCTCCGTCTGGGCAAACTCGTAGGAGAAGCTGACCTCACTGGAGACCTCGCTGGCAGAGTCTGCGTCGGCGTCTAGCTGCTCATTGCTGCCACTGTTCTTCATCTGACCGCCCTCGCCCTCCTCCTCCTCAGCCCCACGGGGACGCCGCTTGGGCAGGTTTATCCTAGAGGAATCATGGAAGGAATTCTGTTAACAAACCGAATAACATTTTCTAACGCAGAACAGTGTTGCAATGTCCCTCTCACACCAGCAGGTGATGACTGACTGTTCAGTCAATTGTTCATAGACTTAATCAAAGTAAGACTAACTGATTACATGTGACTGGCTTTTTCAGACAGCTTTGTTCTGGTGCCAAGGTATAAATGACAGTTGACAGTTGATTTAGTGGGCTACCCGGTGACATACCTGAAGAAGTGGCTGTGGCCTAAGGTGGTTATCATAATGACTGGGGATGTTCCTGAGGCAGTAGTCGTTAGCTTAACATTGTAACTAAATTAACTGGGGGCCGCTTAGCTGCTGTTGCTTAAAAGGGTTATTACAGTGACTGGTGCTTAGCTTGGTTGTGACCTTAACAGAGTTACAAGAGTGACTGGTGGTGTGCATGGAGAAGTGTTTTTTGCCTTAACACGGTAGGCATAGTGACTGTTGGTGTGCCTGAACAAGTGGTTGTTGACCTGACATGGTTACCATAGTGACCGGTGGTGGTGTACCTGAAGAAGTTGTTGCTAGCTTAACATGGTTACCATAGTGAGTGGTGGTTGTGGTGTGCATGAAGAAGTGGTTTTTGCCTTAACATGGTTACCAGAGTGACTGGTGGTGTTGTACCTGAAGAAGTGGTTGTTACCCCACAGGATTCTGTCACCATGGTGAAGCGGTTGAGGATTGGTGACCGGAGAGCCGTTGATACACGTACTGCAGAAACACATGACACACACGACAGATACACACACACACACACACTATAATTAACAACTGGTATAAATATGTAAAAGTCTAGACCGGTCCAGTCTAGACCCAATAAAACCATGTGTAGTGGCGGTTCCTTAAGTCTGCATCACAGAGACTCCCAGACTTCGTACCGTGAGTTAGGGTAAGGTGTGAGCACGACGGCCCACTCTGTGGTTATGACGATGACACAGTGCTCCGCCTGAATGCCCATTCCACACAGCTGGATGTCCTGGGAATCTGCTGAGCCCACCTTTGTGTGCTCCTGAAACACAGTCAGACAAACACACATGAAAGCTGTATGTAAACATGGTTAATTTTGGCATTTACCGGACACTTATTTTTTGCTAATTTAAATGATGATGAAAATAATGTATGTGCATGTTATTTGGTGTGAACACATTTACATTTACATTTAGGGCATTAAGCAGACGCTTTTATCCAAAGCGACTTACAAATAGTACATTTGTCAGAAGGTGAAACAACATGAAGCTCAAATGGGTGGTGCAAATACATAGTTTCACGTATTCAGATTCAACTTGTTATATTATGGTTGCATTATTTTATACTTGTTCCATGGCCCCATTTGAGAAAGGATGCACTAGAGGAGGCTGCTGAGCCCTAGAGTGATGTGAGGGGTAGGGCTCACTCTACCTTCAGGTAGTACACCAGCAGCTCATTGAGGGCCGGGTCAGCGTTCAGGTTGACCAGGAAACACTTGTCGTCTCCCACTCGGATCCCAGAGGACTGCAGAGAGATTCCCAGGCTCTCCAACTGTCTCTGACGCTCCTAAGCACACAAATACGTGGAAAATGCGGGTTCAATTGTTTGTTAGTCGACCTGTTCTTTTCTGTCCACACTTGTGGAAGTCAAAGCATAAAACGTATAGTATACCCCAGGGGGTCTGGGCCATGAAATTCTTGCAGCATGGACAGGGTCGACAACGTAATGGAAAAATAAATGACAATCCAAACCAATATAAACAAGCATCTCCATAAATATTAAATACACAATAAAGACTGCATTATTAATGATGTGGGTGTGAGCAGCTGTGCGTGTGTGTGCGTGTGTTACCTGCGCTATCTCTTCCGTCTTGCGTAGTTTCTCCTCCCAGGTGACGGTCATCTCCTGGATCAACTTCTCAGATTCCTCCAGACGATCCTTCAAATCCGGAGCCTTCAGAGACTGGAGGGGAGAAGGGAGGAGAGGAGGTGAGAAAAGGAGGTGAGGAGAGGAGAGGAGAGGAGGTGAGGAGAGGAGAGGAGGTGAGGAGAAGAGAGGAGGAGAGGAGAGGAGAGGAGGTGAGGAGAGGAGGTGAGGAGGGGAGAGGAGGTGAGGAGGAGAGGAGGTGAGGAGAGGAGGTGAGGAGATGAGATGAGGTGAGGAGATGAGAAGAGTTGAGGGAGGAGGGGAGACATGGGAGGAGGAACAAGGTGAAGGAGGAGGAGAAAGGGGTTGACAAGAAAGGAGAGGAGAGGTATGTAAGCAACAGGAACCAGTGAGTCCCATCTCATGCGTCATTCAGTTTGTGGGTGTAAAACAACTGAAGCCTCTTTGACATCCTTCTCGGCCCCCGGGGGCCCAGCCAGATGTACAGCATCTCAAACGAAGGACCCTCAGATCTCTGGAGAGTTTACCCAGGCCGTGGTGAACCCTGTTCCCCCCTCACCTCTGCCTGGGTGAGCTGGTCCCGGAGCTTCTCCACCTCCTCCCGCAGCTCCCGGATGATGCGGGCGTTGGGGTCCTCGTTCACCACGGCGTGGTTCACGATGCTCTTGGCGCGGTCGGCGTAGCGCAGCGTGGACAGCGTCTCGTCGTAGTTGTCCGCCGACGGGCTCACCGTGGCGACCATCGCTGTCCGGCTGTTGCCGCCCAAGCTGTCCTGGAGACACAAAGGGAGGGGGGGTTTAACGTTGATCTGAAACGGGCCGGTTAAACACGTCATACCACGTGAAAACTGAATAGGGTTGGTTATACTAAAACCACCCGTTAAAACCACTGCCTGAACAGTGCTTGAACCCACACTTTTTTTATTTAAAGCATTATTTATTTTTATAATACATATTTAATATATTTATAATAATAAATACATACTACATACCATAATCATCAAACAGTATATAGCAGTAACCTATAACCGCAAACAAATAACCAAGAGCAAACTTCTAGTCCCAATTTAACCATATCGTTTTCTCTGGCAAAATATTACTCCTCTCCTGACATCATCAGCAGCTGCTACTAATTGTAACATTCTTGTTAAAATCATGCATTAATTTTTTGGTTTACTACACCCCTGTGTCCGTAAGAGTTGGGGTTAGCAAATAACTAACTCATCCGTTTAATCAACTCCATTATCTAATTGGCTTAGCGACCAATATGGGACATTGATCAGTGCTGCTGCCATTAGGCTCTGTACCAAAAGTGTCAAGGTGATCTGCGCGGGAGACGACAGTGGCGGTGCATCACACAGAGGACGTGGGTCGTAAAGGAACCAGTACCATAGTGGTACTGGGTTTCGATACCCAAACCTCAAAGCGAATAACTGTGTGTGCACCCATGCCAAGCAGGGAACCTGTTTGGGTGTGTAAACTTGTTCTGACTGAACTTAGTAACAATGTATGGAAAAGGTGTGAGTGTGTGAGTGAGTGTGTGAGTGAGTGTGTGAGTGAGTGTGTGAGTGAGTGTGTGTGCGTACCTTTAGCAGCCATGTGAGAACAGAATCTCTGTAGGGGACAAACTTGGTTTTGTTCTTTCCTGCTCCTTGTTCAGCCAATGCTGAGATCACCAGGCCTAATGTGGTCAGGGACCTGACACAGACACACAAACGACTCATCAACAGTATATATTAATAATATCCAACTTATCTGCACTGAATACGCGTTTGTGTTGTTTTCACATGTCAGGCTGCCTACTTGTTTATGTTGCTGCCCTCTTTGAGTCGGTCTCCGCCGGCTCCGGTCTTAGCTGCTCTCTCACTGCCAGCCAGATCTACCAAACTCAGCTTGCTCACCTTCTCCCCACTCGTCTGCACAGAGAGAGACAGAGGAAAAGAAAGAGATTGACAGGGAGAGAGAGCCAGATGGAGACAACAGTCTGCGAGTCAGTAACCTGATCATGTACAGTGTTCTGAGGAGGAGTGTTCTGAGGAGGATCTAGTGTCAGCAGGTTAAATGAAGATGGAGGAGAGGAAGGTTGGAGGGAGGGGGATGTGAAATGAGCATGGAGAGGATATCAAAACATAAGCAGGAAGCAAAGGACATCATAGCGACAGGTGGGAGGCCATGACATCCTACACCGTAGGGTGCAGAGGGAGGATGAAAGCTGAGGAGCTAGGCCATGACATCATGAGTACAGGATATAGCGGAAGGCTAGAAGGAGTGGAGCCAGCAGAAAAACTATGACATCACAGAGAGGAGGTAGCAGATCAATTCCTTGAGAGGACAAACCCCTGGTAGCCATGTTAGACAGGCTGTGCTAGGCAATCAGCCCTCTCAGCAACATTCTTACGACATTACCACATAGAGCCAGCCCCAGGCCATTAATGTCCTATGGAGGGAGTTGTACTTGTACTCCTAACCTAAGTGCTTTGTTTATGTATAGATATATGTAGGATCTATGCAAATGCAGATAACGTGTTGGAACTGAGCCAAGTTCGGAAGACCTCTTTGCGATGTCAACATTAGTTACATGCCAGCCCCCTGCCTGGACCAGCCACCAGATGGCACTCAATGTCAGAGATAGCCTGACCTGGATGAACCCGTCCAAGTTCCCCCACCTCCATCAGCACTTTAATGATTCGGACACCGAGTCTGCATACAGAAGGTGGACTCAGCAGACAAGCACCAGAAGCTAGCTCAGACTGCATGAAAATGAAAACTAGAGCTGCTGGATCCAGTGCCCCACTGAAGTCATAATAGCTGGTTTTCCAGCCGGCTGACTAACCAACAGGATGTCAAGGCAGCCACGAAGCAAGTTTATTTTTAAAACATGGCTGAACTGACTGAATGACTTCATGGCTGAATAACCAATGGTTTTGAATGAATATGGAGAACCAGACACAGATCCTTTGACAGTCTTGATATCAACTATATAGAAGTATAAATACACAGATGTAAAAAGTATGACAAGGGGCAGACAAACACTTTAGAAACCGGCACAATAACCAGCCCTGCGTGACGTGACTGACAGTTAGGTAAATTATTAACAGGCCTTTGGCTGGGAGCCTTGGAAACCAGAGTAAAGAGAGAGAGATAGTGTGTGAAACCCAACAGTTCAGGCCGTTCAGGTTGTGTGCGTGCATGTGCATACGTGAAAACCCCAGACTGAAGGTCTGTGCACGCACATGTATATAAAATAATAATGTCAAACATAATTGTGTGTGTGTGTCACCCCAGAAGCAGGTCTTTAAACGTGTGCGCACATGTGTAATAATTATGTTTTGAGTGTTTTGTGAAAGTTGAAGTAAAAACACAACAATACAATAATATTGCAAAACATAATTATGTGTGTGTGTGTGTGTGTGTGTGTGTGTGTGTGTGTGTGTGTGTGTGTGTGTGTGTGTGTGTGTGTGTGTGTGTGTGTGTGTGTGTGTGTGTGTGTGTGTGTGTGTGTTACCCCGGAATGCAGGTCTATCAGCGTGTGCGTGAGAATGATGTTGAAGACGGCGTGGGAGCGACTGCTCTCCTCGTTCATGTTGGTGGCGGCGACCGTCCGAGACTTGTTCCCCTCCGACATCAGAGACTCAATGTCCTGTCGATACAGACATCATCATCACTGCCACAGCCATCGTCATCTTTACTACACACTGCTACTTTCAAACAACATTCAAAACAAAAAATCCTAAAAAAGATGTTGCAATGTATTTGTGTAAACGTATTTGTGTAAACGTGTGTGTATGCAATTGTGTGTACATGTGTGTATGTATTTTTATGTGCATGTATTTGTGCGTCTTATGGATGGAAAGTTTATTCATGTGTGTATGTATTTTTTAGTGCTGTCAGTTTAATGCTTTATTAACGGCGTTAACGCAGACCAATTTTAATGGCGTTCATTTTTTTATCGCCTGTCTAGCAACAACTAGTCGCGTTAGAAAAACTACAACACCATACCGGATCTAGCTACACCGGAAACAAAACAACAAGCACGCCGCACGAACTTGTTGGGGCAAGCAAGGATACAGAGCGGATGAAAAACTCCTTAAAAGTATGTGTTTGTGTTTGTGTGTCACTTTGTTTGAGCCCGCACGAGAGTTCAATGCTGTTACGTCTTTCTGACCAATCGCAGTTCAAGGCCCACCAGGGCTGTACCACTTCGAGACGGGCCGCTCAGTTTCTCCCCTCTAGACAAAATCGACTTGGTTGTGACGTTGACAGTTTGTGGGTGTTGCGTCTGTTGAGTGAGTGAGAGGTTGCCGGCGCACAGCTCAGGCTGCCAGACGGCGCTGCAAGGATCTTTTATAAACGCAATATCGTTATCCCGCAGTAATCAGCCCGACAGCCCCAAAACGTTAACGGCCCACCGGGAATTCTCCCGACTACCACTCCGCCACCGTGTGTGTGTGTGTGTGTGTGTGTGTGTGTGTGTGTGTGTGTGTGTGTGTGTGTGTGTGTGTGTGTGTGTGTGTGTGTGTGTGTGTGTGTGTGTGTGTGTGTGTGTGTGTGTGTGTGTGTTATTCGATAGCCTGGCAATGTGTATAGGCCTACGTACGGTAGGAATATTCATACTGGTTTAAATAATAAATGTTACAGTATTTCCCATCTTTGTGAGCAAGAGTTTTGTTTGAAAGTTCAGTGGTTGAAACAAATAAAAGCCTGGGCTATTGAAGTTTTACGGTAGGCCTACCACTGTCATGCACCTACCCGATGTCAAGTGGACCGGGTTGAATTCACTGTGGGTCTCTTTTCTTACTGTCCTTCTCAACACTCTCTGATCTCACTAAGAGGCTAGCAGCACGAAATCAAGGGATATTTAGAATAGAAAAAAAAATGTGATTAATCGCAAGTTAACTATGACATTAATGCGATTAATAGCGATTAAATATTTTAATCGCTTGACAGCACTAGTATTTTTGTGTACTATGGATGGAAAGTAAAAAATTTAAAAATGCGCAGAAAAATCTTTCAAATAAAGTTTTTGGCGGAATAAGGTTTTGCGCCATAATTAAAAACTTCTCAGTTTCGGATGATGTCTAGTCGCTGTCCTGGCAAGACTCACATTTTCTACCAACACTACACCCCTTTCTTCGCCACTTTGTCACAAATTCTTACCGCCAGTGCTTCAGTATCTTTCTTCACAAACCAACTATTCACACTCCTCCTCCTATATCAAAAGTTCTAATAAGAACCTACTAATAAGAACACTGCTAAGGTTATATACTCCAGTGGAACATGGAGCTTACATGAGTTGGGTTTCCAACGAGAGCTTGAACACCGGCACCGCCATGAAACATAACTTTCAGCACTGCTGGAAATATTGGCGCACATCGCAACACCCTTCCCACTTTAAATTGAAGCTCTGCTGAAACCGAGACTGATCAAGAATGGATCTGAAAGCCACTTCCTCCCTCGACACAGCACTTACTTGAAATTGCAGTTTGCTTTTTAAAGCGTCATCCCAATAAACCAATTGGAAAGAAAAAATGTCTTTGTCACTACAGCCCTATTTTAAATGTAACACGGTGGCGTAGGGCCACAATTACATTGTTCGGGGAGAACCCTATAATTTTTTTATTTCTGTATAGACTCGTGTCTTCCCCTGCTTTAACCAGCAAATACCATACCGACCCAAAAACCCTGCCTCCAAAACCGATATATGAACAGAACGACGAATTTTGCTTCACGTTCCACGCCTAGTGTGTACGTGTGTTATGTGCATTACCTTGTAGCAAGCCACAGCAAGGCGGGAGAGGCCGTCTACGTAAGGTCCAAGAACCTTATGCTCCCGAACCCTTAACGCCTGTCTGCTCCTGGATATCACACACACACACACACACACACACACACACACACACACACACACACACACACACACACCACACACACACACCACACACACACACCACACACACACACACACTTTAACAACTTTTTGGCTTGTTATTCTACCACTAATGGCACTCATTGAACTCCTACTCATCCCCAGAGGAAGGTCTCCCTGCTTCTACCTTCCTTCTCTGGGAAGATTCTTTGATCGTTTTTCCTTGCCCTTAACAGGGGCTAGGGTTAGGGGGTTGTCATAAAATCTAGCCTGTGACACCCTTGAGACTGTAACTGTGATTAAGGGCTATAAAAATACAGTTGACTTGAGTGCAGAATCAGGTGAGTGTGTGGGGGCAGCTGACCGGGGCGCCTCAGCCAAGGACAAGACCTTGAAGGATCTGTGCTCGACTGCACCGGCCTCTCACTGTACATTTACGGCAAGTCAAATGACATAACATCGGCGGCACTAACTATACAAATAAAAACACACAGCAGTCCCTCATACACTCTCAACAATGTGGGGCTATGGGCCTTCATTTATTGAACCATGAGCGGACAACTATTGCTGTTTTCCTATTTGCAATGATGGGAGGACATTTAAGAAAATCCATACTGCAGTGATGGTACTTAGTATCATACAGGGCCTAGTACAGAACAGTGTCTAGCCCACACTCCCCATCAGTTCCTGTTTTGTAAGGATTTGAGGTCACGCCACTGCAGAGAGCTTCATGGTTTCACCGTCCACAGCCGACCCCCATATTGCCCTAAGATAGTCTGCTGTTAATAGACATTTACTGGGGTCAGGGGTCAAGGGGTTGGGGAGGCCAGGGCCAGCCAGTGGCCAGATGCCTCGGTGCAGATTTACTGCTGGCCCGCTGTACATGAACCCTGAAGCCTACAGCTCTTCATTGGTTTTCAACAACAAGAAGTTTCTGATCAATTAGTCCATTAGGCTATATAGGTCAGCAACAACATCTGGAGGTCTGGTCTTGTTTCACTTTTTTTTCTTTTTTTTTTTTAAACAAATTGTAGAATAGTTAAATTGTGAAAGACTCAAGACATTTAGAAAGCAATATCATTTGCGGAAATATGTAAAATCAGAAGGGTTTTATCTCACCATGAATGTCAATAAGTAAACAAAACATGTTTAACCTCCAAAGTTTATACCTCACTGTGTCCAAACTGGAACAAAACCCAGCTAAGTGCTGGGGCCATCTTTACTGGGTCAATATATTTATAGCAGCAGGGCAGTCAGTCGATGCTGATGGATGCGTGAGTGTCTCTCAGTGCTGGAGGGAGGATCGTGCGTACCCTTTGGGGTCCAGCAGGTCTCTGACCCTCTCGTTGTAGATCTCCATGTAGGACACCTCCACTGTGAAGCTCTCCTCCTCCCTCTTCCCCTTCAGGGTGCGGTCGAACAGAGCGCTGCACAGCCGTGGGATCAGCCCCGGGTTCTCCACAGAACCCATCATGGTGTACGACTTACCAGAACCTGGACCGCACACACACACACACACGCACACAGTTACAACCATCAATACATGTCTGTTTGACTAAGAGGACGGTCAGTGCCTGTCTGTCTGGAGGAGGGTCAGTACCTGTCTGACTAGAGGAGGGTCAGTATCTGTCTGTCTGACTCAGGACAGTCAGTACCTGTCCGTCTGACTAGGAGGATGGTTAGTACCTGTCTGTCTGACTAGAGGACAGTAGGTACCTGTCGGGTCTGACTAGGAGGACAGTCAGTACCTGTCTGTCTTACTAGAGGAGGGTCATTACCTGTGTGACTGCTTGGTTAGTACCTTCCTGTCCAACTAAAGAAAGGTGAGTAACTGTAACTGACTAGGGGAGGGTTGGTAGCTGTCTTACTAGAGCAAGGTCAGTCCCTGGCTGTCTGACTAGATTAGGATTAGTACCTGTCTGTCCATATGCAAAGATGCAAGCGTTGTAGCCCAGGAAAGCGTTGTGGAGGAGACTCTCTCCAAGGCACTGAAACACCACCTCCTGGCCTAGGGCGCACACGCACACGCACACACACACACACACACACACACACACACACACAGTTAGACTTCAAATACAATATTGTTATTTCAGTTTTTTAACCTCAACATTCACAAAACAATGATGAACCATTCTTAGTAAATAAATCATTAATAAATACAACAATAACTGCTTGGAAATTGACTCACCTGCAAATTTGTCTGTGTCTGTTTCGTCCATGGACCAGAAACAGTAGTCATAGGCAAAGACCTGAAAGACCCAATAAAAACACACCAATCATATAACTACACAGACAGACAGGCCAACAGACACAGACAGAGAAACCAGACTGACAGGAGGTTACCTTGGATTGGTTCCTGATGATGTGGAAGAAGATGTCAGCCAGCCCACGGGGCATATGGAAGAGAGAGGGAGAAGGTTAGCAAGGCTGAGTGACATTTAGAAACCAGCAGCCAGGCACACAGGACATTAAGCAAGAGAAAGGCGTGCCATATGTGCCTTCATTTATCGCTCGCATAGACACACACACATACTGGGACGCAAAAACACGAGGAAGACGAATGGATAAACATATTTATTAAAATAAATACACAAATGAGGAGGGATCTGTGAGAGAGACCAGTGGAGAGATTGAGAGATACAGAGAGAGGGAAAGAGATGTAGAGATTTGCGCATCACAGATGGTAGTGGTTCATCAAGCTGATGGTTCAAATACTGAGAGACGACAGTGAGTTTTGTGTGTGGGGCAGATCCACTCCCAGGCTGCAGGCTCCGCTGTCTTTACACATCACTCTAACACTTACTGGACAGGCTCATTCTATATGTGTGTGTGAGAGAGAGCGAGAGAGAGAGAGAGCATGCTACAGCCAAAATGTAGGTCAGCACACAGAGACACACACCCATGCTGAAAAAATATAAATCAGGAAACATAAATCTCCGGCTGACAAAAATACATGGTATGGCAATCAGTGCTACTTGAGCCACCATCATGGTGAGCTAGTGGGTGAAGGAATTCACCATCACGTCCCTCAGCTGGGCAAGCAATATATCAGGGATATTATGGTATGGAGTTAGGATTTCCTGGTCCATTGTCCTCCACCTCTAGCCAAGGGTGGGGGACAGGAAGTTACACGTCAGGCAGGCTGAGTCACCAGGAAACAGCCTGCAGTTTTTACTCCCCATGGCCCCGCAGACAGGCAGCTCATAAGTACACACACACAGACACACACCATCACATGATCCAGGCGAGCATACGCCCGGACCCGCATGGGTCAGCGTGCACGGGCACACACGCACACCAGCCACACATATGCACAAAACGAAGCATGCTAATCCTCCACAAAAAAAGAAAACGAGTGCTTTGGCTGCTCCGTGCTCTCACGCTGTCTCGGAACAATCTGAGGAATGCTCCAGCTGGGCCTGGCTGGTATCTTAGCAACACCTACAGTCAGCGCTGTACTCTCTGGGACAAGGGGGACACCACTATCAAGAGTACAGGACAAATGGGGACACCGCTTTCATAGTACAGGAAAAGGGGGGCCACTGGTTTCACAGCACAGGACAAAAATGGCCACTGGTTTCACAGCACAGGCAGTGTAGAGACACGAGTGTCATTACACCGAGCTGGAGGTGGCGCTGGCCATCTCATCAGGGCGCCACCTCCACAGCCTGCCAGACAAGCAATCCACTGATGCACAGCCTAATGTGTTATGGAATCACAGTGTTTACACCTCACATATTTGTGGCAGAGGGGATGAACGAGTCTTCCCCAGGGCAGGGAGACCTACAACCGTCCGAAGGGTCCCGTTCCCTAATCCCCCCCACAGACACCTTCCCCGTGTGGCTCTTCCTTTCAACGTCGGCCCCTCTCGCCATCCTTCCTCTTCCTCGCTCTCCCCCGTTCTCTTTTCTCTACCTTTCACTCACGCACACAGAAACAAACATACTACGTGTCCAAACACGGTAACAACACAATGGGATGAGGTTTCTGGAATCAAAGACACAGCACTTCTTACAAAACGCCAACACCATCCCCATTCCTACACACACACCCATTTTCCTGAGGCCAGATTCACATTCTTTATAAAACCGCAGAAATCAGTCAGGAAGACAAACAAAGAGGTGCACCATGGTTTATGTTCACACTCGTGTCTGGCCTGCTTGAATAATCCACCGCCGGTTGGGCCCATGTGGACTAATTGATTCAGGTAGAGATTGAAAACAAAGCGTATAAAAGTACCCTGGCAGCAGTCTGTAAGTAGCAAGGCTATTTCCAGAGATAGGATGGTTATTTATGCCCCAACGAGGAGCGCCGCTAAAGCAGAATGGAAAACAGACCTCTAGCTTTTCATTTGTTTTACGCTGCATTCCTCTACGTTCTGCACGACCATCATCCCTGGGGTGTCTCCCACCTCCCTCACAAAGCCCATCTTACAACACCTCGGGGGGGGTGAAGAGAATGCGGGGTCTTGGACGTACATCGCACTGACAGCTGCCACAAAGAGTTCAGAGGCTGCGGGTATGAGGGGGAATCCCTGCCTCGCTTTGCACCGCCAACAGTGTGTGTATGATGGCCGCAATGCCCAGGCCATGTATATGATGACCACAATGCCCAGGGCAACTATATGAAGACCACAACGCCAAGGACACATGTATGATGGGCCAAACGCCCAGGGGATGTGTATGACAAAGAAAAAAAAGACAGAAGACGGGAGAAGGAGAGCAGAGAGCACTTGTGGTTACCCTGACCTCTGAACCCATTCTGTGTTCTGAATGCCCCTCTGCTCCGTTCTGATCAACATCATTTAAAAAATATCTTCACGCATGGGGGATCTCCCCTCCCTCGCTTTCCCCCGGGCCTATACCGTCCGTGATATTGGACAGGATTGGCTAGTTTGTTCAGGCTGAAGGGAGGGAATGTGAACTTGAGACAGAACCAGTATATTAAAACCATAGAGCTGCTACAGGGTCAACAGCTACAGTATGGCTTCTAAGGTTACACAGTATGAAGGATGTGTGATGGACTAAGGGAGATATTGTGGCGGTGATAATACATGATGCATAACAAACGTGATATGGGCCGGGTTAGCATGTTTTTTGTAAGGCCCTTGTTCGACGTGTTTTGATTGGCAGAAGGGCACAATTTCAAATGTAACATAAACGTCCCCATGGAATACAACTTATTCAAATGTAAATTATTAACATCTTACAACATTACATTAGGAAAACATGTTGGTCTTGTGTTTATATTATCATTGATACTTTCAGATAAGTTGGCTAGTGAAATAACAAACAGTTTTTCAGCCTTGTGACAAGAGGTGATTAATGTTCTTGTATGGAGGAAACGCTGCATTGGCTTGTGGCAGCGTTTTGGCAGATGCATGCTGCAGTACATGGACTGGTGCATGGGGCAGCATCATCACTTACACATCTAAAATAAGCACAGATTCAGAATGCTATTTTATTCCAGATGGAAATTGACTCAATTGCTCCCTTATGTGCCTCACATCACCACTGTATTTCCAATTTGTTCAACACATGATTACATCCAAGCACCTTCAAATGATACTAATAAATCCATGTGGAAGAAAATGCAGCCAATAAAATCCTCTTCCCATCTTAATATACTGTTTGACTTGGAAATAGGGCACATGAATGCCGTTCTGGTATAGTTCTAAGGTAAAGAGAGGGTATCATTTAACAACAGGTTATGCAATGACAGCTGCAGTCTACAAGGAGTTCATATTTAGTTTGGAAGTCAAGTCTTTATACAGCTGGCCTATTCCATATCAAAGAGAACAAGAGAAATTGAATAGCGGAATGGTCGGACAGCAAAACTACAACACAAAAACTAAAATCTAGGCCCATTTGTTCCGCACTCTTTAAATCTCTCTCTTTCACCAACACAAATCAGTCAAAGACAGTGCTATAACATGCTATAAATACTATCGTCTTGGAAACAGAGTTGGACCCGTATGCGCCTGGCCTTGCTTGTGAACAGAGAGGAAGAGTTATTATGAAGTGCAGGAAGGTTTGTTGAATGTGTCAACAGTTCAGCCACTCAAATGCAAACATAGCCCCAGGTCACTGTTCAAACCAGTCACCAGGCTTATCAGACACATGACATCATCGCTTTACCCACAATACTCCATAACTAGAGGTGCTGGGAACCGGCGCGCGCACACACACAGTGAATCATTCATTCTGTTCACAACAGCTGATTTACCACAGGTCACTGCATGATTCATTAGCATTCAACAGCGACACCAATTCATAGTAGCAACAGGTGTGCATTTTTGACAGGAGTGTGTTGTGTTGATACACTATTTGAGAGGGATGCTATTCAATTCACCTTTTCCCTGCCTACCAAATTTAACCAGCGATCAGTATACGGGTTTTATTTTTATAATGCAAAACGTCTTTATAAAAACAATGGTTATAGTATTTGAATGGTTATGATGGTTTCTAGTCAAATATTTAATATTTGACTAGAAACCAAATATTAAGTGCAGGTTTAGCAATAACCATAACAAATGGTTATACCTGAACATTAGCGTTCTAAGAGCGATAGACATATGAACTTCCCTGATTCCCTGTTTTCCAATACTGATCCAAAACTTAACTCACATCATATCCACCGAATTTCTACAAAAAAGTTTCTACAGTGTTAGCATTGCTAAAATTATAATGGTTAAGGATAGCCAGTAACTTAAAACAAGCAATTTTAATTTCTCCCACAGTTGCATCCACCAATGACTACAACGTGAGAGGTCGCGTGACTAAATGAGTACAATCTGCAGGCTGTACATATTTGGCAGGAAATCCCATGCCTTGATCCTGCCCTGGCGCTGTAAGCTGTGATGGTAGCAGGCGGTTGCCTAATCTGTGCCCAGTGACCCCTGGGTAACGCAGTCAGCCCTTAGATTCTGGGTCCACAGCAGGGCCAACTCTTTCTAGCCTCTCTGGCCAGCCACAACCTTGGAACACATGTATTGACATAAGCTTATTAACTGACTTGACACACCTTTGCTACCACCGGCTTTTAAAATACTTTCTAAAGTAAATAGGACTGTTAACATTTGTTTTGTTCTTGGATGCTATGAAAGAAAGGACGCACTGAATTATCGGCGCATTATAAGATGACTTTAACAGATGGATGTGGCAGATTTTTATCTGCTGTGTCACATCAATTTAGAATATTTTATTCTAAATATTTGAACCTTCAAGGTTAACATCAAAGGTTGATTTTCAAAATGTATGATAGAATGCGCTCATTTAAAGATAGTGTGATGAAGGGCTGAAAGCCTTTAAAACAGTTCAGAACATCTTTTATAAAAAGGAAGATTTCCGTTTCCCTGGCAATATATAAAAAAGGGGGAATAAATATAAAAGACAAAATAAACTTTCAGCAATCAATAAAAAAAACCTTGGCATTGACTATCGGCCAAATTGTTATTTCAACCCTCGGTATAGCCCAGAAATAACCATCAATGCATCCCTAAAGGAGCCGGCTATTGAACTCCCCTGATGGGATAACTACAGCATGTTGCTCTGCATCAACTAGCTCCTCAGCAGCAGGGGGCGGGCACAACGTCTGCTCGTATTGCATGTGTAGGCTGTTTAAGGTTCTCTGCTAAACACATTATTTATGTGGTCCATTCCCTCTCCCCCCTCCCTCCCAGTGAATGGCGTCTCAGGCCATTTCATTAAAGATGTCAGAGGACATCAAGATGCAGGCAAATAAAAACCTTCCAGCTCAGTCTATTCCCACAGGCCAGGCCATGCCAGCTAGAAGATTAACCATTTATTCCACAAGGACGACATTGGTAACCATTTGTTCATGCTGCATCTCGATTATATTCTACTATATACGGTGGGTTCAGAACTTCCATTGATTGACGGATATGGAGGCTTTCTCAGAGGTATTGTAAGTCATTACCTACAGATTGCTTTGGGAGATAAAGAAAGCAGTGAGCCATGGCTGATGTCTATCTGTATCTAGGGTGTTATTAGCTCACCCACCATTATCCGAGACATCCCATTTGGATGGTAAAATACAGCAGGGCTTTGGCAGAAGTATTTAAAAAAGAGGATGCTGTGAGACATTATCCTCCACAAGGGAAGTTCGGGAGGATGGAGAGACAGTGAGATGGAGAGCGAGCGGACATGGCCCGGCCTGGGCAGGCTGGGTACCCCAGCTCAGGGTCTCCGTGTGAAGGTGTCTGCAGACGGCAGCTCTGCTCTCCTGCTGCTGCTTTGTCCAGAGGCGACGGGCGGCGCACAGACACAGACACTGGTAATGGCCTCCTCTTGTTTGGACCTCCCATAAATGTCAACCAGCAAACTTTATGGCCAACAGATGCTGGGATCCCTCCGTACCCACCAACATCCACCGGCTCCACCCCTTTTACATCCTTCGCTCACTGCTTGTCTCACCAGCCTCTTTTCTACCGGGGGCTCACCGAGGGTGACCCGGAGCTGACCTTTCACTGTGTTACCGGGGGGAGCGAAGGGTGAAGGAAGAGGGAGCAGAAGGAGCAAAACAAACAGCACACTGACTGCAGGAAGAGGAGCCAGCTGACGGGATGGCCTTCAGTGTTCCATTGACTAGGGTAGCTTATTGTCTTCCACTGCCAGTCTCTCGCACCCTCCCTCTCCCTGTCTCTCCCTCTTCCTCTCCCCAGTCCCCTGGGGTCTCTGCTATGTTATGTTTTCCTGAATGTAAGCCCAAAGACAGCTGGCAGCCATTCCTCTGGAGCGTGATCCTGACACACCAGTGGAATTCTGGGGATGACAGTCCACAGGACTTCCACCAATGACAACTCGTGTAACATAAGCTTGCAGATGGCACCAAGCTGTCAATAACAGCTATGCGAGTTTCGCATTCACCCTTGCATTCACCCGCACCATGCAGAAGGACTGTGATTATCACACAGACAGGCAAGCAGACAGACCTGGAGTCTCCCTTCCCCAGGTTGGATCCGGAAGGATTAAGGATCGTCTGGTTCTTCTCCATCTCCACAACACATTTTGTGTTCAGTTCCCGTTCTGTGGGAAAAACAAAATGATTATTGTCATTAATCATCAATCAAATATACAACCTTCTGCTCACATGTGCACTTTTTGATCGTTCTCCTTGCATGGCATTATTTAAAGTCAACTAGCTGAACAGATACTGACTACCACACGTTTTTTACTGAGAATAGCTGATTGTATGAGCCTGCTGCATGTTGTTAGGGCGTGGCCATATCACCGCCACACCAAACACTCTGGGTCAAGAGGTTCATGGTCAGAAACAAGCCAGTACTCGGGAGGACTGCTAACGATTAAACGCCTTGCTCAATGACACACGAGCAACCTGTACGTTTATAGGCTGACCTGCAAGGACATGAAGTAACGTTCACAAAGAAACGAGTACAAGGAAGATACTGGCCGTCTCTGGATTTGTTAACTTCCTCTGTCTCGCTAATGCTTAGCTAAGCAGTTTCGGGAGAAAGTGATATGCTCTGCTGAATAAACGAGGACAACTCTGCAAACTTTTTGAATATGTTTTTCGACAACAATGAATGTGTACAATATTGATCTTATGATATTGATGGCATCCGCGTGCTGACAGACTACTGCTCAGCAGGAGAAAGTCACTTTTGGGTGATGACTCTTCACACACATTTCCATATTCTCCAATAACAGTAGATCTAATAATTGAAAAATGACATTATGGTTTAACCCTTTAACCCACATCAGTACATGGACGACTGCACTTTCAATCGAAATGCCAAAGAACAGGTCTCCGGTATTTACATACGGCCCAATGAACCAAACTCATTTGATTTGGAAAGGATTTCTAAACAAAAACAATGTCCACATTCAAAACAAGTGAAGCACTGAGAAAGCACTACCGTCTTTACTGACCATGGAACAGGCCAACGTTACCAGGAAATGTCAGATTAATGGGAGAAGAACTAGTATTTCTGCCACAGGTGCTGTGGCCAACATGTGGCAGTATGGAATTTGCGTATTATTTGCATTGGGTGTTATTTTACAGGATGAGCAAAACGTGAGTTGGTGGAGACACATGTTGAATGGCAGGTTGTAACAGCAATCAATGTTAGCCACAATCTGCACGTAAGATAGCACATGCCTAAGAACACTGTCGGTGAGGGACGCGTGGGTCAAAGGTTAACAGAGCTGAGCCCCCCACACACACCCTTCTCAAGGTGACACACTGATGTTCTGAGATGGGCTTGATAATAATCAGGACAACATCAGATCAGACCAAGAGGGACAGAGGCTAATCGGCTGACAGGGGAGACAGAAAGAGAGACATAGAGAACGAGAGAGAGTGAGAGAGGGAGGGGACCTCTCTGTATTCTGCGCTGTTTGTATCCAACCTTTCAGACGGTAGTTGCTGTTATGGAGAGAGGAAAGTTTGACGTTAACTGTAACTATAGCCGTGAGTCTCACTCCCTCTCCATAAACACAGCTCTCTCTTTCCACAGTCGGGCACTCTCTCGTCCACTGCCTCCCTGGGTGTCTTGGCTCTGCCACAATAGCCATGACCTCAGCCAGGAAACGGAACCCGAAGCTACTGCCGCCACACCGAGTCGCTGTGTTCCTCGAAGCTCTGCTGACCCTCACAGCCATGGAAACACCAAGCGTTATGCAACATTAGAAAACACTCGGTCAAGCTCACCCCTTTTCCTGGCTTTATCCCACTGAACGTCCACAGAGCACCCAATCATCAGAAAGCACACTTTAATGATAAAACTACTAAATAAAGCAGACTTAGATTGTACACTGCAAGACAGCATGTTGGTTATAAAGACATGTCCCAGTTCGGTGCAGAGGTTTTCCCTCATACAGGGGAGGGTGACAGCAGCCCTCAGGTTGACAGCAGGTACTGTCCTCTTTATCCTAATCATGGCAAGGTATTTGTGTTGGAAAAACTGCAATGTACACATGAGTCAATGCTGAATCTACTACATATCTGTTGGAGCTGATCACAGAGGGTTTCTACTATCGGTTGCTCCAGTGACTCCCCTCTGGGCTAGCTCCGTGAAATGCTGAAATGTATGGATACATAATGTATAAGTGTGCATGTGTAGTCACGTGGTCGTGTCGGTAGCTAGGTCGTCCGTTCCGCATCAGTAACGGCAGCGTTACCGAGCACATGGTCTCCCACGGCAGAATCCTACTTGGCTAGGACCCCAAAAATGCCATCGCCGCTTCCCTGCACACGGAGCTGGAAATATGCATCCTAATTGACAAGCGAGCACTAGGGCGAGGAATCGTAATTCATTAGTCTGGCACCGTTTCGGCACTACGGCTATGCATTGTATATTAGGCTTCCCGGATTATGAGTCTACAAATACTTGTTATTCCACGTGTCAGTTATCAGCAACTGTTCTACGAATCGATCCCCACAAGATATTAGAAACATCTGTAAAAGACGAGTATTGATAGAATTATGCAACCCTCCTTTGTTTGATGTCATCTCCCTAACGCACATAATAACGGTGGCCGGCGCAATAGGTAGACGCAAATGAGTCATGCGCTTAATTTCTTTCCTGTCAAACAAAAGGGGGGATTGTCTATTCATGTTGAACGTGAGTAATATCATAGCAGGGAACCCGTCGTCGGCTTCGCATGTATGACACATGGCCTTGAATGGTGCCCTCTGGCCGACAACTAAAACCCGATGTCATCACGGGGGAAAAGGTTGAACGCTGCACATTGGACATATATGGCAGATTAAGTGCCTTATTAACACATTACAGAGGCTTAACGTAGTAGTAATCAAACATAATCCACTCACCCCTCCTGTTAAAGGGACGGACCCGCACCGCCACCTTAACGTTGGCGACGTCCAGGCTGTTCTCACCCATGGTGTCTGCTGTCAAAACAGACAGGGTTCCAAGAAACTGACGGAGGTCGGCAACCTTTCAATAATCACCTCTCCGAGACGAAGGAAAACATTAAAAAAAACATGCAAGTCGTGCTAGCCGGACACCCCAGCTAGCTACGAGGGCTGCTCCATAGACACGACATCTCCCATCCCAAAACAATAGGTCGTCGACAGACTGCTCAGAGGGTGGAGGACGCACACGGACGCATAATATCCTCTACTGTCTTCACATCGCCAGGGCTAGACCAGTATCCGATGGTCCAGGGAGCTGAAAGAGAGACCGAGAGAGATTAGCTGGGTACCAAAACAGCTGTGGGTTCATTAAAACCCAGCCCCGAGTTGCTCGCTAGCTAGCTTCTAGGAGGAACTAGTGTAGGGCCGGTGGGGAAAAGGGAAAGTAACATTAGCGATGGAAGACACGCGTATGCATACTGAACTCCACCTCACGTATCGAGACAGAGCTCAAACTTTGTGAAACCTACCGCGATAGATCCATCCCCGGAGAGACACGGTTTCCCCCTGGCAGATAATAAGCGGGTTGAGGCTATGAAGCAGCCCTGACGTGATCCCCCAACCCTTTCACGATGGAACTTCCGAATGGCATTTTGCATCGACCTCCCTCTGCGAGATGCATGAGAACCGCCGTTGTCCGCGCGCTACATTTTCCGGATTCCTTGGTGATTGCAAAATAAAAGTCGATATAAGTTTATATTCACATTTTGTTTTTATTCACACAATGATATATGTTTCTATAATCCCCCATTCCCAGCGGTATATATACACTATAAAACCTTAATTTGCACTTTTTCTGTAATTTGCCGCTGATACACCGGAATATCCCTTTCACTTTAATTTTATAATCCAAATGAGCGCATGTATTTATAATACAGCACATACATTTTGTCATGTATAGAGAATATTGTTTCTAAAATATGCAAAAACTGCGTGATCCTTTCTGCCAAACGGGAAAGTGACTAAATGATGGCTAGATGTAAATGGTGTCAAACCGTGATCTAGTTCAAACATGACACATTTCGACGTAAATAATTTACTTACACTTAAATTACTTAATGTCGGTCGACTGCGAGAAAGTCATATCTGGATAGAGATTGGTTAATATGAAAAAGCAACATGGACACATAATTTTGAAAAATCAGCGGCCGGAAATGAAAATTCCACAGCAGTTCACTTGACAATGGTCTCGCGCTCTTCTTTTCCTCAACCCGTTAGCTTAAATTGCCCCAATTAACATCAGCATTGACAGCACAACATCGCAACATGTGTGATCACATACAGCACAACATCCCCAATGTGGAACATAACTGAACCATCTAAAACGTACCGTTCACTGACAAGCTGTCGTTTTGACTTTATATTCCGGCTTGGATATCTACCCTATCTATTATCATGTAAGGACATATATAGCAATACGCTCTCCTCTATCGAAGGCAAAGCGAAATGTAAATAATGAATACTACTTTGGATATGTGGCGGACCTTGTCCTGCGGAATATCAGACAAGTTTTCTGAATATTTCCCAACATCACGCGATATTTCCTCGGGAGTAGGAAGCAAATTCTAGCAGAGCTGCAAGTTGGAATTCATCACCCGTATGTTATACTTTCAGATCTACAACAGACAACAACAATCATCAAGGTTGACCACATTAAACAAAAGTTAATATGATGATATACATATATTAGTATGCATTGTTTATTCAAATCCCTGCCCCCTACTGTTTTCGAGTATTACTTTGAAAACTATTTTGTCATCACTATTGTTACTTAACCTTGCTTGGGAGTAGGCTACCACTACACACAGCTCTTCACCTCCTCAAACCAGCTCTCCAGCTGATAACATTCTGGGTTCTGCTGCCCATAGTTTCTGCTGGGTGTGCCTGGCATTCCCGATATTTCAAGAAGATGGCAGCAGAGCATCACTCCTCTGATACTACTGGTTTATAGAAACTGGCTATTGCTGAGGTTAGGTGAAAATGTTTGCCATAATAACTATACATTCGCTGAGCTAGCTGTATCCACGCCAAAGAAGAAGTCACCCGCATTGGAGAAGAGAGAACGATCTACGTATCGCAATAGCCATCATTCTTTTTCATCTTCTGGAATATTGTAGTCTTGCATTGCAAACATGGATCTGGGTAGCTGGATAGCTCATATGTGCCTGGCATTCCCGTAACCTCCAGAAGAGGGAAGCAGTGCAACATGAATTGGTTAACACCATAGGGAATTGCTGAGGAGAGGTGGAAAGTGTTTCAGCAATCACAGCACCATGTAACCTCCAAATTGAGGGGACGTTTTATTGTTGTTATTTTATGATATGTGTCCTAATGAGTTGTTAAATGTTATGTTATTTGCCATTGGGTGTTGGAGACCACAACACCAGGGAAACAATGTATTACATTTAAAGCCACTAGATGGTTTAGCAACACTTAGATGCGTGACCACTTGAATGTAAGTATACTGTGAGAGGGAGTGGGAGTCTTACTAAAAGGACATTTGTAGACAAACTATGCTATGTTTGTTATTGTTTTGTTTCTAATGTATGTGTTCTATCTATAGACCATTCACTTCAGAGAGGCAGAATGACGCCAATCTTGCCTCGACATCTGTTCTCAGGTTCTCCCCATGCTCGTTGGAGGAACTCCATGTTCCTCTGTCATTTTTGCTTTCCCGTGACATGAGTATAGTTTGGTTCTTGGGTTCTGTTTGGTCCTGTGTGTGTAAGTTAACACACACCTCAGCATTTCATCTTCATGCATGCCAGCCATAGCCTAAACAATGATTTCACCCAAGAACCAAACTCACCTGGTTTGTTTTCTTTCGGTTTAACTTGGACACTTCGGTTTAAGTTCTTTTAATAAGACCGTTTGGTTCACCTTCCTCTATGGTGTGTTGGTCAGCAATTTGTTATGGCCTCAGCCCAGCCTTGACACATAGTGGACCACCACACCAAAGAGGGAGAGCCAATAGAAAGCCCAATTGGCTCTCATTGAAACCGATGGTCAGGTTTATTCTGAGGTTGAAATGGTATTTGTGAAAGCTTATAAATTGGTCCCAGAAGCTTACTTGCAGAAATTCCACACTTGGACGAAAGGTTACATTCAAACGCATGTAGTGTCGCTGGTGTGGAGATGCTTACATCAAGTCCCTTGAGAGGATGAAGGACTTACTTGTCTCGGAAAAAGTTTAAAGATTTGGTGCCAAAGCACATTGCCTCATATGTTTCTGAGCATAGGATTAACAAAGTCTCAGATGCTGCAGCCCTGATGATTACAATCTGATCCACAAGGAGGGCATTGTAAGAATCTTAGATCTGTTAGTTGCAAATAAAGATTTGGCAACTAAGAAACTAAACTCTGGTCGTCGCTTTTGCCTAGGGAGAAGGCAGCTGTAAGAAACAGTCCGTGGCACTATTTGTTCTGATATTTGACGCTTTAACCACACATTTAACAGTGTTTTGTTGTTTAGCAGAAACGTCTAATGACGAGTACACCTGAAGGCAGTTTATTTTCATTTACAATATGTTTTGAGTAATACTGCAAGTTGGTACAAGGCAAAAGTGGGGCTACCATTTTATTGAATATGTTGTATTGGAGGTACTGTTGAATTAAATATTAATTAAGGGTATTTGGTTGTTTCTCTTCATGATGGTGATAATTATTATTATTATTGTTATTATTATTAACCTTTATTTACCAAGGCAAGCAAATTAAGAACATTCTTATTTTCAAGTGCAGCCTGAAATAATGATAGTTTTAATCTCACAACATGGTTTTAGCCCTCTATCATCCTAAAAACACAAGAGGGCCCAAAAAAAAACCATCAACATGTAACAAAATCGGTTACAACCAATTCATTCACATAATATTTCCCTGTCTACCCAGGGTTACGGTAAAGAGATGAAAAGTACAACAGGATAGTTTGTATTTGGGAGGCCCAATGATACATATGCGAATGTGGACAATGAAGTCCTCTATCGTATGGTGAGTACAGCAACAATAGACAGAATCTACCGCGTAGATTATTCCAAATTAGATATGTAGCGTTTCTTAATTTAAGCATTTTGGAGGAGGTAAAGGACATATTCGGGACATATTTTAGTTGAGACTCGACTATGTTTTGAACGTTGGGTTCAATTCGGATTATGCAAATTGGGTTCAATTTGGATTGAGCACATGCACGGAAGCAGACATGAAGGCCACTGAAGTCAGCGCTTACAGTTTAATTTCTAAGTGGATGTGCAGTAGTGTTGACACGTTGTGGACATTTTCACACTGGTGGATCTTTTACTTCTTTTTATCAACTGATCATCTATTCCTTTTCATTTCTAAAGCGGTGAGACTGATATGGATAGAATATCTAGAGATTCCAAGAATCGTTTGACTAAATCGGGGGGGTTGCATTTTCAAATTATGTAATAGCTTATTTTGTTTGTTGTCGATTAATGTGCCATACAAGTAGCCTCCATGCTTTCTCTCCCTGATCAAAAATAATTGGTTAAATTTAGGCAGTTTGTCTGCCTCTTCACTCGATAACATTTCACTATCTCTGCCAGTGCCTTTGGATCCAAGATGTACAAATATGTATGTGCCTTTACAGAATTTACTTTATTTTCTAATTGTTTAATCTTTAATTCCAATAATTCCCTCTCTTTCTGTGCTTTCTTAGATCTTGAGATGATGAAAATGATTATTTGGCCCCTGATATAGGCTTTAAATGTCTCCCATCATACATGTCCCTGACCTATTGGTTTGAAAACATAAATAAATTAGCTTGTTCAAAAATTCTAGTCGTATCCTCAAACCATTTAGTCAGAAAATGCAGTTTTGGACGATCACTTATAAACCTTGATTTACAAGTTTAGGTCACTTGGGAGTGATAGATAATAATGATACTCAATCTTCTCTATTAGGGGGTAATTGAGTTGAGACTGAAAAATATAGATTCAAAAATAAGTTTGGTGAGTACCAAAGTAGCTGAATATGGTGTTCCTTTGAGATTGAAGGGTAATATCCAGGTGGTTGACTTTGTTAATCAAATAAATAATCACATTTCTAGCATTAACATGGATACTATCTAAACCTGTGGAGCTATCTCTTGCCGTATACTTGGATGATGTGGTATTCATTGACGTATGGGAAAATCTGTTATATCCGTATCCGTATTTGTGGGGTCACAAGCTTGTCACAGAGCTTTTGTAAATGTTATGGCTCTCCTTGTTGTTGGCGGCAACTCAGCCGGATCAGTCTGAGAAGGAGGCTCTTTCTTTGGTATGGCCCCTGTAACCTTACACTTTATACATCGGCTCAACTTCAAATTGTCTCTTCCTTCAGGCTCATTCCTTGGACATAGACCATATTAAAGAACTGGATAATGTGGTTTCATTGGTTCAGCATTTAATGCTGATACAGATGCCCTGCCCATATTTCTTGTGTCTCCTGCCTCCTCTGTTCTTATTCTTATGCGGTAGCATAAGAATAAGCGGTAGCAGCAAAGTGTGACCTGGTAGCAAAGTAAAAGTTTTGGGTTGTTTAGAGTGACCTCTTAAGGGGGATAATGTCTTGGCATAGTCTGTTTCCTGTGTCGTTATTTGCTGCTTGTTGTTTTGTTTCTAATCAATGTGTTCTATCTCCAGACCCTGTACTACAGAGAGGCGGCATTGGCTGTCTAATAAATCAAACCTATAAAGCCTAGAAATCTGTTGGTCCCAGGTTCTCTCTATGCTCGTCTGAGGAACTCTGTGTTCCCCTATCCATTTTGCTTTCCTTGGCCATCAGGGTTGTTTAGCTCTTGGGTTAGTTTTGGTCCTGTATACAGCACACACCACAGCATCTTATCTTGACGCATGCCAGCCACAGCATTCACACAGAATTAGCTGATGAACCAAACACACCTGGTTTGTTCTATTTTGGTTAGTTCCTTATTTCAAACTATTGGTTAACCTTCCTCTTTGGTGTGTTGGTCCACTGTCTTCATCTTGAGCCAGGCCATGAAAATCATTTTAGACCATTACCAAATAAACAAATAAATACTGAATACACTTGTAGGCATCAGTGATGTGGTCACATGTGTGTGCAAAATGTGATCATTCAGTGTAAATCAGATTGCAAATAGGATGTTTGTTTTAATTATTTAAAATCATTGGATTGGATTGAAAGTTACATTGATCATTGTTTTAAATTCAACATTTAAATGTAATTGCATCTGATGCAAAACATACAATATTATTTACTACTTGGTCGTTTAGGATGCATTTTATCCAAAGCAAATTGCAGAGAAAACCTGAGTCCTGAGATAACCCCTACCTGCTCCTTAATTACATCCATGTTGCTTTGGATGAAAGTATTCAATTGCATGATGATTGCATGATCAATGTGTTCAAAGTTACAGCTATTTTATGACTCTGCTGGCGATGATGGCCGGTTTGTGGACGAAAGCGATGCCTAAATGATTCAGTACCCACATCACCAAAGGTTTGTGTGTTATGCTGGAGGTGTTTGTTTGAAGTTAAATGTTAGGTTCTCTGCTACAGCCTTGGTCACCTTCTGGGCCACCTAGAGGGATCAGAGTCACTGCGGCCACAGGGTTTCCTTGGGCAAAGGCCAGGGGCTTTCCAGCTGCAATCACTCACAAGTATATGACATAACACCATCACACAATGATTGATACACAATCACATGTTTTCTTCCTATAGCGACATCTTAAAATATAGAACTGAAGAATTGCTTCAAGAAAAAATAAACATTTTTTAAAATTACTTGGTAATGTACACAAACAGAATTCCCACCAAGGCATTCTGTTTATAAAGTGTCTTCGTTTGTATGTGTGTGTGTGTGTGTGTGTGTGTGTGTGTGTGTGTGTGTGTGTGTGCGGGGGGGGGGGGGGGGGGGAGGCATGTGTTTGTGTTTAGAACTAGTGGTTGTGTTTGTGCGTGTATGTAATCAGGGGTAGTTGTGAATATGTGTTGCATGTATTTATGTATAAGAAGTTTAAGATTGAAGAGGGGCTTGGTGTGTGTTTGTGTATGTGCGTTTATGTTTGAGGTCAAGGGTGCAGAGGTCTGTGTGTTAATGTGTGTTGGGGGGGGGGGCTGTTATGTCCCTGTGTGTGAGTGTGGGTGTGTTTGTGTGCTCCTCTTATCAGCTCCTGTGTTGAGATGACAGGATTACAGTAATTGTTCCTGGTACTAATCAAACGGAAGCTCTGCCACAGACCAGTTCTTTGTGTCTGGGTGTGAGCGTGTTTGCGTGTGCGTGTGTGTGTGTGTGTGTGTGTGTGTGTGTGTGCGCGTGTGCGCGTGTGTGTGTGTGTGTGTGTGTGTGTTCTTAACATTTCTCAAGTGTGTGTGGATGAGTTAAGCTTCAAGGTTATTGGATCCTGTGATGGTAGGACTGTGTAAAGCTAAGCTTTGGCGTCAGTCAGATGTTGACCGTGTGTGTATGGGTTGTTTTTATCTTTACTCGGCTGGGCTATCTGCTAACTCTTCAAACACTTCAACATTGTATCATTCTCTGCTCATCACTGCAGCTGATGTACCACAGTATTTTATGGGTGGACACTGAGAGCTGCTCAGTACAATAGCAGTATTCCACACATATACACATAAATAGACACTGTCCAGTACAACCAGCCTTTTACTGGTGGACACTGGTACCTGCCTAGTACAACCAGTCTTTTACTGGTGGATGCTGGGAGCTGGCCAGTACAACCAGACACTGGGATCTGCCCAGTAAAACCATGGTCTTCTACTGGTGGTGATTGCGATTTGACCGGTATATCCACAGCTGTCTACTTGTGGAAACTTAGATTTTCCCAGTACAACCCCTGTCTTACTGGTAGCTGCTGTTATGGATCAATTATGTTAAGGTTGAGTGGT